>NW_005362842.1:385909-402792 GCF_000412655.1 Myotis brandtii
CCGCCACCTCCCCCAGGCCGCCCCGGTCCTCGGTGTCCGGCCCGCTAGGCACCTCCTTCAGCTTGTCCATCCGGGCCACCTCCTCTTATGCTGCTCTGTCCACGGAGGCAGATGTTTCACCCCCATTTGTAGACGATGAGGCTGAGGCCTGGAGAGGTGAGTGGCTTGCCCAAGGCTACTCAAAATCTGAGAGCTGAGCGAGCAGCCACGTTGGAACAGCAGTCTCTAAACTGTTCCTTTTTGAGGAAGAGGAGAATTGGGGCTAAATCTCCTAGGCACTTTTTCTTTCTCTTATTTGAATGTTTACTCCGAATCAGGCACTGTTCTGATTTGCATATTTGCTTGTATTGACTCATTTAATGCTCACAACAGCCCTCCTATTATTCTCTTCATTTACATAAGAGGAAATTGAGGCTCAGAGGGGAAGGAACTAGCCAAAGTCACAGCCAGAAAGGGGGCGGAGTGGGGGGTGCTACGTAGATGCTGATGCCTGCTTTACTCACCTGCCACCCCCCAGTCTGTGGGGGAGGAGTTAGACTTAGGGTGACCTTGGACTTCAGATTGATTGGGGTGGGATCCCTGTCTTGACAGTTTTCCTGAACCCCAGCTTCCTTCTCTAAAATGGGCTGATAACACCAAGGCCATGGGGCTCTTGGGGGAAATTGACCTGCTGGTTGGAGCGTGTTCCTCCTGGGGCTGCAGTGAAGGCTGACAGGAGGCCCCAAGGGCGGGCGGCATTTCCTCCTGGGGCTGCAGTGGGGCCGCTGTGGACTCTGGGAAGCCTCCATCTGCCCCGTCTCCGTCTCCTGCCACAGAGCCCACGGCCGGCGCTGCTCTGGGCTTTCAGTGCTTTTTGGTTACAGAGCCACCTGTTAAATAAAGGTGCCCCTGGGAAGAGCCCGCCTGACCTGCTGCTTCTGGCAGTCGGGAGGGAGGGGAGCAGAGATTGGGTTTCACCGAAGTCTCTGTTTGACAGAGGAGGAAGCCAGGAGGAGGGAGGGGAAGTGCAGAGTCTGGTCACAGCGAGGCAGGGAAGGCCGCCAGCCTCCTGATTCCAGAGCTGAGCTCAGAGCTTGACCTGGGAGAAAGCTGTCCCCCTGCCCAGTTGTCCTAGGCCAGTGGTCGGCAAGCCCATTAGTCAACAGAGCCAAATAGCAACAGTACAACGCTTGAAATTTCTTTTGAGAGCCAAATTTTTTAAACTTAAACTATATAGGTAGGTACATTGTTACTAACCTACCCATATAGTTTAAGTACTGTTGATATTTGGCCTCCCCCGCGCCGCATCTCCCGTCGCCCGACCGACCGACACCCCCCACTTCTTCTAAACCCACTTCTTCCAAATAGACTCGCCCAGGCTGAAAACCGACTTCTGCGCATGGGCCATGAAGTTTCAATCGCACTGTACGTGCGCGCCCGCACGTGGTATTTTGTGGAAGAGCCACACTCAAGGGGCCAAAGAGCCGCATGTGGCTCGCGAGCCGTGGTTTGCCGACCACTGTCCTAGGGAGTGTCCCCACAGCAGGGAAGGGAAGGACCGCGGCCTGGCTTTGAACAGGGGAGAAGAGTAGGCCAAAGTGAGGTTCGAATCTGTATGTGCCCAGAGTGTTGGGGGCTGGCTTACCCCTACCCTTTAGGGTTCTGAGGCCCTAGGGCTGTAGGATTGAGAGGAAGTGGCCTCTGGGGTCCTTTGACCATAGAGGGAGACGAGTGAGGAGTTTAAACTTGGGTAGCAGCTGGGCCAGGCTGCCTGGGTCCGAGTGCTGTTCCCCCCGCCTCCGCCTCCCTTATCCATTGCGGGAGTTTGAGTGAGTTGCTTCTGCGTGCCTCAGTTTGCCCATGTTAAAATGGGAGTCAGTTTTGTCCACCTGCATGAAACACCAAGTACAGGCCTGGCTGCCAGGGCAGCAGGGATGGGACATGGCAATGCTAGCTGCTAATTGATCATCCATCATCCTCATATTATTAACCATTCAGTTCAGATTATACCAGCGCTGACTCAGCGCTGATATGCAGGGTGAAGCGGGGTGGTTGTGACTTCCTGGCTGTGCACTCATTAATCTGTGACCTGAGGCAAATTCCTAATCTCTCCAAGCCTTCTTTTCTCGCCTATAAAATGAGGATGACTCTGCTGCATTCCAAGGCTGTGGCCCCAGGGGATGCCCCCCTGGCCAAAGACATACCTTGCCTTCCATGAAACGTCTGGGGAAGCTCACAGGAGCAACGGAGCTCTTTCAGGCTCCCAGTCAGTAGGAGGCACCGAGGGACAGCTCTGCCCCTTCCCCTCTGCACCTCAGAGCTTCAGGAGCCCAGACGGGGCTGAGCACAGAGGACATCCTGGAGGAGGTGTCACTGAAACCATGTCAGCCCCAGGGCTGCTCTGTCTCCTCATCTTACCCCAAAAGTCAGCTGAGAGGCCGTGGTGGCACTGACCCCTGGCACTGCCCAGCTCATTGCCAAGAGCAGGGCTAGGAAGGGAGGGGATGTCTGCCCTGCAGTGGGCACCGTGGCTTGTCCAGGTTCTGACTGTAGTGCCAGATTCAGGGGTCTGGTCAGGCAATCCTGGCTACTCTGTCCTGTTGACATTCTCTGCCAGGCCAAGGGGGTAGGTCAGCCCCTTCTCCAGGCAGGGAGAGGGCACAGCTCTGCTGGCCTAGGACGGGGAGATGAGAAAGCCATCCTTGGTTGTTCAGCACCTGCTGAGCACTGTCTGCTGTGGCCAGCACTGTCCTGGCACCAAGGGTACAGCATGAGGACACAAAGTCTCTGCTCTCAGGGAACTAATAGTGGGGGAAAGAGACATGGTAAGAGAATTTTAAAATCGGGGATGGGAAACAAAACAGTGATGTGTTTGGGGGCCTGGGAAAGTACAGTGATTGGGGAAGGCCCTGGAGGGACAGCCCAGGAATCCAAGACCTGGGTCCTCGTCCTGGCTCTGCCACTGCCACCTCGGCTGAGCCTGGGCAAGTGAGTGCACCGCCCCGCGCCTCGCCGGTGTGGCTGGCATTTCCTGAGGGGGCTCGGTGTGTTTCCCCAGGGTGCCGATAGTAAATGTTTGTTGGTTACTGGGTATGCTTCCTGCTCAAATCTGGGAGGATTTCCTGCAGTTCTGCTTGTGAGTCAGCCTCTCGGAGAGTAGGTGCAGGGGAAGGGGCATGGGATTCTTCCTCGGGAGGCCTGGCGCAGTGCCAGGGAGGTGGTGTGGCCCTGGCGGGACTTGGGCTTAGAGTTGGAGAGACTTGGGTTCCAGCCCAGCTCTGCCATCATAGATCGGTGTGACCCTGGGCAGGTCACTGCATTTCTCCAAGTTGAGCTTGGCAAGTCCCGATGGGGCTCCTGTGCACCTCATCCCGAGGGGCTGAGATGAAAGGAGACAAAGGGTGTGCTAATAGGCAGCTGCTGCTATTACTGCTGCGTTGTTTATACCGGAGGTGAGGCCTGTGGGAGCTCAAGACTCAGACCTGGGTTCAAATCCTGATTCCATCACTGACTGACTGTGTCCGTAGAGACTTCTTTGAGCCTCGGTTTCCCCATCAGTAAGACAGGAGTGACGTCCCAACCTTCCTGGTTGTGAGGATGAAATAAGATCATGCCTGTAGACGGCCCAGCACCTGGCAGATAAGCCAGAAGCCCCTGCTGCCCTTTTCCCTGAGTGGGCTCAGCGGAGCAGGGTCCCCATTGCAGTCTCGGAGCTTGCACCCCATTGTCATCTGGGTGGGTGACACTTCTCCATGGCGAGTTGCGGTTTTCCAGAAAGTTCAACGGGAGGCCTGCCTGAGCTTGGGCTGCTCGAGGAGGTGGCTTCTGCCTCTGCTTCCCCCACAAGGAGGTGGCACCCGTGGGCACGGTGAGCAGCTGGGCTCTGCCTGCTCTCTCCCAGGGGCACGCTCGCCTCCTGCCGGCTCTCTGCGCCCTTCCCTCCACGCACCCTGTGCTGGTGGCTGGTGCTTCCTGAGCGCCCGCTGTGTGATGCTGTAGGGATTCTGGTGACTGCTCATCCCCCATCTGGGTCCTGAGCCAGCTCTCTGTCTTCCATTCTGCCTCCCGCCAACCTGCTCGCCACACAGCAGCAGAAAACGCTTTTAAAAGATCAGCCCCCTTTTGAAACATCAGTGGGTCTCCCTGCCTTCCACCCCCTGACTTTCTCTGGCTTCATCTCTCACCACCAACATTCTCTGTACTTGAACCAATTCGTTCCCTGATTGCTTAGCACATGCAGTTCCCTCTGTCTGGAACAGCTCTCTGTCCTTCCTTCTCCCCGTCCCCCGCCTGATTCCCCTATTCACCCCCATCCCCCACACACACAAAGTGATCTTTTCTAAACACTTTGAGTTACCCCCCTCCAGCCCTCCCCTGACCTCCTTGTGTTTTTCTTTTCCTCATGCATTTGGTTCATTTTCCTACCACTATTGGTGCAGTGAGTCCTGAAAGGTATGTATGTCTGTAGGTCAACGCTCAACCACTGAGCCACGCCGGCCGGGCCAGAGGTGTCCATTCTTGCTCATATGACATGCCCATCACAGTCATGCAGGGACGCAGGCAGATGGGCATGTCCATGCTGTGCGGGAGCCAAGCGGCATGTAAGTGCTTGGGCAGAAGTAGCCTCGCAGGCCCACCCATCCACGAGGGGCAACGGCACCGGGGCAATCCCCCAGACTCACTGCTGCCCGGACTCAGAGGCGCTCTGGTTTTCGCCTTCTAACCTCTCCTACCTTTTCGAACCTCGTGCAACTCTTTTCTCTCAACTCCAGCCTCCTCCGTCATCGTGTAAACATGCCCACGTCATTTCCGCCTGGAAAAGAAATGCAATTCTTTTGTGTTTCAGTTCACATCCACCTACATTGTCTCCATTTCCTTACCTCTGCTTCTTGCTCGCCCTACTCCAGTGTGGATTCTGCGCACTTGGGCCTCTGGAATGGTTGCTGGAGGGCAGTGTCTCTCCCTTGGCCTTATGTTAAAAAAGCAAACCCCTGTGCCCGGGCCCACCCCAAGGGCGGTGCTGGAATTGACTTGTGTGGGCACAGGCACCTGTAACTTTCCGAAGCCTCCCCAAGCTCCTGAGGGCCAGCAGGGTGGGGAACCCCTCCTCCTGGGCCTGGGCCCTGCATCCTCGGTCCCAGGGACACGTTTCTGCTCTTCTGGGGCCGGGCAGCCCAGCAGCCTCTCCAGTCCCAAACCCCTCCTCCCTCCGCACCCCTACACCACGTTCTCCTCACGGCACTGCCTGTGTTAGGGCTGTTCTCTCTGCCTGAAGTGCTGTTCCCATCTCCCTCCTCACTTGGTTCTTCATCCTTCAGATCTTAGCCCAAGATCTGCTTTCTCCAGGAAGCCATTGCCGGCCTCCTGGCCGGGCGAGGTTCTTTGTTGTGTTGGCTCTTTCACGGGACTGTGGTTTTGCTTCCCAAGGGGTTGCCATGGCTTTGGTTGGACCTCTATCGATGTAACGCCTTGTATCTCTCCCTGGCTGGGCTGTAAGCGTCACAGGGGCGTCCCTTTAGCTTGCCGCTCCCCTCCCACACCCAGCAGGGCCTCGAACGTCTGGGGAATGAAGGCCTCGTAGCTGAGGATTGTTTAGCGTTTGCTCTGTGCTAAGCGCACTGCGTGCATTAACATGGTTAACCCTCCCCAAGCAGGAGGGAGGCCTGTTACCTTCCCTGTTGGGCTGGTGGGGACCCCAGGGCACCCAGGGAGCAAGTAGAGGAGCTGGGATTCCAGCTCTAACCACAAGGTGACCCTGCCTCTCTAGCTGGGTCCTCACCACGTGGGAAGGCTTAAGGATAAGAAAATGGGGGCTCAGAAAGGTGGGGTCCCCTGTCCAAAGTCACACAGCTGGTCGGCAGGTCCCTGGACTGGAGGCGTCAGTGCTCCCAGTGCCGAGCATTTTGGGGGAACCCGGTAAGCATTTGGCTGAGTGGGCACTGAGCCCCGTTAGTCAGGGAAGCAGCAGCTCAGTGCGCGCCGAGCTGGGTGTGGGTGCTGCTGGGTGACCTCTGAGAGCTCTGATGATCGACATCCACCTGAAAGGCGGGCCTGGCAGCTCTGAGCCCCGGCCTCCCCTGGGCCTGGGCGGGGTTCCTCTGCAGCAGGCAGCTCATGTGTGTGTTTCCAGATGCCCTCCGCCGCCTCCCCAGCCAAGGCAGCCACTTGCTTGTCCACGTCCCTAAGTTCCAGAAAAGGCCCCACCCTGGTGGAGACGTCAGTGAGTTTTCGGATCCCCGGGCGCGGGAACAGTGTCCTCCGGGGCCTGGAACAGCAGATGCCAAGGCGCTTTCCCACTGCCCACAGCCCCTGAGACACCCAGAGGCGGGGGCTGCTCCATGGGCCGGGCAGACCCACCGACACTGTCGTTTTGGGTCCTTACCAGTGGTCTTGGCCAGGGAGGCAGTCACAGCCGCTGAGTGTTGTCTAAGTCATACAGCAGAAGAAGGGGTAGAGCTGGGGTCGAGCCTGAGGCTGTGTCCCAGCCCCTGTCCTTAAACTCCTGGCTTCGTGCGCAGAGCGTTTCCTGTGGGGCCACGCGTGTAGGCGCCGATCACCCAGATGGCCGAGTATCTGGTGTCGCTTCCAGAGTCCTGGAAAGACCTGGTGCTGCTTTCATACCGATCCCTGAGAAGCTGTGCTTGAGCAGCACCTGCTTTTGAACATGGAGCCGGATTTCTGAAATGCATCATGTGGTTCGCTAGTCCAGGAAGTCTGTGGTCAGCCCTTCGTGTGAAAGTTGGAGTTTGCTTAGTGTGTTGTCTGAGAGCAGGACCTGCCTGTGTGGCTGGGCTCGGTGACTCCTACGGGACCATGGCTGTCCTGATGTGTAGGGATTGGGCTCAGGTTAGAATTCTGGTTCTGTCCCTTAGCTGGCTATGGTAAGCACACAGGCCTGGGTTGGGTTCCTGCTTCCACCGCTGGCTTGCTGTGTAGCAGTGGACAGGTTACTTAACCTCTCTGAACCTCTGTGTTCTCAGCATGAAAGAGAGCGAGAAACCCACCGCACAGATGAGGGTTAATCAAGATGGTGTGTGTAGACGTTAGTGACCTGTGTGTACGGGTGCGGTGAGTAGTGACTGATGGTCATCGTGGTGAATGTGAGCACTGACTCTGAAGGTCCTCCCGGCATTCATGGGGGTGTGTTCTCTCTCTCTTCCCTTTGCCCCTTGCAGGTAGAATTGCATGTCCACCTGGATGGATCCATTAAGCCAGAAACAATCTTATACTACGGCAGGTAAGTCCACGGATGCAAGGCCTTCCTCCCCAGTCTGAGGACTCTAGAGCCTCCCAGGGTCTCCCTGTGGAATCAGCCGGCCCCCAGCCAGAGGGTCTCTGAGCTGGAGACCCGCAGCCCATGTCTTCTGCCTTCAGTGCCTTTGCTTTTTGTCTTCCTGTTTCCAGGTGAGCCAAGGGGAGCATGTGCCACCTTACACACGGACTCACATGGACACACACACACACACACACACACACACGGAAGCAGTTCCCAGGGCTGAACCAGTCACTGTGTTTTGGCAGAGAACGGGGCAGGTGACACCCACCGGGAGGAGGCTATCCTATCCCCATCTCACCAAGGGGGGAGCAGGTTCAGAGAGGTAAAGGCAGTTGCCCAAGGCCACACAGCAAGTAAATGGTAGAGCCAAGAGTTTATGGGGTCAGCTGACCCCCAAAGCTTTTCCCTACATCACCATGGAAATAACCTACAGGGAGACATGAAGTGGCTCCCTCTCTGGTCCCAACTCTCTGCATCTTCCAAGTGAGAACACCACCTCCTGCCGCAGCTCTCCTGGATGCTGGTGGGCGAAGGGTCCCTGTGCCCCCGCCCCTCAGTGAGGGAGGTCTGCCCTTCCCTCCCCACACTTCAAGGGCCCATGGTGGCCCCTCTGTTGGGTCCAGCACCTACGAGCACGGGGACTTTGAAGGCCAGTGGATCTGGAATCAAGTCCAGACACAGTTTCCTCGCTGTGCCCTTGGCCTGTGTGGGGTGAGGGTAAGAACAGGCCTTCCTCAGAGCTGACTTGGGAGATGGGGGCCCCTCTGGCCACCGCCCCTGCCTGGGCAGACTGCGTTCACTGTGCGACCAACACGCCTTTTGTTGGAGCTGGAAGGACTCCGCCGGCCCTCAGTGCTCCACGGAGGAGAGCTGCTGCTCCAGGAGTCAGCCCTGACTCTCAGGGCGTCACTCCTAACTCCCCAGCCAGCTCTGCGGGAACGTTCCCCTCTGTCTGCCCCACGTCAGCGGTCCTGCTCTAGGGAGCGGCTATTGATCTCGTTATTTAACTGTGTAAGTGTGTTCATTGACTGTCTGCCGACAACGTCCAGATTCCTCAGGACGACTGGTGAAGGGGTTATATTGTCCCTATATTACGGGTAGAAAGGAAACCGAGTCATGATAGCTGAAGAAACTTGTCTAGTAAGCACAGCTGTGACCAGGCCCCGCCCCTGCCCGAACCCTGCCACCAGAGGTGTAGGTCAGGCACAGCAGGGAACACACTTAGCTCAGGGCTCCAGCAAAGGCCCTTAATGAGGTCTGTGTCATTAATCACAATCAATGGCTCTGCTAACGGGGTCAAGCCCTCGGCTTATCTCTGCCTGTCCTTTGACTGTGTTGAGCACCAGCCCTTGCCACAGGGCCCTGATGAGGCCGTTGGGGTGGGGTATCGGAGGCCAAGATGGGATCTAATCGGGGTGCTCGTTAAGGGGTCATAGAGCACTCAATATCGCAGCCAGGAGGCAAGATGCCAGGGTGGGGTGGAGGGAAAGGAGCCGCTGGTGTTGGGTGACTGGTCAGACTTGCCATTTCCTATGTCGCCCGCTGTCTCAGAGCTGCCTTGGCCCTGGAGAGGGGTGGGGTGCCAGGTGGAGTTTGATCTCGAGGTCAGCAGACGGGGAGCAGGGAGTTGGGCAGGCTCCAGCAGGGGCAGCCCTGGAGGACTCCCTGGTGGGGGTAGGCCAGGGCTGAGAAGAGGAAGAGATAGAGGAGCGGGGGAGTGCCTGGCCTGTGACCTACCCCCAGGCCAAATCCCATGGCCCCTTTCTGCCTCTGACTGAGGCCTCCATTGATTTTGTTTTCACCCATTTCTTCTTCCTGCGAGTCCCTCTCCTGACTCTTTCTCAGGCTCCTTCGAGACCCATCCACTCATTCTCTAAGGCCCAGTCCCAACCTGGCTGTCCTCTCTTCCCTGTCACACCCTGGTCTGAGCCGCCGCCAGTCCCTCACTTAGACTCTCGCAATGGCCTCAGGACTGGCCTCCAGGGGTCCACTCTGGCCTCACCCCTCTACCGTCCTCACAGTACCGTAGTCAGGACAGTTGTCTCACAACATGGTCTGATCAGCTCATTCTCCTGCTCAAACCCTCACGGTCCCTCCCCCCTTGCTCAGGTCAAGCCAGTCTGCTTGGCCCTCACGGTGCTCCAAAGCCGAGGGAGAGCTCTGACCTCTGCTCCTTGGTTATTCCATAGCCGATTTCTCACACATCCCAGACCAGTGAACACAGGGAGGGGGGTCCCGGGCCCCAGGTCACACAGCCTTTGGTTTCTCAGGGAGGGGGGTCCCGGGCCCCAGGTCACACAGCCTTCACAGCAGAGCTGGGATGCAAACCCCGGCCATCTGGCTTCAGAGCCTGCGTGATACCCAGGGCACAGAAATAGCCCCGTGTGTGCGTCTCTGTACCTGCAGAGAAAACACTGTCTGAGTTTTACTGACAAGGACATGGAAGTCCTCAGAGGGGACAGCCCCTGCCTGGGGTGGTGTGGCACATACAGGGGGGCATGGGCTTCGAACTCCAAAGCTGGGTCTATCCTCCACACTGAGCCAGGCTCCGTGGCCAGGCTCCAGGGAGGTGGGAAGAAGACAAGGGAGATGGAGTTGGGGAGAGGCCCTGCCTCTGGCGTGGTGGTTAGATGGAGGAGCTATACTTGGAAATGTGGAGCCCAGAGTGGGAGGAAAAGGGGGTGGTCAGACACATGAGCTTGTCTCGGTCTGTTCACTGCCCAGCAGGCTGTCAGGTGGTGTGGAGAGAGTTGGAAACTGGGGACCTCTGGGTCCTGGGTTGAAATCCACTGCCGGAAGCCAATTCCACCATGTCAGCAAGGGCTGAATCATCCGGAGTGGCAAGGGCATTTCCCCAAACCTGAAAAGGGATGATTGCTTGCTGCCAGACAGCTCAGGGCATCTTAATCTACATGTTATTGCCTCCTACTGGCCAAACACCTGAACAACTGTAGGCAAATTTTTCCAATCTGACAATGGACTCTGTATAGGAAACCCTGCCCTTTGAAGCGTATATCTCTACCTCGCCTTAGGACAAATTTTGTTAATAAAAAGCAAGGGGTCCTGAGATGAAAAAAATATTAGTTCCTTTTAGCTAAGCTCCTCTGACCCCCAAATGCCTTTCAAAATTGTATATCGTCTCTGGACTCTTTACTAAGTTACACACAGCCCTTCTCCAGATTGCTGAACCCTTCTAGATGCTGGATCAAGAACCCCGGCATTAATCCATGACAGGAGAGCTGGAAGAGAATGGTCAGGAGGCAGCGCCCCAACAGGAAGCGGCGGGGTCCAAGGCAAATGTGGCCCCTGCGTCCGCCAACACGGGGGCCAGAGCCTCAGCGCCACCTCCTCTGCCTTCAGCCCACCGGCTCCCACGAAGAGATTCCAAGCACAGTATTTAACAACTGGTGCAGGCGGCCTGGGTCCTGGGGACGGCTCAGGAGGGTGACTTTGGGGCAGGCTGGCCAGCAGGGCAGAGGCCCAGTGGGCACGGAGCCCCGGACTCGGTGTCAGGACAGCAGCAGAGGTACCGTCTGCCCCGGCATCTTGCAGGGATGCGGGCCAGTGAGGAGACGCGCTGGGCTGGTGGCGGGCACCAGGGTGATACCCGCTGGACACTCAGAGGGACTGGAGCCGCCCGAAGGGGAGGAGGGCATATTTAGGGGCTTAGGAAACAGGTATTTAGGTAGGAAAATGTGGCGAGCCGGCACGGCCATGGCATACTCAGCCCCACGTTGCTCAGCCAGGTTCGGTGAGCCTGAGAGGGGGCGGTGAAGGATGGAGAAAAGACAGACAAGAGAAGAAAGCTCGGTCTGGGTGGGACGCTGGCCTCTCTGATGGAGAGCTAGCGACAGCGCCATGGACTACAAGCCGTGTCTTTTATAGCCAGAGTCCACGAGGCAAAGTAAGGGCGCGGTCAAGGTGTTTACAGTCTCCTGGGTTTCAATCCTACTCAACTACATGCACCTGAACTCTATCAAGCCCACATCACTCAGCCACGTGGGGCCACATGTTCGGACCATAGGTTCAAGCTTACAACTACAGCTGTTGGCTATCATTGTGCAGCGAGGGCCCTGCCCTCCAGGCTGGGACTTGCACGTGGCCATGAGAGGACTGTGCCCTCTCATCAGTCCAAGGCTTGAACCCGTCCAAACACTAGCCGCTCCACACAGGAAAACATTTTGATATTTGAATAACAGAAGCCATGAAAGGACGTAAGCATGTTCAGTCAAACTTCCATTTCTTTGGCAATTTCTTCCTCCTATCATCTTGCTTTATGGGTAACTGGATGCTTGAACCTTCTGATTCAATCATCTAATTTTCTTTACCGTTTGCTTTTTTTTCTTTTTTCTTTTGTTCTCCTCGCTGGAGAATTTTCTCACCTTTATTTTCCATCCCCTTCATTTCATCCCAGTGGCTGCCGCCATGTTCTTTTCAATGTCCAGCAGCTCTTTCTTACTCTCGAAATGTCCCCTTTTAAAAAGTGACGTTCCTGTTCCAACGATGTTCCGTCCTTTCATCTCCTTGAGGATTTGCATTTTAGGTTCAAGTTTTCTTCATTTTCACTTTCCTCAGAGCTCCTTTTGTCTCTTTTGTCCCTCATGGTAGAAGCATTTCTTGAGTGTCTGGTGTTGTCTCTTTTATCTTAAAAGTGGGAAAACTGCCATCCAGGGTGACCCGTGAGTCAGGTCAGAGCCAGGATGAGCAGAGGGGGTGGTGCATGCAGAAGGTGGGGGCCAACCCAGCCCGAACTCCCCCCACCCACCCCACCCCCACTACCCTGGCTGGGGAGGCAGAGATGCTGACGAGACAAGGAGGCTCCAGGCTGGAGGCTGTTCTCAGCAAGGCCTTACTGAAGGGTGGCTGTGTCCCCGTGTGGGGGCTGTGGGCTGGGAGAGGAAGGCCTCTGAGGTCGACAGCCAGCCCTCTGGCCCTCCCCCAGCACACTGGGCCCGCAAGCCTCTCTGATAAGTTGGCCTTCCAGGGAGCAGATGAGGGAGGGCCAGTGCTTGCCCTGGCCCCTGCCCTGTAGTTATTGCCCCTGATAACCCCTGAGCTGGCAGAGGGCCAGTTGGCTGTACCCACTCTTGGGCTGAGGCAAAGTTGTGGGCTTGCTGCCCTGGCACCTTCCCTGTCCCCAGGCACTTGTCCATGCACACAAACAGACTTTAACCCCAGGTGCCCCCGCCCCTTGAAATCTGCTGGCTAATCATGGCCTTGGGGACAGGAGGTGCTGGAGGGACTCTGATCCTGGTTCTGTGTGCCCTGGGCCTCAGTTTTCCCATCTGTCCAATGGGTGGAGTTGGATGGAGAGGATCTCAGGTTTCCAGCTGTGGCCCCTGGGGAGTCGGTCAGGTCCTCCCCAGGGGCAGTCTGTCACCCTCATGTTTTGTCCCCAGGAAGAGGGGGGTCCCCCTCCCTGCTGACACAGTTGAGGAGCTGAAGAACATCATTGGCATGGACAAGCCACTCAACCTCCCGGGCTTCCTGGCCAAGTTCAACTACTACATGCCTGCCATTGCGTGAGTCCCCCACCCTTGGGCCCTGGTCCGCGTCCATCCTGTGCCCAGGACAGGCTGCCAGCCCCAGGCCTGCCCCTCAGCCCATGGGGTGGAGCCCCCAGCTCTGCTGTTCACGATTGTGTATACTTGCTTGACTGCCTCCATGCCTTTGGGCTTTGGTTTTCCTTTCTGGAAAGTGGGTGTGATGGACTGAAATTCAATAGAGAAGTGACACATGTGGGGGTTAGGAACACAGATCCTCATCTCAGTCTTGTGACATGATGTTGGGCACATTCCCTCTGGCCTCAGGCCCCTCATTCACACAGTGGCCTTGTGATCCCGTCCGCCTCCCAGGGCTGGAGTTTGGGCTGGACACAGGGCTGTCCTCGCACTCCCCCCACGATGGAGCAGCCGCCACCTTCACTGACAGGCACTGGTGCTTTTATGTCACGTTGCATGCCTTCCATTTTTCTCCTAGCAGACTCTCATAGATGAACATCATATTTGCACAGCTCACAGAACTAGACTTCCTGTAGTCGTCCGCTAGGTAAACTTACTCATTTCCAGAGCGGGGAATGAAGGCTCAGGGAAGTGAAGGGCTTGCCCAGGACCCCACAGCTGGCAGGGGATAAAGCCCAGAGTCTCGCCTTGGTGCCACCTTGAGCTTCCTGGCAAGAGGCAGAGCTTCCCAAGGCAGGCGAGAATCAGCTTTGCCAGTTGGTGCTGCAGGAACTCGGGATGGGGAGAGACAAGAGGGCTGGGGGCAGTCAGGAAGGGCTGCCTGGAGGAGGAAGTATGGACCTGGCTTTGGGATAGAGAGGGTGTGATATTGTCCAGAGGGCTAGGCCTGAGGAAAGGCTTGGAGGGTGGGCCAAGCACTGGCCGGTGGAGAATCAGCAAAGGTGTGTGAGGCAGAACAGAGGCACTGGCTGGGTAAGTGGCCAAACAGGGACGAGCAGTACCAGGGAGGGAAGATGTGTGGCGAGGTGGCCGGCTTCTTGCGGGAAGCCTTTGGGCTCAGCCCAGAAGGCAGACTGCTCCAGTCCTTGCCTCCTGTGAGCAGACACATACCACCTCCCCGAGGCACCTGCTGCAACCCCAGAACGTATGAGCAGGCCTGGGCACCTCCCCTGTGCCTGGAACACTGTTCCTTAGATGCCCCAGCACTCACTTCCTCGCCTCCTTCATGTCTCTGCTCATGTCACTCTCTCAGTGAGGCCTTCCCTGATCAACTACTGAAAACTGCAGTCCGTGCCCCTGCCCCTGCTTTATGTGTACCCATAAAACTTTCCACCGTCTCACCTAGGATATATTTTATATTTTACTTCTTTCCTTCCCTGTCCTTCTTGCTAGGCTGTGGGCTCTGTGAGGGCAGGGATTTTGTCTACCTGGTTTGCTGTATCCCCTGTCCTTGGGGCAGTGTGGAAGGAGCCCCCAGCCATGGGGGAGAGAAGGACCCTCTCCCCGGGAGGCCGGCTCCCTCCCCAGGGCTGGCCCCGCCCCCAGGAATTTCCCACAGCAGCTGCCCATCCTCATCCTGGCTCTCCAAAGTGCAGGTCCTTCCATGACCCTCCCCTGGAAGCGGCCCATTTCCCCAGGGCCGCTCTCACATTCTGCTTTCTAGTACCCGCTCCCTTTCATGCTTCCTGGTGGGAACTCCCGGCTAAGGCAGGTTCCCTGTCATCTGATCACACTCAGAGTGGCCCTGGCAGGTTAGCTTGCGCCTTGCTTCTGGAGCCCACATTCAGAAATAACAGCTAAAACACTGAGCATTTGTCTGTTCTGTTCCACGCACTGGCTCAGGTGAGTTTTAACTCATTTGTCCTCACAATAACCCTTGATGGATGTGTCAGAAAAGGTGACTGACTGGGGTCATGCAGCTGGTAAGTGTGGGAACCAGGGTTCGAGTCTGAGTCCCAGGCATCTCCCTCATCCCAGAGTTCCCTCCAGATGTGTCCATCTGTGTCCTTCTCTCTCTTTCTTTTTTAGAATATACTTTTACTGATTTCAGAGAGGAAAGGAAAGGGAGAGCTAGAAACATCAGTGATGAAAGGGAATCATTGATTGGCTGCCTCCTGCACACCCCACACTGGGGACTGAGCCCACAGCCTAGGCATGTGCCCTGACCGGGAATCAATCCATGACCTCCTGGTTCATAGATTGACACTCAACCCCTCAGCCACGCCGGCCGGGCTACAGAATTTATGTTTTTTGGCTGTTAGTCCCTTAGCAGGTTTCTGGTTGGCAAACCCTTCCTCCCATTCCGTAGCTTCTCTTTTCCCTGCGAGTTCCCTCTGCGGGGCAGCTTTCAGTGTGACGCAATCCCACTTGTCTATTTTTGCTCTTGTGGCCTGTGTGTGTCCTTCTCTCTTATTTCTCTTCCCTGCTGGCCTACCTCCATCACTCAGCAAACATCGAGTGGCCTCTATGTCCTAGGCTCTGTCCTCGGCTGAGGGATCATAGCAGTGTCGAGACAGATGGAGGAGTCCTTGCCCATGGCGACTGCATTCTAGTAGGGGAGATGGAAACTGGCTAAGAAGCCATGGGAGACCTGTAATAAGGGCCATGGAGAAAGGAAAGTTCAGGGGAAGGGGCGGAGAATGCCAGGGGGCCATTTTAAGATGAGGTGGTCGGGGAGGCCTCTCTGAGGAGGTGAGACTGGGGCTGGGGCCTGAGTGGAGAGGGGGAGCGAGCACAGGACGATGTGGTGAAAGACCATGGAGGCTGGGAGCTGCAGACTTGAAGGCCCAGATGTGGGAACAAGCTGTCTCTTTCTTTTTTAGAATATACTTTTACTGATTTCAGAGAGGAAAGGAAAGGGAGAGCTAGAAACATCAGTGATGAAAGGGAATCATTGATTGGCTGCCTCCTGCACACCCCACACTGGGGACTGAGCCCACAGCCTAGGCATGTGCCCTGACCGGGAATCAATCCATGACCTCCTGGTTCATAGATTGACACTCAACCCCTCAGCCACGCCGGCCGGGCTACAGAATTTATGTTTTTTGGCTGTTAGTCCCTTAGCAGGTTTCTGGTTGGCAAACCCTTCCTCCCATTCCGTAGCTTCTCTTTTCCCTGCGAGTTCCCTCTGCGGGGCAGCTTTCAGTGTGACGCAATCCCACTTGTCTATTTTTGCTCTTGTGGCCTGTGTGTGTCCTTCTCTCTTATTTCTCTTCCCTGCTGGCCTACCTCCATCACTCAGCAAACATCGAGTGGCCTCTATGTCCTAGGCTCTGTCCTCGGCTGAGGGATCATAGCAGTGTCGAGACAGATGGAGGAGTCCTTGCCCATGGCGACTGCATTCTAGTAGGGGAGATGGAAACTGGCTAAGAAGCCATGGGAGACCTGTAATAAGGGCCATGGAGAAAGGAAAGTTCAGGGGAAGGGGCGGAGAATGCCAGGGGGCCATTTTAAGATGAGGTGGTCGGGGAGGCCTCTCTGAGGAGGTGAGACTGGGGCTGGGGCCTGAGTGGAGAGGGGGAGCGAGCACAGGACGATGTGGTGAAAGACCATGGAGGCTGGGAGCTGCAGACTTGAAGGCCCAGATTTGGGAACAAGCTGGGGGGGGGGAGGGGCGGGGGATTTCATCCCACACGACGGGAGCCCTTGGGTGCAGAGCAGAGGAGCGACGTGCTTTGATCTGTAGGAGATCCGCTCTCTGCTGTGAGGAAAGGCACAGGGCGTGTGGAGACCAGGGTGAAGGGGACGAGAACTGGCAGTTTGGAAGCTGAGCTGACAGGACTGGCCGTGCTTCCAGGACCTTCTCCAGTGGAGGCCCAGGGCTTGGCACTGGAGAATAAGGATCGGGGCCAGAAGTGGGTCTGATCGGCCAAGGGTTGGGGCCAGTCTTGTTCCTGGAGCTCTGAAGGGACACTAGAAAGGGTTGTCCCTTCCCTTCCAGGGGCTGCCGGGAGGCCATCAAAAGGATCGCCTATGAGTTCGTTGAGATGAAGGCCAAGGAGGGCGTGGTGTACGTGGAGGTGCGTTACAGCCCACACCTGCTGGCCAACTATAAGGTGGAGCCGATGCCCTGGAACCAGCCCAAGTGAGTGACCGTGCGGAGGGGCCGGGGCAGGGCGGCGCAACCTGGGGCCCGAGGGACACACTGTTGGGAGGCCCTGGCCCAG
>NW_005362842.1:402816-403144 GCF_000412655.1 Myotis brandtii
GGAAAGAGGGGCTTAACTCTGTCCTCAGAGAGAGGGTTCCCATCCCTCCCCTGGGCTCATGCGTTTGGCATCTTGTCACCCCTAATCCTAGACACAGGCCTGCAGTCACTGCTTACCCAGTGACTTCCAGGTCCTGCTCTGACCCCGTAACTGAAGCGAGTGTGGCCCATTCCTGCCCCTTGCCTGGACCCAGGGCTCTAGAAGTGCTATCACCCAACCACCCTGCCCCTTCTAGCCATGACTCTGGCACAAGTGAACAAGTGGGACTCAGACCGGGTGAGCTCAGCACTGCTCCCCATCTGGGGGCAGGGCTGTGAGTGTCTGAGCA
>NW_005362842.1:403201-423901 GCF_000412655.1 Myotis brandtii
GCACACATCCTCCAGGTCTGGAAGTGCCCGGCAGTTCTAAGGAAGCCGGAGGGGGGGGGCGGGGTGCTGGGCTTGGGCCGGCTCCCTCAGTGTTTCCTCAGAGGCAGTGGGCTGGTGAGGAGGGGACTTCTCCTGGAAGATTCCTCCTCCCTCCCTTCCCCCATCCCTCCCCTCTCCTCTGACCCAGTCCCAGGGCTGTCCCTCAGACCTTCCTTTGTCCCAGACCCATCCCTACTCCTCTCTCCACACAGAGGGGACATCACCCCAGATGAGGTGGTGTACCTAGTGAACCAGGGCCTGCAGGAGGGAGAGCGAGACTTCGGGGTGAAGGTGCGGTCCATCCTCTGCTGCATGCGCCACCAGCCCAGTGAGTGTGACCTCGGCCCTGCCCTGGGCTGCGCATCTTACAGCCCCAACCTCCCGCCGGTGCCGGGGCTGCACTGGTCTCCTCTGCGCCCCTGCCACCTGGTATCCCCTTGGGCCCAGCAGCTGCACCGTAGGGCTTTCTGAAGCCGTCAGAGTCCTCCTGGGCAGGCTCCGGGCTCCTGGCAGCAGACTCTTCTCCCTGGGGGGACCAGGCACACAGCCACCTGACCTGCAGGCGGTTCAAAACCAAGGAGCCTGAACAACAGAAAACAATCTAAGCCAGGCTCTGATCAGCCCATGGTTCGCCCTTGAGACCCTGTGGGCCAGGCCTCTTGTGGTCCAGGCCATGGGACCTGTGAGTAGGTCTGACCTCTGGGACCTGAGGGGTCTCCCTCGTGACTGACACTGATCAAACCGCCAGGAACTTCCAAGGTGCAGAGCCCCACGGTCTGACCTTGGGCAAGTCCCATCACCTCCCTGGCCTCGGGCACACACTGTCCACTGAGCAGTAGTGAGGACCACAGCAACGTTAATGGCAGCCTGCCGGGCCCACCCGCACATAGCGACTTACCTGTATTTCCTCCAGTCCCCGCAGCAGCCTGTGAGAACTGCCACTGTTTATCCCATTTGACAGATGAGGAAACTGAGACAGAGGGGAAGCCTCTTGCTCTTCAATCAGGAAGGCAGAAAGCTCTCATGTGAACCCAGGGCCACCTGGTTCCAAAGCCTATGATTTTTCATTCATTTTAACACTTGATGATGAGTTTGCCGGTTAAGAGTCCACAGTTCCTTAGCAATATGGTCTGTAATGCCAGCCGGTCATGTGTTAGATTTAAACGTTAAACTGTGTGGACTCCCTCTCCTCGTCTAAGTGGGGATGAGCCCACCTTGAGGGCTGTTGTGGGGACAAATGAGAGAACGGCCATTGGTCGTGTACTGAGCCCGGCCCTGCCCTCAGTGATTCACACAGCATCTCGGCACAGCCTTGCAGTCGAGACCTGTGCCATCGCTGGTGGTGTCCCTCTGAGAGGAGACTGAGGCCATGTGGTTAGCTGTGGCAGTCAGGATCTGAAGACGGGACCCTGGGCCCTCTGTCATGTGCTGGCCTCGGGTGGAGGGTGAGTGGGATGGGGAGCAAGCAGGCGTTCTGGAAGGATCGCTCCCCGGTGGCGGCTGTGACAGAGCCCGGTGGGCATCTCGCCCACAGGCTGGTCCCCCGAGGTGGCGGAGCTGTGTAAGAAGTACCAGCATCAGACCGTGGTGGGCATCGATCTGGCTGGGGATGAGACCATCGAAGGCAGCAGCCTCTTCTCTGGACACGTGAAGGCCTACGAGGTGGGTCCTGGGGGAGGGAGGGGGAGACTGACCCGGAGGCTCTGGGAGAAGCAGCTGGGCTCTGCCCACAGTAGGGCGACGTTACATGGGTTCCCAAGCGTCTTAGTTGGGCCTGGGGGCTCTGGGGTGTGAATTTGGTGTAAAGACAAGACCCCACTTGCTGTTGGGCGTCTTTCTGCCTGTGATTTGCTGTGACCTTGGGTGAGACGGTCTCTTCGCTGGGCCTGTCTGGGGCAGACGGCTCAGCCTCCTGTGGAAGGAGTGAGGTGCAGGGTTGCGAGTGGGGCTCAGGACCATCACTGTCCGGGTTCAGAGCCTGGCTTCCCACGTCCCAGCTGTCTGACCTTGGTCGTGTTCCTTACTTTCCTGAGCCTGCGGGGGGCTTCCCCGGGGCCCTCCCCGGGGCACCCATGACCTGGCTCTTGTCCTTCCAGGAGGCTGTGAAGAACGGCATTCACCGCACCGTCCACGCCGGGGAGGCTGGCACTGCAGAGAGGGTGAAAGAGGTGAGGCAGCCGGCGGCTGCGGGCCCTCTCCCTGCGCCCGCCTCCCCTCACTGGACTCCCATCTGCTTCCCTGCAGGCTGTGGACAATCTCAAGACAGAGAGGGTGGGCCATGGCTACCACACCGTGGAGGATGAGGCCCTTTACAAAAGGCTGCTAGAGAACAACATGCACTTTGAGGTGCCTGGGGGTTGGGGGGTGCAGAGGTGGGGAGCTAGGAGGGGTCTTGGAGCCAAAGGAGTGGGCACTCAAGCTGCCAGGTGGTGGAGGAAGACTGGGACCGACAGCTCATGGGAGTCAGCAACAGGGAGGCCAGTGTGACCATGGCCGGAATAGGTGGCTCCAGGCCCTGGGTGTCGGGGCGTAGGCCGAGCGGCCTGGGATGTCTATGCCAGCCGCACGCCTGCTTGCTCTTCCAGGTCTGCCCCTGGTCCAGCTACCTCACGGGCTCCTGGAAGCCGGACACGGAGCATGCAGTCGTTCGGTGAGGCTCGCTCCCCTGGGGCTGGTTCAGTCTTGCACCAGGAGAGCTCAGGGTGGCAGAAATGCAGGGACTGGGCACTGGCTGTGCTGGGTGTCCTGATACAAAATCTGTCTGAATTCTTGGGAAGAGGGTTTACCATCCTTGTCTTACAAATGAGGACTCCAAAGCTCGATGTGCTGTAACCTGACTACCTAGCAGGGCTGGGGCCCTGTAGCCCATTGAGCTATACCAGGATGTCCTGCTGCCCCATGAGAAACTGGCACTCGAGACCCTGCCTCCGAGGGGTCGGGAGGATGAGTGCCTCCTGCTCACGTGGGCTCTCGTGGCTCCTCTGGGCATCCCCACAAGCACCATCCTGAAGCTTCCCGAGGCCTGTCCCATCCTACACTGCTTCCATCCCACAGTCCACCCCACAGCCGTGGCCCGTCTTCAGGCTGTCCTTTGACTAAGCCCTGGGGGTGGCATCAGGCCTTGGGAGGGCAAAGCCACCTGCCCTGACCCAGGATGAGGACGGCAAGAACTCCGGGTGATCACGGTCAGGCCAGCACCGGTCTGTCTGCCAAGCTTTTGCGAAGGGAAGGAGCTTGGGCCCCGATGTTGACTCCAAGGGGGTGCTGAGCTCGGCTTTAGGGAAGAGGAGTGTGCACTTCCTGTGGCTCATCCGGGGAGGCTCTTGGAGGCACATGGGAAAAATTCAAGAGCCATCTACCCAGACAGGGGGGCTAAAGGGAGAAGTGATGGCCTACGGAGATGGGGAGGAAGAGGGCCTGAGAGAGAACCCAGGAGGAAGTGACAGTTATGGGATAGGCAGGAGGAAAGCCAACGTGTGGTGTCTGAGAACTCGAGGGAAAAGGTTCCATGAACAGTCAACAGTGTAGAATTCTGCACAAGTCGCGTGCAGTAAGAGCTGAAAGTCCACTGGGCTTAAGGAGACTGTGGGCAGGGACCGTGGCATGAAGTTCCTTGAGAAGCAGAGCCCAGGAGGATTGAGGACGCATAGGGTTAGGCTAGGGCTAGGGCACTGACAGCTCTCCCAGAATGTTGGCTGTGAAGGGTGGTAGCTGGAGGGGGGTGCTGTGTGTCTCCCCAGCCCACCATTCTCGCTGGCCCCCTCTTCGGCCGTTGCCTGGCTCTGGCTTGATCAGATGGCTTGTCTTGAGTTCCTAGTTATGTGGCCTTGCATAAGTCACCCACGTTCTCTGAATTGGTTTCTTCCTCTGCCTGAGACCTTCCAGGTGTGTTTAAAGATGATGTGAGGCTCAAGGAGGGTGTCGGGTCGATATGCAGTGACTGTTCACAAGAGAGTAAAGGGAGGCTCTTCCCCCACATCTAGATTCAAAAGGGACCAGGCTAACTACTCGCTAAACACGGATGACCCGCTCATCTTCAAGTCTACCCTGGACACCGATTACCAGATGACCAAACAGAAGATGGGCTTTACCGAAGAGGAGTTTAAGAGACTGGTGAGTGGGTGTGGGCCCGGTCGGCCTTGACTCTGGGCCCTGGGACTGTGAGGCCTGCAGGGCCTGGAACCTCTGAGGATGAGGAGTGGGTTTACCTCAATAGGCCAAGCCAGGCCAGACCTAGAGTTAGATGCCTTCCACCGAGTGACGTATTGACCTGGGACCAGGTGTTTTATTCTTTGCTTGCCCTCGAAGACTCTGATGAAAGCCATCCACCCTCTCCCCAAAAATGGGGGGTCAGCTATAAAATTCTGCACTTTCAAGCCGTTCATAGATCCTAGGGTTGAGCTCTTGATTTTAGATGTTACAATTTCCCAAACCTGTCTCTGCATGACTCTCTTTGGTCCCCTACATCCCACCCTGCCTCTCAAAGTTTCTCCAACTTCGTTCTCACATTACTGTATCATGGAGTGCCACTTAAAAAAAATTTTTTTAAATATATTTTAATTGATTTTAGAGAAGGAGAGGGAGAGAAACATCAGTGATATGAGAGAATCATTAATTGGTTGCCTCCTGCATGTCCCACACTGGGAATTGAGCCTACAACCTAGGCATGTGCCCTGACCAGGAATCGAACCATGACCTCCTGGTTCATAGGTTGATGCTCAACCACTGAGCCACGCCGGCTGGGCCAGAGCGCCACTTTGAGATCACAGAACTGCACGGTTTCTGCTCTGGCAGTGACTGACCTGACCTGGGACAAGTCCCTTCCTCTCCGAGCTTAATCAACCGCCCTCACTCAGTGAAGAGCGTGGACTGTCACTAGATTACCACGGGATCCCTTCCACATTCGCTGGTTCATGCTGTCTGCCATTCGGACTCTTCCAGAATATCAATGCGGCAAAGTCCAGTTTCCTCCCAGAAGATGAAAAGAGGGAGCTACTGGCCCTGCTCTATAAAGCCTACGGGATGCCACCTGTGGCCTCTGGAGGTATGCTCCTGTCTGTGCTTCTGGGCCACAGACCTGCCTGGCTCGTTTAGCTTTCTGTGGGGCCCCCGGCGAGACGTCCTCTCTTGGGTAGCACCAAGGACTTGTAATGGCGCCTGGGCACAGGCCCTGGCTGGGGCAGCCTTTCACCACCCGGCCTACCTTCTGTGTAATGCTGGCCTGAGGGGGAGACTTTCTGAAGGTCTTAGCTCTGTTCTGCTCCTTCCTGTGTGGCCTTGGCAAGGCGTTTTCTGGCTCTAAGTCTCCACAGGGGACTCCTGTGGCTCTAATGCTCTGTGATTCTTTATGCCCTGGGTACTGGGACTTGCCTAATCTTTCTGCTTCTCTGACCCGGCCAGCAGGGCAGCAACCATGAAGGCATCGTGGCCACTGCTCCGAGCCGCACCCTGTGGATGGAGATTTCATAGCTCTGGGGGGTCAAGTGACACCCACCTTTACTCCCCTGGGAAGACCATGATTTCCATAGTCAGCTACTGATGCTACTTGAAGCCTGTGTGCCCCTGCTGTGCCCACACACAGCGTGGCATGGTCAACTCCCTCCTCTGGTGATGAAACCCTCCTCCTCCGATTTATGCTGAAAGGCTGGTGCTCAATAAAGAAGCCAACGGCTGGTGTCGTGCAGCACGTGATGCATGGTCTTGGGCAGGACGACTGGGTGGGGTGAGAGAGAAAGGAGCGTCTAGGGCAGCCTGCCCAGTGGCAGGGCCCAAGAGCCCAGCAGGGGCTGTGACTGGGAAGCCAGAGCTCCCATGCTGGGGGGAGGGGCCCACACCTGCCCTCCCGAAGCAGCCAGGCTTCTCTCAAGGAGTTGTCTGCTTACAGGCTCCCTGAACTCTCAGCCCCTCCCGTTCTAGGTTTTAAGGGAAAACCTTTCCTTTGGGTTCCTGAAGCTGGACGGGTGAGAGAGGGCGAGGGAAGAAGATTCCTCGGCCACCAGCATCTGCTCAGTGTTTTCCTTCTGTGGGAGCTGGGGCAGCAACGGATCGTGGCCAGTGTGGACGCGCTCCTGCTTGTGCTGTTTAACGGAGAAATAATCATCGTAAACCAGCCACACAAATCACCAGCATTTATTTCCTGGGTCCCAGGTGTTGTTCATCTTGGTAGAAAGGAAGGACAGAGTTGATCTGAGCACAGAAATCCCTTCCCTAAAACTGGATCTGTAAAGCTCCAGGAGGGAACCGCAGACGCGTGGAATTTGGATTAAAACGGCTTTCACAAGAAAGTGGATTGATTGTCAGCTCCTTCTCTCTCTGCTGAAAAAGGTTTACAATTTTTTAAAAGTGTTTTTTAAAAAGGGATCAGATCAGAAGGTCCTGACCTGGACGGTTGGTTTTGGAGAAGAGGGGGCAGAAGTGGGACATGGTCGCTGCCCAGGTCGCCTAGGAGAGGAGCTGCCTTGGGTGGGCTGCTCACCCAGGTGAGCAGGAACCAGCCCCTGAGTCTCAGTGCCCCATGAATAAATAACATCCTGTGGTCAGAGTGTCTTAAAAGTGTACCTGGGCACGGTGAGGAGGTGGTAGCGTGGAGCCTGTGGGTGTGGGCAGAGGGCCTGCCCAGGGTGAGGGCCTCTGGGGGTGCCTCAGTCTGACCTTGCTTGCCTGGAACACGGGACTCAGAAGAGGCTGTCGGGCCAGTGCCAGGACTCCCTGCCCAGGTGGGGACAGCAGGTCTCTCTTCCAGCCTCCTTGGACAAGGTCAGACTCAAGATGAGGTGGTCCCGTCACTGCTCTCAGGCTGGTTGCTAGCCTCCTTGTCTGGGGCACCTGCCTCCGCCTGTCCTTCTGGAGAGAAGGGGAAGAGGAACATATACACAAACGTAAAGCACAGGTGATAGGGGAGGACCCAGCCAAAACGGTAACAGTGGATGAGCCCTGGGTGCAGGGTAGGAGCTGGCTGAGAGGTGGTGGCAGCCAAAGGGAACTGGAGCCTTGTCTCTAACATTTCAGTGCTTACAAAGAAAATGCATGTGGCATTACTAGCATCATTAAATCAATCAAAGGCCAGGATCATGGATGGATGCTAAAAGCAACAGGCGAAGGGCTGTTGAGGGTCAAGGGCTGTGCAGGTTCTCCAGGAGGAGAGGGCAAATGGGAGGTCCCAGCAAGTAACAGGTGCTCAGCGAATGGTAGTTCTTAGAAGACAGAAAAGGGCATTAGAAAAAGGCATCAGACTAGGCCAGCTCAGGAGGGTATGGCCTGCATCAGGGTTAGGGGTGGAGCCTATGACTGTTCCATTCTGCGGTGTCCTCACCAGACCAGCCGAACCTCCCTCTCTGGCCTCTGTCTTTGCATCCTCAGGCTAAGCCTTTCCCATGACTAAGAACCACCACCCTGTGCTGAGCTCCATGCAACCCACCCAGCAGCCTGGGGTGTGATTAGGGGCTTGATACAGGTGAGAAACAGGCTCAGAGAGGTGAACTGATTTGCCTGAGATCAAGTGATGGAGGGAGCCAGTGTCCCTTCCAGGAAATTCACTTCCTGCCAACAGCATCGCTGGGGTTTGTAAAGGCCTGTCACCACCGACATTGCCTCACTGTGCCCTTGCAGGAGTCTTGGGAAGCAGGTGTTAGTAGGAGCAAGTGGTGCAGGCAGAATGTGGACATCTGTCTCTCTGCCAGGCTACCTCCTATCCTGGTGGTGCTCATAGCAAAGGCTTGGTCCCGGAGGGCCCTTCTGCCCCCTCCAGAGGCCTGACAATTTAGATGGCACTTTGGGCAAATTTCCCAGCTCGCGATGCCTTATTTGGCCCTGAGCCTCCTGCCCCAGCAGGTAGAAAGCATCTTGTTAGATTCCATGGTAATCTCTGCTCTGCCATTTCTTTGCTGTGGAATCATGAACAACATTTAATCTCTCTGGGCCTCTGCTTCCTGATCATAAAGTGAGGATGATGACACCTCTCCCTGTCATGAAGGGGAGTGCTGGGCCTGCATGTGACCATTTGACACAGGGGAATGTCTCAGCCAATGGCAACGCTTCCTCTGTGCCAGTCCCGGCTCTCCTGGCACGTTCCGCTCCAACCAGCACCCTCGGGACTCTGGGGCCCATCTCAGAGCACCATTTGAAGATGCGTCACCGTTACCCACTGCCAGGCAGTGTACTCGTTTCCTCAGGCCTTGTCTGTTGTTTCTCATTGTAAGGCCAAGGAAGGAAAGGTTTGTGCTCCTCACGTAAGGAAATACCAGGGAAGACAGGTCTGCACACAGCCTGCTGTGCATCAGTCTCCTGGAAGCTTTAAGCAAACATCTGAGCAGCGGGATCAGATTTTCTGGATTGCCACTCCCTCGGTAAGTGCTGGACAGCACGGAGGGCCTGCCTGCGAACCTGCTCCGAGCAGGGCTCCTCGGCCAGTCTGGCCTGCACTCCACCATGAGTGCTTCACTTCCTTGAAGTGAGCACTATTCCTCTCTCGGGTCCTTTTTAATGCCAGTCACCCTGGAAGGAAAAGGCACCCGCTGGGAGACACTTCAGAGAGTTTGGATTGGATGGGGAAACAGGTTGTAGAAGGGACTGGGCCCATGACGAGTGGCTGCAACTGCAGAGGTGGAGGGAGACTGAAACAGCTCACCAGAGCTGAGGATACAGAAGCCCTGGCAGCGTGCCCAGGCGGCAGCTGGTCAATAGCTGGACAGTGAACAGCCATTGACTAGGCACCTCCACCATGTTCCAAATGTTGCCAGGCACCGAGGGCACAAGACAAAGATCTTGTGTGGGAGAAGCTCACAGCCTGGAGAGGGGGCACTGTGCTGCGTGCGATTACAGAGGCAGAGAGAGGATGTGCCTTCCCCTGCCTCAGAGGGGGTTCGGTCAGGGAAGGCCTCTCAGCAGGGCAGCTGGGTTTCTGAGAAAGAGGAGAAAAGCCAGGGCAGGGGAAGGCAGGGAGGACCGGACCGGGGAAGCATGGTGTTCAGCCCATAAGGGGCTTTTAAGAAACAGAGTACGTTTCTCTGGCTGGACCAGAAGCACCAAGGGAGAAGGATGAGCTGAGGTGAGCAGGGTGACGGGTGGAGCTCATTGCCTGGGCAGGGAGTGTGGGCCACATAAGGGGGCGCTGACAGAACAGAAGGGGTGTGGGTGCTGGGGGAAACCAGGTTCTCATTCTGTGAACTTGCTGGTGACCCTGAGCAAGCTACCCACTTCTCTGCACATATTTGTCCAGATTAAACAACATGGCAGGGTTGGTCCATGCCCCCACAAAGTCTTCTCTGTTCTATACTCATAGGGGAAGGAGGGGGGAGGAAGGGAGGGAGATGGTGGGGAGGAGCATCACAGAGGGGATAGCAGATGCGGTTTCCTCCACTTATTCATTCAGCCTGTGGTTGCCAAACACCTGCTCTTGCCAGCGGAACAGAGGCCCTTGCTCTCCTGGAGCTCATATTTAAACCCAGGAGACCTCATCAGAGTGCTGAGGAGTCATGTGACCAGGGAGGGCCAATGAGAGCTGTCAGAGAAAGCCCCGTTGAGCACCTGGTATCTGAGCTTGGGCATGAGGTGGCAGCCACAGGGCTGGGTGGCGGCTGTCTAGCAGCGGAAACAGGGAGACGTGCAAAAGTGCTGGAAGGTTCTGACCTGCCCCCTCCAGTGCCAGCTCGCCCATGTCTCCAGCCAGCTTCCTCACGCTCACGGCCTCCGAGTCTCCCTGGATGTCAGGGACTGCATTCCGACGGCCTGTCCGGTCACAGGAGATGAAGTCCGAGTAGGAGGACTCGACCTCCATCATGCCTGTCGCATTGTTCTTCAGGCCTGTGGGGACAAGGGCAGGAGGGCAGTGAGTCCGGGTGCATCTGCAGGGAGACACAGCTCGGGCCGCCAACACCAATGTCTTGACAAAAATGTAGTTTGGAGGGTGAATCAACAGGACCCGGTGTTTGATTGATGGGGAGGAGAGCTTTCTGAGATGAGAAAGTAGGTGGACAGAAGTGTGATTTCCTGAGAGGAGGAGTACTTTGGGGAGTGACGGCGGGTGAAGATTCAGAGTTCTATTTGACCGTATTAACTCTGAGATGCTTGTGAGCCCTTCAAGGGGAAAGGCAGAGTAGGTCAAAGAGAGATGGGGTATGGCATGGGGAGGAAAGGTAGGAGATTAGAAGTTAAGGCACAGAGATGGTGGCTAATCCCCTGGTGGTTAGTTATATAGCCCAGAGAGAGAGGAGAACCATACATATAAAGAGCCATATACATCTGGAAAATTATGTGGGGATCATACTATACATTGTATTTTATAGCCTACTCTTTGGAACACGTCATTGTACCATGATTTGATCTGTCCCCTAGAAAAGAACATGGAGGTACTTTCCAATTTCACACCATTCAGACACTACTAGGTCTTTATGTAAATCCTTTGAGTTTATTCCTAGAATGGCTGGGCTAAATGGAAGGATGAAATAATTTTAAAACATTGCTTTGACACATTTCCAAGTTGCCTTCCCGAACGTACAGTGGGACAGTTAGGGGTGCCAACTGTCCGTGCAGTCAACAATCCACATATAACTTAAGTCAGCCTCTGCATAGTCAGATTCCCAACTGCCAGCTGACCCTGAACAATGCAGGTCTGAAATGTGTGGGTCAATTGAAAAAAATCCGCGTGTAAATGGACCCACATAGTTCAAACCCACATTGTTCAAGAATCAACTGGTAATGACAAAAACAAGGCGGGGGGGAACCTTATAAATTCATTACTGTTCCTATTTATATTCCCACTAGCAGCACACCAGACTGTCCATTTATCTGCACCCTTACCAACAAGTATCGCTATCATGTGAAAAATGCCCATGTTCTGTAGGGTGAGGGTGTTTACCGCATGTGGTCAGTAATGGTGAACCTTGGGGGCCACCTGAATGTGCAGCAGGAAGCTAGCATTACATGACTTATAAAGTATTCATAAAAAGAAACGCACCAGATGGACCAGGACTGACATAACAGCTTATCTCAGAACCCTTGCTAACTGCAAAATGTAGGTTGCAAAACAATACCTAAAATAAAACCCAGTTTCTGTGGGGAAAGATAGCAGATACGAGCAGAAAAAAAAAACAAAAAACGTGTCAAGTGTTATTCTTTGGGACTAAGGGGAACTTTCTCATCTAAGACAATATTTGGGTAAAGGTAGAAGCTTTTATCCGTTCAAGTTATTGTGTAATGCTTTCAGAAGGTAAGTGATATTGGCAGATGTGCCCCAAAGTGCCCAGGGTAGGGCTCGGTAAGTGCTTTGGGGAATGTGTGTGTGTGTAAGACAGAAGGGGAGAGAAGGTAAAGGGAGGAGGACAGAGGGAGAGAGGAGGGCTGGCTAGAACCACATCACAATACCCAGTTCAGAAGAGACACCTGCATAAATTGGGGGCACTCGAAGATTAGGCATGGGAGACAAGGAGGTGTCCAGTGGTAGGAAGAAGAGAGTGACCCTGTGCTGTGAACCTGGTTCTGCCTGTTACCACATCTGCTAAAGGCCGGCTGCATTCTGTCTAAGGTAATCCCCCCAATCTCCAGCAGAGGGCGCGCCCAGCCTGGCCTTGGCTGCCTTGAGAGAGAGATTGCCCTAGTAGTGCTTTGGCTCCTCCTCAGCAAGAAACAGACAAGGAAAACCTCTCCGAAGTCCCAGGGGTGGTTCCTTCTGCAGGTCACAAGTTTCAGTCCTGCACTCTCCCTCTGGGTAAACTGCCCAAAGCTTCACAACAGGGGAATGGCCTGTTGCACAGCAGTAATAACAGAATGAAGATGATAATTCTAACAATAAGTAAAGGTAATATTTACCCAGTCATTCTGTTTCCCATACCTCACTTAACTGTCCCAACAGCTCCCTGAGGTCAGTGAGGTAAATGTGTAACCACGACTCGGAAAGATCCCAGTTGGGCCCTTCTGGCTCGTAGGCCCAGCCTCTTCCTCCACGACATGCCTGTTGCCTACAGGAGGGAACAGACCCTGTGCAGCCACACCATCTCCCCACGCCCTGTAGTCTGAGCTCTTTCCCCCAACTAGAGTGCTGGCTCCCGGAGAATGAGGATTTTCATTTGGATTTTCACCACGCCAGACTGAAAAGCCTCATCCTGGCAGCTAAGCCAAAGGCTCTGGCTGCTCCATCCTCGGATTCTTGACCAGCACAAAACTGATGTTCAATAATATTCCTCAAATTAAATGTGAACCCGTCTGTCTGCCTTCCCACTATCCCTCTTTTCCTATCTGTGGGGACGGGACGATAAGGCGACTCCTCCGGACTATGGCGAAAGGCTCTGTGCACTGTAGGCGGCTGTGCTGATGTTCTTGCCTGGTACCGCTAGGAACCGACACTGGGATGGAGGTACAGGCTCCAGCTAAAAGAAACAGACCCCCTGGGCTCTGGCTGCCGCCTCTGCCTGGCTGACCGGTGCAGGAAGCTGACCCTCCTGGCTGGAGAGGGAAGTGTGCCAAGGTCAAAGCCCAGTCCTGGAAACACCACCCAAGCCGACAAGCTCTGGCTGCCCCACTGCATCCCCTGGGAACAGCGGTTCCAAAGATGGGTCTGGGCTTTGTGTCTGGGGGCTCTCTGACCCGCAGTGCAAGCACATTGTTTTGTTTCTCTTCAACATTTGTATTCTTGCCTCACTCTGTTCTTTAAAGTCAGCAGCAAATGTGGAAGTAAAGGATCCTTTGAGTTGGTCATTCTCAGGCTGTTCATAGGAGTGTAAACTGTCAGGACTTCTCGGGCAGTGACTTGACAAAAGGCATCAAGAAATCTCGACTTTTTCCCAGATCCTTGAGCCACGAAGTCAGTGTGTTTACTAAGTCAGCTTCTAATAATTTATGGTGGCTTCTCACAGGCACCCTTCCCAGGCAAGCATCGTCTGTGTCCTCCTAGAGATACTCTGCAATACACACGTTCCCTCACTCCACCCCTCCCTTCCTTCCCTTTTCCTTATTTAAAACAGAAAATTGCTTTCCATCTTGCTTTTTTCATTTACAAATACATCCTGAAAACAATTCCAGATCACCTTGAAGCCACCGGGCACTGATCATATCAATCAATAAAGCAAGAGAATGGTCCATTTTTGTTGGGCGATATCAGTAAAATTCCTTTGTTTTTACTGTTTAATGGTACATAGAAGGCCAAAACCTATATACTTCCTTCTTTTGTGCTTTATGGTGCTGAGTGGTGACTTGGCTGGCATGTGCGCCGCTATATCTGAGAGGCCTAGCACGTAGTTGAAGCTCAATGAATATTTGATGAATGAGTGATATTCTAGATTCCAGGGTAGAAAGGGCCACAGGGTGTGCAGCCCTGCATCATAATGGTGGCCAAGGTCTGGCTCATTCTCCATGCAGGAGGGTGACTCCTGTGGAGTCCCTTCCTCTCTCCCAGCTTCCAGTTTGAGATATAATCTCTAAGTCTCTTTAGTCCTGACATGCCATTCATTCATTCATTCATTCATTCATTCATTCACTGTTTTCTGAGCACCTTCTATATGCCCTGCAGGCACTGTGCCAGGTATGGAATATACATTGAAGCCTAAAGAGACATTTATAATTTGAAAAGAGAAAAAGGCACTGACCAGGGAAATGAATCTACTGTCACAGATTGTGGTAAGTGCTACGAAGAAGAGAACAGTGTTCTCTGTGTGTGGAAGGTTCAGTTAAAGATCATATGGCCAGGGGAGGCCTCCTTGGGGGGGTGACCCTGGGCTGAAATCTACAATAAAGTTGGATGGAGGGTGATCCAGGCAGAGCTAACGACAATCTGGCCTGCAGTGATCCAAGATCTATCTTAGCTCGAGCCCTAACGGGTGCTAAGAGTGATTCCCCTTCCCTCCTCCTCGCCCTCGGGTGTTGGTGCCTTCCTGGGGTCTGGATGCTTGTGAGGCATTTGACTGACCCTGACTGCCCCCGTCAAAAGAGAGGAGGAGCCTTCTACTCAGGTTCCCAGACTCTCCCTCGTGGCCCAGGGTCAGAGGCTGTGGCTCCGAAAGGTGCTTGCTCTGGTGGAGGTTTCCCCAAAGGAAGCCACCTTCTCCCTTGGTTTTTCGTTCTCCCCCAGCTTTGTAAACTGAAGAGGCTCCGGACTCTGCCAAAAGCTACCCAGTCTGTTCCAAGTCTGCAGCGCTGAGTCCTCAGTGCACCGCAGATTCCATTACAGCTCCAAATTGTTTTCCAAATATACCACAAAGGTCATTTCCTGTTTTCTTTTTCTTTTTAAAAATTAAATATTTGCAGAGACTATACAAAAAGAAAGCAGGCGTTTCGTGGAGGACGCAGAGCGCAGAGTGGGACTTGGTCCGGTGAGAGAGGCCTCCTGGGGGTGGGGCAAATGCTCTCCGAAATTTCTCCAAGGGAAGGACTGTGCAAAGCTGATGGAAACACCAGGGCCCACGGAGCTGGCATTCCTCAGACTCAAAGGGAAGCGGCCTCTCTCTGTGAAGGGCAGCCAGAACCAGAGGGGCACTGAGGCGAGCAGAAAAGGGCCCCAAACCAAGCACATTCCGAGAACCTGGCAAAGGGCAGGGCATGCAGCTAGTGCCTTAGGGGCACATCCAGCTTGGAGTCACCAGAGAGGAGCCGTCCTGCCAGGACAGTGCCTACTGCCCCTTCCAAGCGCAGCCCCTTGGTGAGGTTTTCTTTGGAGGCAGGCAGGCAGGGCCTTGACTTCTGGAGGGCCAGCCCAACAGCCCCAGGGCAGGCAGTGGAGAGACAGGTGGTAGGAGCCCTCTCGGTGAGGGGAGGGGAGGGTGCTGGAAGGTCCCCCACTCTGTCCTCCAGGGGCTTCGGGACACCACATCCTCTGGGCCTCCACTCAAGTGCCTCCTCCATTAGGGACCTTTGTGTTAGAGGCCCTGGGACCAGGCCTGGGTCCTCTGCTCTGTTTATTTACTCCCTGGGGTTCTTAACTTTTCCCTAAATAGCATGTGTTGACATCCCCAAATAGCCCCCAGCCTGTTTTAAGAGCTCAAGATTCCTAAATCTAACTGCCTAGTTAGCATGTTCTCCGTGTCCTCCACTATCTCACCAGCATCTCAAACTTCACATGGCAAGTCACAGCCTGCTCCGCCCAGCTTCCCCAGCTCTGTGAGGGCACATCTGTCCACACTGCTCACGCTGGAAACCTGGAGCCATCCTGGATTCCTCCTCCACCTCCTCCACTGTGTACAGCCTGTCACCGGGTCCTGTCTCTTCCACCCCACACAGAGCCTGAGTCTGCCCACCTCTCCACTCCACGTGCACCTCCTGGTCTCCACCGTCTCCCACCAGCACCCTCGTCGAGTCCCTGTTTCCCCCTTGGTTTCACCCAAGGTTTACTCTCTCCACAAGCAGCCAGGGTGATGTCCTCAGATCAGGCACCAGGTCCTGCGATTCCCCTGCTGCAATTCAACCTTTGATGCTCTTTCATACCACATCTGGCAAAAGCCAACCTCTACACCAGCCCCTGAAACTGCATGGATCTGGCCCTGCCTTCCTCTGTGACCTTTTGTCTCATCTCCACTCTCTTCTGGCCCATTTTGCTCTGACCACACTGGCCTCTAATTCCTCAAACCAGCTGACTCTTTTTGACCTCAGGTTCTCCATGAGACTGTTCTCTCTGCCTGGAACATTCTCTGTCACTCTGCTCTTTTCAGAGCCTCCTAAGTGGATTCCAGGCCCCGACGTTCCAAACTTTCCTGCTCTAGGACCCAGACACGGAGCCCTGCAGGGAATGAAGGCTCCTGAGTCCCTCTGCCCACCACTACTGCATGTCGAGGCCTGGCTGGCCTCTTGCATGGTGCAGTGGACACAGCAAGGACTGTGGGGTCACCTCAGCTTCTGACCCCACAGCTGAGTGACACCCTACCGCATGTTCCTCTTCTATAACATGGGGGTGTTACAACTGCCCTGAAAGGTGGTTGGCATTGACCAGAGCCAGCGTGTATGGAGCCCTTACTGCATGCCAGACTGTGCTAAGCATCTTGGAGGCATTATCCCATTTAATTTTGCAGCGACTCTAAGAAGAGGAATCATTATTCGTGTTCTACAGAAGAGGAAGCTGATGTTAAGTAGCTTGTCCAAGGTCATACATCCACAGAGTGTGGACAGGGTGGAGCCTGTACTATAGGCTTGGAGGCATGGAGATGAGTTAATCATACTTGCTACATAGTAAGGGTCTTTTTAAAGTGTCTACTGCCTTTTCTCCCCTTCGTTCTCCTCTATCCCCAACCTCATAATAAGGTATTTCTGAAGGAAGAGCAAGAGAGCAATGCAAGTCCCAGGAAAACATTCGATAATGCTGGTGGAAACATACACCCAGGTGCATTTTACCCTGGCTTAAGCAAAAATTCTGTTCAGAATGTTCAGCCAGAGGCAAAAACCTTCAGAACCTTTTTAGTGACATTGGGTTGATGATTCTCTGAATTCTGCCACCATTCTAATTTCTGTTATCTAACTTCACAGCAATGGTAAAATTATTTTCAGGTACAAACTGTACAACTCTTACCATCCTGGCAGCTACATTTCACCCTGGGCAGGCCTGGGGGTTGGAACAGTGATACTAACTCTTCAATCCCTGAAAGTCTGTGCTTCTCTGGAAAGAGGCAGAAGGGTCCAGCTGAATTATTGCTTGGAGACCATGCTGGGTCTCCCTGGTCTCCCGCTGTTTACATATCAAACTTGGTTCCCAATCACTGGCAGTTCCCATCCCAGTGTGGAGGGAGGGCAGGAAGGGAAAGTGAGGTCATTTCCAAGCAGGCCAGCCAGAGTCCGGAACTGGACTGACCCCAGCTCTGCTCATGCCAGGCTGGCCCCTCTGGCGAGGTTCTTCCCTCAGGCCTCGGGGGTTCGAGTGTGGAACGCAGGGGGAAACGGGCGTCTCTATGGTTGCTCTGAAACATGTCTCAAATTCTCTGACATTCCTCCTATCAAGAGGTGACTCTGAATGAGCTGGCCGTGGTGACTGCTTCTAAGAGAATGCAACAGAAGTGACGTCGTGTGACTTCCAAGATGAGGTTAGAAATGGTGACACAGCTTCCATCTGGCTCTCTCTTGGGACACTTCTCGTTGGAGCTCTGAGCTGCATCTAGGAAATCTGAGGCTGCCATGCTGTGAGGAAGCCCAAACCAACCCCACAAGGGGACCACATCGAGAGTCCTGAGAGAGCACAGAGAGAGCCGAGGCTAGCAGCCCCCAGCTGGGCTGGCCCCTGGCTGCTCCAGCACCAGCCACTGTCTAACTGCGACTGCATGAGAGCCAAGCCAGGACTGTCCAGCCAAGCTGTTGCCAAATTCCTGCCCACAGAAACCATGAGAGATGGTAAATGACTGCTGTTGTTTTAGACCACTAGGCACAGAAAGTGACGTGCTCCGTGGGAATGGAGAACAGAGTGATCTCTAATGGTACGTCCAGGGCTGGGTGGCCTCTCGTTTCTCCAGAGCGCCATAGAAAGCATGCCCCACACCTACTGTGGAGGATGAAAGATCTTATATCTCCATAAGGCTAATGAATTCCTCCATTCATTCAGGCAACACAATTTAACTGATCACTCAGTGTGTACTGGGCTTGGGACTAGATGCCATGGATATGAAAATGGCAAAGCACCAATGTGCCCTTGAGGGGAAGTTCCTGGTGTAGTTAGGGAGCCCACATTAACACACTGTATACAAGATTCCCAGCCCCTGGGTTCGGTATTCCAGTCCTCCACCCGTCACCTCCAGGCACTGAGTCCTCATGGGGCTGCCAGCCCCCAGCCCAAGCATCCTGTGTAACTCCTATGGCCCAGGGCAGAGAGCCCTCAGCCTGAACCCCTTCTTCTCTGACCCAGAAGAGATAAGACCTCCTTGTTCTGCCACTTGCAGCACTTTGACTTCTCCTTCCTAATCCTCACTGCACTTGTAACTCACTCAATAGTCAGCAAATGCATACTGAAGTGTCCCATGAGCCAGGCATGACCCAGGTACTGAGGCATTTGTTCACATCGGCCGGGCCCGGCTGGTTCCAAGAAGAGCAGGTACCCTGTTTCTCCTTATTTGTCCCTGTATCCCCAGCACAGTTCCTGACACAGAAGATGTAGAATAAATAAATTCATATGAACGAATTAATGAACAAATAAACAGACAAAATAAGAACTTAAGAACATCCACCCTGTCAAGCCAGTGATTAAAATAACTATCTGAGTCCTGGCTCCTGACAAAAAAAAATAACAATGATAATTAACAAAATAAAAACGGCTGCCATTTAGGGGTTGTATAGACTGTGCATCAGACATGGTAACAAGTGTTTTCCATATATCGTCTTAGTTATGCTTCAAGTAGCCCAGCGTCATTAAATCCCTTTACACGTAACTAGGACATACTGGACCCTGGATTCACAACCAAGGCTGGCTGGCTCCTAGGTTCAAGGCCTCAAAGGTGGCACCTCTCTTTGGCTCAGGGAAGCAGAGGATGTGGGACCCCTAGAAAAAGGTGAGCATAAAGGGGCTAAGGTGGCAGGAGGGGACTGACTGGGAGAAGCGGGGAGGTTTCTCCTTTGTTCTCATTCACATCTGCCTCCTACTAGTCATCTGAGCTGCTAGCATTTACTCTAGCACTGAGACTTACAGCATGTTCCTTCATTACTTCAGTCATTCATTCAGTCCTTACAAGTACGACTCTTCCCAGCAATGACACTGACGGTGTTTTTAGAGGCACTGCATTACTGAATCCTCCCAACAGAGAGTCCATGGCTCAGAGAAGTGGCATGAGTCACCCAAGGTTCTCCTAGTGACTGAATCAGGACTTGAATCTGCATTTCCTCCTTCCTGATTCAGTGCACATTCTTTAGGATGGCACATTCTGGTGATGGCTCTGCCCTGATGTGGATGATACAGCAGCTGTCTCATCCCCATCAGAGAACTGTTCTGTTATCAAATTCCCTGCCTCTGGCTTTTCTCATCTCAAATGGCAATCCCCACCTGGGTCAAAGAAGGTCACATCCTATATAATAAAAGCCTAATATGCAAATTGCCCCCTTGGGCAGTCATTTGACCGGGTGTTCAACCGCTTGCTATGACGTGCGCTGACCACTAGGGGGTGGCGCGGAACATGGCAGGCGTCGGTGACATGCTGCGACCCTCGCTGGCTACCTGGGGACGGGGGGGATGGGGATGGAGGTGCAGTGAGAATGCTGGGTGTCCGCCCGAGCTCACTCTCACTCCCTTCCCTCTGCTACCCTCCCCCGGGATGCCAGGGCTTGAGTGCCGGGGAAGCCCCCGCACTCAGGTGCCGGACGCCTGCGAGGAGCCCACCCCACACCGGCACGGTGTCTTCCAGGTGAGCTGGGCCGTAGCCGCCGGGACTGCAGGGGCCAGTTGGGTTCCCTGTGGGTTTGTGCAGGAGCTGGTCTGCAAAGCCGGCCAGGAGAGAGCCCGCTGCCCACCCAGCTTCCTTGCTACACCACTGGGCAGCCCAGAGGCCAACGCTGCACCCCGGCCCGCAGTGTCCAGCTGCGCTCACTGCATCTCCGCCATGACTTGGGTGCCATGACTCAGGCAGAGGAGGGCGTGTGGGGGCCCACGGCCCCAGGTGCTGCCCAGGGCCCAGGGGTTAGCTAGGACCTGCCTTTCCACGTTAGATGCTCACGCTTCTATCGCCGGCCAGGCCTAGGGACCACACCTGTGCACGAATTTTGTGCACCAGGCCTATAATGGGGAAGACGGACTTTCAGAGTGATTTACTCAGCACCTACCACAGTGCTTGCTGCACAGACCTAATAAATGCTTCCCAAAAGAATGATGGAATGAATGAGTCAAGAGAGATATACACAGAATCTGCCAACATGAAACAGCTCAAGAGAGTGTGCTGACAGGATTCTGTGTGTGCTGCCTCCTGAATTTCAGAGTGACATGCATCTACATGAGTGCCCTTCTCATCAACAACTATAGCAAGGCAGAGAGAAACCAAGCCTGCGATTCAGGTAACAAAAAAGATCCTGTGCTGAACCACCACTGGTTCAGAGGCCAATGGAGAAATGTGTGCCCACAAAGCCATCACCCTTTTACAGACAGGCACTGAGAAAAGCCTATTTGACAAGTGAGGCTGGTAAGTGGAATTACTCAGAAAAAACTTGTCTCTTGCCTACATCAACCCCAAATTTGAGCTTGTAGCTTCTTAGCTAATAAAACCATTTATAAGACATTGAGTCAAATTTCATTTGTGTAATTAATCTTTAGGGAATGACTCACTCCAGATCACCAAGATTCCCACACTGTTACTCTTTTAAGAATCAAATGTTATATGGAGAAAGTAGATTAGTGGTTGAGTAGGACTGGGAAGAATTGGGGGGCTGGAAGGGTGATGAGTAAAGGGTGTGGGGTTTCTCTTTGGGGTAATGAAAGTGTTCTTACATTGATTACGGTAATGGATGCAGAACTCTGTGAATATATTGAAGGCCACTGAATTGTACACTTTAAATGGATGAATTGTATGGTATGTGAATTATCTACACTAATAAAAGAGAAACATGGTAATTGGCGTACGACCGCTACCCTTTTCATTGGCTAATCAGTGAGTATATGCAAATTAACTGACAAACAAGATGGCGGCTAATTTGCATATGTCGGCTCCAAGCCACAGACTGAGGCTTTAGGCCTGGGTCAGGGAGGAGCCAGCCAGCGATCGGCTGCAGCGGGAGCTGGGGGTGCCC
>NW_005362842.1:424067-442362 GCF_000412655.1 Myotis brandtii
CTGAGGCTTTAGGCCTGGGTCAGGGAGGAGCCAGCCAGCGATCTTCCGCGGAGGTGGAGGTGGAGGCGGCGGCAGCGGCGGGAGCTGGGGGGAGGAGCCAGCCAACGATTGTTGATGGCGGCAGAGGTGGGGAACCAGGGCGGAGCCAGCCAGCAATTGTTGACTTGCAGTGGCTGCAACAGTGCGGTGATGGGGCTGGTGCCTTCCCCTGATCAGCCCGGTCGACTCCCACAAAGGGTGGCCAGACTGTGGCTTAGGCCCACTCCCCAAGGGAGCAGGGAGCAGGTAGTAGGACATCCCCTAGGGCTCCCAGTATGTGATAGAGGGCAAGCTGGGCTGAGGGAATCCCCTCCCCAGTGCACAAATTTTTGTGCACCGGGCCCCTAGTATCATAATAAAGCTATAAAAACTCATTTGAATTATAATGGATAGAAATTCTTCTCATGTATTGCACTAATGCATTAAGGTACTACTTGCTAACATTTTCTTTTTTCTATTTTATTAATTGGGGTGACATTGGTTAATGAAATTATACAGGTTTCAAGTGTATAGCTCTATAATACATCATCTGTATATTGCATCGTGTGTTCACCACCCAATGTCAAGTCTCCTTCTATCACCATTTATCCTCCCTTTGGCCCTCTTCTACCTCCCCCTAACCTTTTCTTAATGATTTAAGATCACTGCTGAGAGCATAGTTTTTAAAATCTGGTATAACACAGCAATGCTTTCAGTATTATAACATACAGGGCTGTTTGTCCTACACTAAACAGCCCCATGTTTTGTCTGCTTATTTATTTTCTTCTAACAAGGCCTTTTAATTTTAGTTTAAGCTTGGTGGTTAAATTCATGTGCTCTGGTCATGTATCACTTACTGAAGTCAGTGTGATCAATTATTGGCTGTGTGATCTCTGCAAAATTACTAGATCTCTCTATGCCTCAGTTTCTCCATATGTAAAATAACAGAACCAATCTCAATGGAGGGCTGTGAGGATTACATAAGATAATGTGCATAAAGCATTTAATTCTGTCCTTGGAAATGGTAACCCAGATTGAATTTTAGCTACTAATACTTTTCTTGATGTTGTCAGTTAGCTGCCTTGTGAGCTATGGACCCTAAGCCTGAAAATCCACACAGTATGTTCAGTATACTCAGTGTGTTCGGTGAAATAAAACAGGGGCTGGGGGTACAATTTCATGACTGGACTTTGGAACATCCATGGGGTGGCTCTGAGTTTTAGTAATACTAGTTCACCCTGAAGAGAAAAGCCTAAAGGCCTAGTCAGGTCTCACATGACCCTGATATCTGACAGGCTGGTGCCCAAGGATACACAGTAGCACACAACACTTTACGCTCTCTCTAGACCAATGGTCCTTACAATTCAGAGGTCACAGACACACCTGAGAATCTGAGGAAAGCAATGGACATTCTACTCAGAAAAGGGTGTGTGTGTGTGTGTGCACGTGTGCAGGCATGGGTACATACAAAGTTGTACCCAAGGTTACAAGGGGCTCCAAAATCCCAGAAGCCAACCAGAAAGCCCTGGTTAAAAAGCCCAGCTCTAGACTTCATACAACCCAAGCACTCTCAAGGTTAGGTGGCTCTAGCCTCCGACGTTCCCACAGCAGCTGAAACAGCAGGCCCTTTGCAGGCTTGCCCTCCTAAACCGGCCCTGGCCAGATAAACAGTCCTGGGCAGACTGCCACATCCTAATTACCACAAACATCTGCATCCAGGGGATTCCCAGGGGCACTGAGTCAGAACAGGACGCAAGCCTGGTGGTTTGGGAAGCTACTGTATGGCCAGGCCCAGAAGCCTTGCTGATAAGTAGCTGGGGAGTTCCAGCTCCAGGGCAGCTGCCAGCCGGAGAAGGGGACTCTTGGGAGAGGTGAGGGAGGATGGCTAGGCCATGAGGGGAATTCAAAGGAGCTGGAAATCCCCCAAACTCCCGGGACTACTAGGACTTGAACAGAGAAACAAAGGCTGGAGATTCTCCCCTAACTGCAAGGAGATGGCGCTGAAAGGGGGTGGGCAGGTAGGGGTGTAGGGGAGGTGGATGAAGCATGGGTCATAAGCTGGTAAAAAAAACTATTAACCTATGCCAGAAATGTTTAGATGCCATACAAATATAAACACTGACCCAAGGTGGCCATACTTCAGGCCACTCTGTTCTATGAATTGCATTTTGCTTCCAACTGGAGGGCACCTGAGCCATCTCTCTTCAACAGTCCAGCGGGCAGTGCTCGTTTCTTTGGGCTGGGTTTTGCTTGCTTTTGCTCCTCTATCACAGCATTAAAATCACCATAGTGTGCCCTTGTCTTTGTGAAAATAGCTTCACAGCAAACAACTGGTAGACAGGAAAGTTGACATCATACCCATATTTGTAAAAACTCCTGTGTATGATTCCATCTGCTTAAGCAGATGGTTAAAGAAACCATTTTCTTTTAAGCCATCAGAGGCAATTGCTCTTCCTGATGCTATACAGAAACTGTCTGTAAATGGAATCATCACTGTGAAATTGCAGTGTGATGTCATATAACTTTTGAAAAGGGCCATCCTGCCTTTTCTTCATGGGGCCAAAATTCCTGTCTAATTTCATTTGGAGCTTCCATCTTCTCTTTCTTCAAACAGAAATAAAGGTTTTTAGGCAAACACTCGTGGTGCCACAGTAGAGTGGTGTGAACAATATGACTACCCACCTGGTTTAGTTTCTTCTTCCTGCTTGCATCTCTTCAGATTTTCCAATGTTGACAAATCAGTGTGGAAATTCTAAGGAACCAGAAGAAAAAAAATAATTAGAGCCCGTCATACTCCAGGGTTGTAAACGGAAAGAATCTTTTGGGAAGACAAGCGAACAATATCTAACAACATGTTAAATATGCACACCCTTTGGGTCAGTCAAACACCTGGGAATTTATACTATAGAGAGGGTCACATGAATGAAAATATGTGCAGTAAAACATAATATGGAAAAGCAAAAAAAGAGGAAACAACGTAAATGTTAATAAGAAAAGAGTTAAATAATGACATATCCATACAATGAGAAACTATAAAGCCATTCCAAAGAGTGAGGGAGATTTTGTTGTACTGACACGGAAAGAAGTACATGCTGTATTGTTAAAAAGTAGTATAAGATGGTATATATTATTGCTCTTTAATAAAAGTATGAACATGACTGTGCTTTAAAAAAGTACAGCATTTGTGTACATGCACTTTTTTTTTGTATCTACATAGAAAAAAGCGAAGAGCAAACTATAAACGGTAGTTCTCTCTGAGACTCAGAAACTGGGGGGAAAGAATGAAAGACTTTCACTTTTTACATTAACAATTTCTGTTTTGACTGAAAACTTTAAAAGAGACATGCACAACTTTCATGACCATTATACATGCAGACTATCCACAATTTAAAAATAGCAAGAGTGAAGGCAAAAGACATTTCTAGACAAAGACTGAGCAAGTTTACCATTCAGAGACTCAAGAACTTTCTCCAACAGAAAGAAACTGAACACAAAATAAGTGAGATTTTAGAAACAATAGTGAGCAAAGAAATTAGTAATTGTATTGGTAAACTGAAGGAAGTACTGATTAAATGCAGCTAACGAGGAGATAAAAACAAATTTGACAATATTTGACAGTAGTACATATTTTATAGGAATAACACTGAAGATGAAGAGAAGAATTAAAACTTTATAAGGTTCTTGATTATACAGGACAAACACAGAAATACTGTTTTACTTTAGACAAAATATTCATGATGCCTACTGAGATTTTAAAGGTAAAATAACAAAATATACAAATAGGATGAATATATTCCAAACCAGCTAGCATGCTTCTGGATAGAAAAGGCTAATTATTAAAAAATGTCAATCCTTCCAAAATTACGGTATAATGTTAATTAAATTTCAATAACAATATTAATGGGGGTTTTTGGAATTAACGGGGAGGGAATGGATAAAATTACTTTGAAGTTCATATGGGAATAATAAATATCCAAGTAAAATTAGCCAAGAAGTAGGAAATAAAATTATAAAAAATAAATATTTAGGGGATTTTTTATGAGAAAATAAAAATTTACTATATAAACATTATAATAAAAAGACATGGTAATAACATAAGAACAGGTAAAAACGTCTGTGAACCAAACTAGCAATTCCAGAAATAGACACAATAAAGGATGGGATTTCGATGCAAAAGAGAAAAGATGGTTTATTTAGTAAATGATATTGGCATATCCAGGACAAAGCTTAACTGCTACTTCTCACTATGTATAAACATAAATTCTAAAGGTATTAAAGGTTCAGAATTAAATTAAAACCATATAAGTATTAGAAGGACATTTAGGAAAATATTTATATAACTTTAAGGTGTAGAAACTACTCTTAAACAAGGTGAAAAATCTAGACACCATGAAGAGAAAAATCAAAAATAGATATTTTACAATAAAAAAGTTAAAATTTTCTATAAATTTAGTGAAAAAAATTAATCAACATAATAGATTAGGAAAAAATATTTGCAACACACATAGAATCCTTGATATATAAATATATAAACAACTCCTACAACTTGAGAAAACAGCAAACAATTCCCAGGAAAAGTGGGGTGAAGGAAACTCAGAAGAAAGTGAAATGGCCAATTAACATGAAGCAAGGTTTAATCTCACTAGTAGTAAGGAATATACAAAGTAAAAATCTATAAGACACCATCCCCTGCCACCACCATCAGCTTGGTCACAAAATAAAACAATAGAGATGGAGGGAGGGGAGAAAGGAGGAGGGTGGGAGAGAAGAAGGGAACGAATATCTAATATTGGTAAAGATTTAGGAAACAATTCCCATTTTTCCTGGGAATTGTTTTCTCAAGTTGTAGGAGTTGTTTATATATTTATATATCAAGGATTCTATGTGTGTTGCAAATATTTTTTCCTAATCTATTATGTTGATTAATTTTTTTCACTAAATTTATAGAAAATTTTAACGTTTTTATTGTAAAATATCTATATAGATATTATTATTTAATATTGTAAAATATCTATATACCTGGCTGGTGTTGCTCAGTGACTGAGGTTCGACCTATGAACCAGGAGGTCAATGTTTGATTCTGGTCAGGGCACATGCCTGGGTTATGGGTTTGGTCCCCAGTAGGGGACGTACCGGAGGCAGCTGATCAATGATTCTCTCTCATCATTGATATTTCTCTCTCTCCCTCTACCTTCCTCTCTGAAATCAATAATAATATATTTAAAAAAGAGATTTAGGGAAATGGAAGTACTACTCATATATTTCTCGGGAGAATGTAAACTAAGACCTCTTTGTAAAGTAGGATAGTATTAACTATTAAAATATTAAAACATATACCCTTTGATCCAGAAATATTATTTTTGAAAATGTAACCTGTAAAAATAAAAGCACCAGTAGAGGATTTGTATGTGAAGACATTTAATGAAACAATATTCTAGTAGGAAAAAAAATAATGGGCAACAACTTGAATATCTGTCCAAGATGAATGGCTGAATATATTGTAATACCTCCAGATCTATAGCCCTGAATAATTACAAGAGTGAGTTGGAGTTATACCTACCTGTAATGTATTAGTTACTGGAACAAATAAATTGCAAAATAATAAAAGTATGATCCCATTCTGACAAACAAATACACACAGCCACACCCTATATCCACTTATATAGGAGCTTGAAGAAGGTATGGACTGATAAACACCAGATTGATGACACTGGTTATTTCAAACGATGGAAATGGGGACTAGAGGGAGGAGAGAGAATAACTCTTTCTTTATACATCTTCCAGTTGCTTGATTAGTTACAATGAGCACATTCATTACTTTAGGGGAAAATAATGAAGAAAATAAAAATAATAAAAAAGAAACATATGAGAGCAGAGAAAGAACACTGGTAAACTATGTTATACTACTATCCATTTATCTTTTTTTTCTTCTGATTTTTTTTTATTTTAAAGAAAAACAATTTTAAATATAATGTTACAGGCAATAAACCAGTCTCTATGCGGTCTCCACTTTCGGTCCTCAGCTGTCAGGGTTCTCTCCTGCAAGTTTCCCGTTGATTATTCAGGAAGTTTTTCTGTATTTTACTAGTAGTTGTAATACCAGTTCGTTCCTAGGAGCACGTCCGTGCAGCATCCACTTACTCTGTCGCCACTTTTAATCCTCTCCCCATTTATCTTTACATGGAATAGTTAACTGTACTTATTATCACTTTTTTTTTTGGTCAAAATAGAACAATTAAAAAAACACAACTCTATAGAGGGGGGGAAAAGTGTACTTTATTTCCTAAGCATTTATGCCTCTTATTTTGAAAGAAAAATATTTAAAGGAAAAGAATTTCTCCCTTTAACATCCAAAAGCAAGCCCTGGCCAGTAGCTCAGTTGGTTAGCGTGTCATCCCACTACTCCAAGATGGCAGGTTCTATCCCGTCAGGGCACATACAAGATCAACCACTGAATGCATAAGTAAGTGGAACAATAAAAAAACTGACTTTTCTCTCTCTCTCTTCTAAAATCAATAAATACATTTAAAAAATCTGTGCTTGTATAAAACCCACTTTTTTTTAATCCAAAAGAAAGCCTAAAACTTTGGCCTTGAAACTGCCCTGTGTAGGCAGTGTGTGGGCTGGTTCTGTGCTGGTGACTGTTTTCAGTGGCTCAGTGTCCTTGATTGCCTTCCTCCCCCAAACCCAATTAAATACACTCCTGGGAGTGTACAGTCTGCTGGGAACCAAAGCCCTGAAAACTGCAGCAACTCTGCTCACAAGGCTCCATATCAGATGGGTCCTGGAATTTAGAGAAGTGAAATGGATTGTTTTGCAAACCATTTTTGATGGAAGGAGGAAGGAGAGGAAATGGTTTAGCCCAGTAGATGAAATACAAGAAAAAAGAAGAACAGCATTTATAACAAGCTCTTGAAGGAGAGCTAGCTACCTATGCTGAATCTGCCGTTTCCATTATCTGGAAGGTACACTCTGCCTTCCCTGGTAGAATGCTCTGCTTTTAACTTGTTATTTGATGTCAACGGTAATAAATATTTCCTGGAACAAATAAAGATACCTCACATTTCTAAAGCACTTCATGACTTACAAAGCACTTTAAGATATCCTACTTGATCTTTACAACGACCCTGGGATCAGATCAGTATCATTCCCATATACAGGTGAAAATGAGGCCCAGACAAGTTATGGATCTTTTGGGCACACAGCAGTTGTAACAAAGCTGCAATACAAATTCAGGTCTCCAAACCCCAAGTCCAGCAGGAAGCTCAAGTTTGACGTGACAGACAGAAGGAGGAACCACAGGCAAGCCAATGAATAAAAACAGGATCTTGGGAGGGACAGATTCTTCCTGCCCCTTATGAAAAAATTCTAAACTAGGACTAATACTCCATGCCATGTTAGAGGGAACCCTTGCTTATACACTGGAATACAGCTGCCGAATAAAGGAAGGAAAAGCCCCGGCATCACGAGGCCCCCTTCCCAAATCTCTTAACCTTCTCCTAACCTTCCCCTTCACCCATTGCTACCTTCTCTTTCCCTCGATGCGTTAGCCTCCTTTCAGTTTCCCCAACATCCCACATGCTTTCCTGCTTTGGACCCTTTCGAATGTGGACCTCTCTGCCTGGATTATTCTTTCCCACTCTATAGCTCCCCTCTTCCCCCCACTGCCTGCCTTAGCTCTTGGCATAACTGACTCCTCATCTTGGTTTAAACACCACCTCTTCAAGCCAGCCTGCCCTGACTATACTCTCCTCCTCATCCATCACTCACACCGTTCATTTCATAACACCGCTGCCCGTCCTTGTGAGCTTCACGTGAGGAAGGACCAGGCCTGTTTTATGTAACACTGTCCACCTATCAACTTGCCTAGTGCCTGGCAGATATTAGATGCTCAACAGATACTGGATAAATATATGAAAATTTATTGAAGAGAGTTGAAGGTTCATCTCAAATGCTATTGTCCCTCTACCTTCTCAGGCACAGCACTGTCCCTCTGTTGGGGGAGGGACATCCTATATAATAAAAGCCTAATATGCTAAGTTTCCATCCAACCAATCAAAGCGTAATATGCTAAGGCTGCTCAACCGCTTGCTTTGATGTGCACTGACCACCAGGAAGCAGATGCTTTGACCAGTAGGTTAGCTTGCTGCTGGGGTCCAGCTGATGGGGACTGAGCGAGATGGGCCAGACATGCCCTGGGGCCCTCCCGTGGTCCCTCCCCAGCTGGTCAACCTCCCACAGCCCTCCCCAGCCCCTGATAGTGCACTGGTGGGGTCCCTCGGCCTGGCCTGCACCCTCTCACAATCCAGGACCCCTCGGGGGATGTCGGAGGGCCAGTTTCAGCTCAATCCTGCAGGCCTCTAGTAATCACATGTGTTAGAGTTATCCAAGACTTCTTTACCTATTGACCTCTGAGCTACTTATAAGTCTTACTTACATAGGTATTCCCCAGAGCACCTTGCATAATGCCTAACACAAAGGTGAATGAGTTCATGTATATACAGGAAAGTACACATGAAGGCTGCAACCTCTAACTAACCATAGACACTGGTTCCTCCTACCCAAGGGTCTGAGCACCTAAAAATGTGAGCACCTTAGAGACAGGCAAACAGACTCTGCCCAGGAAGAAATTAAAATCAGAACTAAACTTGATAAACAGTGGTAGTGTGTGGGTGAGAGGAGGGGAGGGGAAAGCATGCTAATGGGAGCGTATATAGGTAGAAGCTTTCTGGTGCCAACTGGAAATTGGTATCAGATCTAAAGAAGTCCATGTCCTCTGACCTTGCCACACCTCAATAAAACCAGGTAAGAGAGCCCTGGCCGGTGCGCCAAGTGGTGACAGCATCAGCCCACGCCCTGAAGGGTTCAGTTCCCAGTCAAGGGCACGACATAACTCGCGGAGTTGCTGGGAGGCAACCAGTCAATGTATCTCTCTCACATCAATGTCTCTTTCTCTCTCCTCTCACTCCCCTCCCCCCGCCCCCCACTCCCTTCCACATTCTCTGAAAAGCAATGGAAGAAATATCCTCAGGTGAGGATTAACAAAACAAAAAAACAAAAAATCAGAGAGATGAAATCAGTGGGTGATGATTTAGGTATTTTTCTGAACTGTCTAGCTTTCCTTCCATGAACATGTTCTAATTTACCAAAAAATCAGAGAGGTGAAATCAGTGGGTGATGATTTAGGTGTTTTTCTAAACTGTCTAGCTTTCCTTCCATGAACATGTTCTAATTTTGTAATCTGAAAAAGCAAACCCACACAATAAATGCTATAAAAAGGAACCAACAGAAAATCCAGTGGTGATTTTAGACTACAAAATCACCACCCCTGTTTCCTCGCTAAACTTGGGACTGCAGATTTAGGGTTCTCAGTGTGTGTGTGGGGGCGGGGACAGCATTTTGTGAATACTGCCTTTCTCTGTCTGAAGCCTTGTGGGACAGGAAGGTGCCTGGAGTAAAAGCTGCAGCAGGGGCAGCTCTCATTTCTCCCTAATGCAATGCTGGCAAAGCTCCGAGAGTCAGGAAATGGAGGGAAAGCTTGGGAGTAATCAACCCAGCTCGAGGCCAGGACCTCCACCCTGCAATGATTCATTCACCTGCCCGTATTCCCTGATGCACTAAGAGCTCCACGAGAACAGAGGCTGTCTCCTAGTCAGCCTGTTGCCCTGGCCTCGTGCTTAGTACTGGCTGGCCCTCAGTACAGTTTATTGAATGTCAGAGACCACATCTATGAAGTTCTAAACACAATGGTGAGGCGTTAGATGGGATCAGGCAGTTTAGGGTAATGGCCCTGGCGGGGAAGGAAGATGGTGGATGAGGAGGAAATAAACCAGATGGTCAGGATGTGAGCGACATAGGCGGAATGTACCAGTCAACCTGTAGAGCTGCCCTTCCCCCTGAACCCAAGGGTGGTAACTAAAAGCGGGAGAGGAGGGCAAAAGGAGATTGGCTGGTGTGTTTTTTGAAAGAGCCAACAGAAGGCAAGGGCAGGAAATTTAAATCCCTAGACGAGTGAGCTTCTGCGGCCACCCTCCTTGGGCCCCCTCTCTGAGAGCTTTGTTACTTCCGATCTTGGAAGATTAAAGGAACGCCTTTCAAATAAAGTTAGGAATGCTGGCTTCCTCCAGTAAGAGCGGATGCACTTAAGTGTGCAACTGGGAATCATTCCGCATCCCAGCTGACTGCAGCTTCCAAAGAAGCCTCTCTCCGAAGGAGCAGACACTCAAGTCTTCCTAAGATGTGTGCGACTTCCAGGAGGCAGTGAGCTCAGCTTTGAGTCATGATTGGTGACTTGTTTCCAAGAACTTTGGATTTTCCATGTCTGTCTCCACTTAGGAATCACCTCTGGCTCCTCGTCAAAACAGCAGAATTAATTGGGCAGCTTGGCTTCTGTCACACTCTGAAAGTAACACCTGCCACCAGCTTCTTCCTTAAGAGGCTGGGCCAGGTCGCCTGGTCCTAGGACAGCACCCACTTCTGCGCTTGGCTCAGCACCTGACTGGGTGACAGGAAGTAGTGCTGAGGCTCGGTTTGAAAGGCCAAAGTGGCAGCTCCAGGGCTCATCACAGGGGGTTTCAGCAACGCTGAGGTCGAAGATGACTTCAAATTCCTCAGACAAATGCCATCCTATGACAGAGGGGACAGGTGCCTGTATACACTGGCTAACACTCTCCCTGGAAACCATAGAGCAGCTAATCCCGAGCGTGTATCTGTGTACCAATTAAGTTCATACTAGCTCTATCCTATTTCATCCTCAGGGTACCCTTTGAGACAGGTATATGGTGACCCCCACTTCACAGAAGAGAAGCAGGCTCTGTGAGGGGAAGTAATCTGTTTAAGATGTCTCAGTGAGGAGGGGGTGAGGGTAGAGCTCTTACTGCTACCCTCGCCAGTTTCTCCTTGAACCATAAGTTGTCTAAAGTGACAGGAACTGTGGACACCAACCAGTCCAGGGGTGGAAAAGGCGAATGCCCATGGGGGCCAAGGGACAGGCTGGAGACCAGAGAGTGCAATAGACTGGGCAAGGGAATGGCACAGATGGTGATAAATGAGAGAACACACCCACCTAAAGACATTCAAATTCAAATAAAAATAAAAACCCAAACCACTCTGACTTCTGACTCTGCTTCACGCTTCATTTCACGATGGAGAAGCTGAGATTCGGAAGGTGATACAGGAAAGCCAGTGCAGTGCAGTGGGAATTCAGGCCTCAAGGAGGGCCAGCTTTCCTGGGAAATGCAGCTATTTATTACCTGTTCGCTGTTAGCTGAGAGACCCAGGGCAAGTGACTTCACCTCTGTGACTCTTCTATGTGTAAAATGAAAATAACCTCTGCTTCACATCATTGCTGTGAAGACTGAAAGGAATCAAAACACAGGGTGGGGCAAAGTAGGTTTACAGTTGTTAATATGTGAAACACAGAGCTTATTCGTGTGTTATTATTTATTAATTATTGTAGCCCTGGCCAGGCAGCTCAGTTGGTGAGAGCATCCTCCCGATACCCCAAGGTTTCGGGTTCAATCCTAGATCAGGGCACATACAATAATCAACCACTGAATGCGTGTGAATATGTGGAACAACAAATAGATGTTTCTTTCCCTCTCTCCCACCTTTTCTCTTTCTAATAAAAAAGACTGTATTACTTTCCACATGAACAACTGTAAATCTACTTTTGCCCCACCCTGTTTGCAAGATGCCCAGCCCTGTGTGTGACATGTATTTCAGGGAGATATGAAAGCCAAGCAAGAACTTGGGACATAATAGTCTCTTCCACAACGTACCTCCTCTCCTGAGATGCCCTAAACGTTCTGTGGGGCAGGTGGACTCTCTGAGGATGAGCACACGAAGACAGTGCTGACAGCACAGAACAAGAAACTAAAGCCACCTCATCCGGAAGGCCTGGAGCGCGGGGTGTGAGCATCCCACCACACTTCCACTCCCCCACCCCAGGCAGGAACCACAAGGACCACGTGGGCACTTACTTCCAGAGTACTATCTCCTCATCACCTCCTTAGGAGGAGAGGTTACTTTATAAATTATCCAAAGGCTTGAGATCCTGGGGGGCTGGAGGGAGGTGGAAGGAGGTCCTGGCCTTCCCACTGCCCATGCCCCTGGGGAGTTCCATGGCAGCAACAGGCCACTTTCAAAGGCTGAGGGGCTTTGAGAATCCTACTGGAAACACAGATCTTCATTAATGCAAACAGTTTTTAAATGCCACGCCTTCCTGAGGGTTAGGGTCTATGATGGCCTTAAACATAAAAATCCCTGAATCACCAAGACCTGGAACCTTTCTGTTGGGCACACAGCAGTTGTAACAATCTGCTTTTGCTTATCTTTCTTTGTGACATCTGCCTTTGCTTGTCTTTGTGCTTTGCTCCCACTGTCCTGTCCAGGCAGCGGTAGAGGCTGTGCCGAGGTGAAATGAAGGGAAGGGAGCAAGTAAAGGATCCTCCCCCTTCCCCCCCTTTCCCTCCTTCTCTCTTGCCAAGCTAGGACTTAGAGCGTGGGTGTTTAGTTAAAATTCGGTCACTGTCTCCTCTGTACCTATGTGCCAGGCTCTCCACCAGGCAGTGGGGTGCAGAGACATAGTCTCTTCTGTAACCTAGAGAGAGGGTGCATACGGTCTAGCAGAAACACAGTGACCTGAAGTCATGCCAGTGATTCTGTAAGCACAGTTCAGGTCAACACTTGGAAGGAGTTCAGGATAATATGGGAACATACAGTGGAGACACCGCAGTCAGTAGAGTCAGGGAATGATCTGACCACCTACGTGATGGAGGGATGACCATAACATGGAGTGTGGCACTTAGGGGTTGCTCCGTCATGTTAAGTCCCTCTCCTCCCCCTGTGTGTGAGCATGCGCACGCACCCGCGCACTGAAACTTTCTCTTTCTTCAGGAACACCAAACCTGACAAAACCATAAAAACTCGGAAATAACTTAATGTTGCCTGTTTTGTGTCCTCTTTTTAACTCTCCCAGAGGCACCAGTGTGTGGGCACTCTGGGATGCGGACAACCAAGGGCACTCTGCCTCTCAAGCCCTAAGGGCTCTCCTCAAAGGGGAAAGGAACATTGATGGCTCATTTCAAGCTGAATTTGGGACTACAGCGATCATCTAGATTCGCCCCCTCATTTACATACAAACGAGGAAACTGAAGCCTGAGACACACTTGCCCAGGGTCACACAGTTCCCTCCGTGGCCCTTCTAATATAGGGTGGCTCTTTGTTTTCTCCTTAACTGCGATTCTTCAACTACTTTTACTTGCAAGCAGGGGAGGTGGTGACACACAGCAGCTACAAGCCATGCGAGAACCCTCCACTCAGGCACCCTCCGGGTTCATTAAAATCCTGAAAACACACTGGACAAATAAAATGCCCCTGGGCTTACAAGTTCTGTTTCTTTTCTAGGCATAAACAGCAAATTTCTAAAAGGAAGCAATAGAGAGATCACAAAGCCAAAGTTAAAGATTTCCAAAGCTTATTCCCATCTTGGCATTGCCCACGCAGCCAAGGCAGCACTGGGGTATATGTGATGAGATAACTTCACAAAATCTAATCAGACCTGTATCTTACATTTAAAATATCCATCTTATGTCTAAGGGTAAGTCTCCACTATATGAGGAAAACATTGTAGGAAATTTTCACTTTGAGAGACATTTCTCTCTGGACTGTTTAAAAAGTTTTGTACTATCTTTGTAATCAGAAAAAACATATAAAAGTTTTACAAACCCCAATTTCTAAGGGAGGATTTCTTCACCCATAATTTGACGCAAGGAGCTGCTCTTAAAGCTCTAGATACTCTGCCAATGTTCTTGCGTAAAAAGTAACACAGCATTTGAATGGAGCCCATCTGTGAGACCTGAGGCTCAGACTCGAGCCAGAGGTTCTCAACCTGTGGGTCGAGACCACTTTGGCGGTCGAACGACCCTTTCACAGGGGTCGCCTAAGACCATCCTGCATATCAGATATTTACATTACGATTCATAACAGTAGCAACATTACAGTTATGAAGTAGCAACGAAAATAATTTTATGGTTGGGTCACAACATGAGGAACTGTATTTAAAGGGCCAGAAGGTTGAGAACCACTAGGTTGAGTCTAGTCCTAAGCAGTTTCAGACAAAGCCATAATTTTCAGAGCAATAATATATCATAATATAAAAATAGACACTTTGTGACCAACAAAAGCAAGCTCTCCAGAGAGCTCTGCCTGCAAGCTCTGCTTCTCCCGGGGGTGGAGAACGAAGTTCTACTCACGAGAGCAAAGAGTTTCTTCAAAGTCCGGGGGTCCTCAGTCAGAGGTGCAGGTAGAATTTAAGAAACCAGGATTCAAAACGCCTCCCTTTTGAGGATAAACCTCCCTTGTGAGCAGACCAGGCAGGATTCTCTCTTACCCTTTCACTCTTCCCTGTGTCTGCTAAATAAAAGGCACTTCGAGGTTTTAGTGGGTGTTTCCCACGTCTCCGGCCAAGTAAGTCCCCATTTGTTGTAATTCAATGCTCAGCCTGATGATGTCAACCGCTCAGCTCCCCAGCTCAGTTTCCACCTCTCCATCCACAAGAGAGATCCATTTCCTTTGGACAATGAGCCAGGGGGCTGTAACTACATCCCGAGCCTTCGTCACACTTGCCTAACATCCTTCCTTCAATTTTCAACACTGTGGCCTTACTGACAAAAGGCTTTCTATCCACTCACTGCCGGGCTCCCGGCAAATCCCTTTGCCTCTGTCACTGTGGGCCACCTAGTTTGCTCTGCAGTATTTTAACTAATGTCTTTGGTATATAATACACCAGGTTAGGGTGGAGAGCTGCTTCTCAGCCCACCCCCATCTCTTTTTTCCTGCTCAATTTTTCAAGTTGCTTAATGTCCCCAAAGTTTTCTAGGTGCATGCTGGGCACAGTGCGTGCGTGCATGCGTGCGTGCGCTTTTCCTTCACTTCGGGGAATGACACGTGCCCACATCCAAGGCTTGAGAGCGCTGGTCTTAACTTGAGGAACTGGATTCTGATCTTAGTCACCCACCCAACTGAATGAACAGCCTTAAGTGAGTCACCCCTCTCTCTGGAACTCAGTTTCCCCATCAATAAAACGGCTTTGATGTCTTCCCCTTCTGCAATTCAGTGACTGAGGAGCTTAACAAGTGCAAAGGAATTTTACCACAAGCTGACTAACTCCACGCTTGAGGGAGGGAAGAACCCAGGATAGTCACAGGACACTGCTCAAGAGGTCAGGCTCAGCCTGGCTCCTAAACCCCCTTTATTTAGCAGAACTGTTTCTCTGGGAGAAAACCCGAAAGAATTCACTAAACAAATCCCGGGGGACACCGAAAGAGGCAGCATAAACTGGAAGATAAGATAAAGAAGCAAGAGAATTTAACTACCCTTAGGGACTGACACGGAACAGTAGCGGCTACAAGAGATAATAATTGCTTGCATTTGTAGAGTGCTTGGTGGGAAGACATATAAGACTCTCTGCTTTAGTGTGCAGTGGAAAGCAATGACATGTATAGTGATTATCAGCATCAATTTAGGAGCCAGAGACATGGATCTGAGTCCTGTGCGACTACTTCAGGGTGGTTTTTGTTTTTTTTGTGTGTGTGTGTGTGTGTTTTTTACTGTAAAATGGAATGCTAGGGCCTCCATTTTAGGACTGTGAGAATTAAATAACATGTAATGGAACTGTAAGTTTTTGACACATGCTAAGTGTTGACAGATGGTAGCGCTCATTGCTGTAGTACATAACCTCATTTGATTCTCATTTGATGAGAATGAGGTACCCAGCGGCTACACTATTCATCCCCTTTTCCTGAACAGGAAAATGAAACACAGAGAAGTGACATTCCCGAGGTCACACAGCTCAAGATGAAAGGGCCAGACTTGGAAAATGAGTCTTCATGAGGCCAGCACACATGCCAATGCTACTTCTCAGAATGGTTATTTCACCGAGTCTGGCCCTTATTTCTAACTGGGATCATCTCTTCTTAGAAAAATGAGTGAGGCTTATTAAAACAAATGGGCAAGGTTGGGAGGGAGAGTTTTCCTGGGGTCAGCCAGGCCAGGGATGGGGAGAGCTGGGCAATCTTTTGCTTAAAGAAAACATTTGGGGCCACTAAGAGGTGGTGCTTACTTGTTTTACTACCAAAATACTGTGTGGCCTGGAAGCAAGACTGGGCTTCAATTGCCTCTCCCCCAAAGAGGCAGATCTGATTTGTCTTAAAGCTATTTGGATGGGAAGTTGGGGTTGGAGCTCTATTGGTAAAGAAGAAGCTATTTATAGGTGTGGGTAAGGATGTGGTCGTTTGTAACTTAACCAGAATTTTAATTAGTTCTCAGAAAATTTTGATGCTCATCAAAAAAAGGCCAGGCCAGCAGGCTACATATAGGGTGGGGCAAAAGTAAGTTTACAGTCCTTTGAATGGAAAATAATACAGTAATTAATAAATAATACAGGAGTAAACTATTTCATGTATTCACAACTGCAAACCTACTTTGCCCCACCTTGCAGTTTGCCAACCTGAAGGCTTTCCCACAGCTGGTATGAGACTGCAGTGGAATAAAAAGAGGACCAGCCTGGTCCCCAGGGAAGCAGCAGGTAATGGCTCAGAGACCTGGGCTTCCTGTTCCTCGCTGTGTATGGCCTTGACCTAGCTGTGTATGTGCCTTGGTTTCCCACTGTAAAACAAGAATTAAAATGACACTTACCCTGCAAAATTCTTAAGTGGATGTGCCTGACACATACTACAAGTTAAAAAATACTTGCAAAAAGAAGCTGTAGCATCTTTTTTTTTTTAAATATATTTTATTGATTTTCTACAGAGAGGAAGGGAGAGAGATAGAGAGTCAGAAACATCGATGAGAGAGAAACATCGACCAGCTGCCTCCTGCACATCCCCTACTGGGGATGTGCCCGCAACCAAGGTACATGCCCTTGACCGGAATCGAACCCGGGACCCTTCAGTCCGCAGGCCGACGCTCTATCCACTGAGCCAAACCGGTTTCGGCGTGTAGCATCTTAATTGTAAAGACATTATTTTCTAATTCTGACTCAGTTTCACCATCCTCTGCCCTGAGGATGACGTGACAATAAATGAATCAGGTCAAGAATGCTGGGAAGCCAGAGAAAGGGCCCAGTGTTTCTTAGAACATCGGGATGAGCACGGCACGAAAAGCCTGGCGAGAGCAGCTGGAATGCTCTCAGCAGCAGCACTCAGCCGGGAGGGCCTGGAGGCCGGGCCAGTGTTTGGCTGTGCCTTTAGTCCAGAAGCCCGAGTGGTGTCAGGAAATGAGGATGGGCTCTTCACAGGTCAGTTTACTGACCTCACCCTCAGTGCTTTGAAGCAGGTTTTGTTACCTGAATGAATATAATAGTAAGGAGCCCATTCATAAAAACAAAGATACAGTTTCTTTCTATAACATGTATTTGGTAACACTTTCCTTACAGAGGCGCTGTACACCTGTGACAGAACCCATGCAGAGGACCGTGACACCAGCAGCACACTCATTTTGTCTCTGACAGCGGCAGATGTACTTTGGGGCCATGCCTGGTGCTGAGCTCTCTATAAATACCACTTTATGTCATCCTCCCCACAATCAGGTGCAGGAGGTATTATTAATATTCTCATCTTACAAATGTGGAAACTGACGTGTGCAGAGACTGACCAGCCTACAAAGGTGCACTGGGTAAGTGACAGAGCCCATGCTGTATTTTTAAGTCCCTGACTCACAGCCAGCACGATCGGCTCCACTGGAGGACAAAGGAAACTTCGGCTGCCTCATAGCACAGAGCTGGCCCGAAGGGCTCAGCCCCTTCACCACAGAGCTGCCCTAATTCTCACCCCCTCACCCCTTGTCTGGAAGGAGTTTCTCCCTCCTCTGAATTTCCTTAGTACTTTATCTGTTTCTTAAGAAACTTTTCCTCTTCTCTTTTGAGGCATATTTATTTCTGGGCAGACCTTATTCCTCTGCTATAATTTGAGCTTCTTAAGGAAAAGATCCGTGTCTAATTTATGAGCATTTTGTACATACTATGAGACACTATTAAAATAAAAAATCCATAAACAAAAACTTTTATCAAATGTTTACCATATGCCAGATAATAATCTAATATAATCATAATTGATTATAAAAAATAGCAAAATATAGAAGAACAGAAAAAAGGGAGGAAAATCACCCATCATCCTACCACTCAGAAATAACCAGTTATTCTCATGGGGTACAGACACAGAAAGAATCACACCTACACTCAAAACAATGTTTTGAAATCAGGCACTTAAGTCATTTG
>NW_005362842.1:442404-449162 GCF_000412655.1 Myotis brandtii
GCCCCACAAAAGGTGACAAAGAAATGTTCCATTTTGTTGGTTGGTTTGGGAGAACCCTGGCTGCTTTCTGCAGGGTTCCACGTTCTGAGGCTCCACTTCCTTGTCCCCCTCAGGTTACTGCTGAAGTCCGATGACCAGCTGGCAGGAGAAGGGAAGCCTGAGCATGCATCTCGACAATGGGGAGGGGTTTGCAGGATTCCACACTGCCCCTCCCTGCCCTTTTCAGCTTTCTTATGATCCGCTTCCCACCAGCTAAAGACAGGTTTCTGATTGGGGCAGTTCTGGGACAGATGGATCTTCACTCTTGAGTAAATTTTAAACAATCTTAGCCTTGTTATGTTTAAAACTGAGAAGGGCATGTGATCACCTCCTGTTCATGACAAGGCATGCCAAGTCCAGAGAAGGCAGACTTCCTGACTCTGCAGAGCCTGGTGCTCTAACAGGAGGAAGTCCTTCTATCCATCCCAGGCTCTCCCTTGCCACTGTGCTTAGAAATCCTACTCAGCCATCAGATGTCAGATTAAATGTCACTTCCTTCTGAGCCAAGTTAGCTCCCGCTTCTGTATCGGTCCTACGGCACTCTATTTCTACTCTCATAACCCTTAACACGTTATTGTAAGTATATGTTATCTGCTTTTCCCTGCCAAACTGTAAACTCCGTGAGATCAATAACATGTCTCCCTTGTCCACTGGTACAGAAAAGGAAACTCAATAAATATTTTCTAAGTGCGCACACACACACACACACACACACACCCCATCTTGGGTAGTCCAGGCTTGAGGTAAAGGGAGCAATAACATGAATTAAAAAAATACCATGTGCCCTGGCCAGGTGGCTCAGTTGGTTGGTTGGTCCGTGGTCCTGTGCACTAAAAGGTTATGGGTTTGACTACTGGTAGGGGCATGTATAGGAGGCAACCGAGGAAAACAATAAAGAGAAAATGGTCCCTATAATGAAAAAGGAAATTCAGACAAATGAGAAGCTTAAAAAAAATTCTTATGTCTTCAGAGAGATTCTGAAGATACTGTGTCCATAAAAAATGAAATAAACTGATAAAACTGGGCTCTTGGAAATTAATAATATGAATACTGAAATGAACAATTCAGTATAAGGACTGGAAAATAAGAAAAGGAAGGAAATCTTTCAAAAGATAGAGAAAATATTCACAGAATAAAAAAGGATCTCTCTATAGAACAATAATCCAGGAAGTTCACCATCAGACTAAATAGGAATTCCAGAAAAAGAATAGAAAGGGGAAAAGTACAATAGGAAATTATCTAAGAAATCATGAGGAAAAATTCTCAAAGCTGAAGGAAGATTGCATCTTCCAACTGAACAGTTTAAAGAGTGTTGAGAAAGATGAACAGAGACCATAGCTAAACACAGTCTCCTAATCGTCTAGAATTCAAAATGGAAAAAATCCTAAAAGTTTCTAGAGAGGCAAACAGACTGTTTCAAAAGAAAAGAATCAGATGCTCTCAAACTGCTTACCAGCAACACTGGGTGCCTGAGCTCAAGGAGCAATGCTTTCTGGGGAAAGGGTCTAAAGCAGTGGTTCTCAACCTTCCTAATGCCGTGACCCTTTAATACAGTTCCTCATGTTGTGGTGACCCCCAACCATAAAATTATTTTCGTTGCTACTTCATAACTGTAATTTTGCTACTGTTATAAATCATAATGTAAATATCCGATATGCAGGATGTATTTTCATTGTTACAAATTGAACATAACTAAAGCATAGTGATTAATCACAAAAACAATATGTAATTATATATGTGTTTTCCGATGGTCTTAGGCGACCCTTGTGAAAGGGTCGTTCGACCCCCAAAGGGGTCGTGACCCACAGGTTGAGAACCACTGGTCTAAAGGAAAACCATTTGGAACCTAGAGTTTATACTCAGCTAGGCAATAAAGGCATTTTCAGACATGCAAGGACTTAGAAAATTTTTTCTCATTCACTCTTTTCTCAGCAAACTCCTGGAGAACATACTTTGCCTAAATGAGGGTTTAAACTAAGGAGATTGGAAAAACAGGGATCTAACAAGTGAGGTGAAAGGAATGTCAAGGATGATGATGAGGGCAGCTCTGGACCTTGGCTGACTCACAGGCCTGGAGAGCGCCAGTCTGACCACAGGAGGAAGGTGGGAGGCTCCAGGGAAACAGAACTGATGGACTGCTTGATAGGTTTGCTGAAAACTGTATTGAAAGTCTACAGGAAAGTATGGAAAGCCTTAGCAATAAGGAACAAAAAAAATCCTTATTATGAAGTCCAGGAAACGTAGTCAAACAGAAAGGAAAAGTAATTAGAATGTTACTGGCTCAGTAGTAAATAATATTTGCCATCCCATAACACAGATTTTAATTCCAAATGTGATACTGGGAGAAAAGGGTAAGGAGAAGTAGCATGAGAAGTATGTATGAGCCCCGTGGTGGTTACAGAAAAGCGAAAGCCTTGCGTGCTGGTCAACAGGTAACATCTAAAACTGGAGAATAAAGGAAGAGCATGGTGGTGTGTGGTCCTGGTTTGGATCTGATTTGAACAACAACAACAACAAAATACTTAAGAGTTAATTAGAGATCTTTGCTAATAATAAGGGATTATTAATTATGTGATAGGTGATTATGGCAGCGTGTGTGTGTGTGTGTGTGTGTGTGTGTGTGTGTTGATGGACTGCTTGATAGGTTTGCTGAAAACTGTATTGAAAGTCTACAGGAAAGTATGGAAAGCCTTAGCAATAAGGAACAAAAAAATCCTTATTATGAAGTCCAGGAAACGTAGTCAAACAGAAAGGAAAAGTAATTAGAATGTTACTGGCTCAGTAGTAAATAATATTTGCCATCCCATAACACAGATTTTAATTCCAAATGTGATACTGGGAGAAAAGGGTAAGGAGAAGTAGCACGAGAAGTATGTATGAGCCCCGTGGTGGTTATAGAAAAGCTAAAGCCTCGCGTGCTGGTCAACAGGTTACATCTAAAACTGGTGAATAAAGGAAGAGCAGTATGGTTGTGTGTGGTCCTGGTTTGGATCCGATTTGAACAACAACAACAAAAAAATACTTAAGAGTTAATTAGAGATCTTTGCTAATAATAAGGGATTATTAATTATGTGATAGGTGATTATGGCAGCGTGTGTGTGTGTGTGTGTGTGTGTGTGTGTGTGTTTGTGTGTGCCCTTATTCTCTGAGATACCTGCTAAAGTAGTTATTGATAAAATGACATGGTATCTAGTAATAGGGGGAGAATGGCTGTAGTCATAAATGAAATAAAACTGGTCTTGATTCTTGGAGCTGAGTAATGAGTGGTTCATGAAGGTTCATTATATTATTCTCTTTAATTTTTTATGTGTTTGAAAATTTCCTCAATAAAAAATGTTTTAAAAAGATATAGCTATATAAGCATATATTTAGGATATGTTAAAAATACTAGAACAAACAGCTAATAGAATCAAAAGTATATGCTCTTGGGAACAGAACAGGAGAGAGGGGAATAGAGGGGTGAGGGTAGGGGATAGCTGATTTTTAGTGTAAGTTTTTAATGATATTTGATTTTTTAAAAGAATGAAGCAAAACTATGTGCATGTACCATTTGGACAAAAAAGAGAATTAATTTTTAAAAAGAAATGGAGGTAATTTAAATGGAGGTAACCACCAAAAAAATTAAAAGCAAAATAAATTAGCCCTAGCCGGTTTGGCCCAGTGAATAGAGTGTCGACCTGCGGACTGAAGGGTCCTGGGTTAATTCCGGTCAAGGGCAAGTACCTAAGTTGCAGGTTTGATCCCCAGCCCTGGTCGGGGCGAGTGCAGGAGGCAACCAATCGATGTGTCTCTCTCACATTAATATTTTCTGTCTCTCCCCCTCCCTTATAACTCTCCCTAAAAATCAATGGAAAAATATCCTCAGGTGAGGATTAACAAACAAAAAAAGTAAAATGGCTCCCTCAGGGTAAGGGGTTAAGCAGAATAATGATGCATATCTGGACTTCAAATGATGTGCATGCATTACTTCTACTTTTTAAAGATATTATCTATTATCATCAGTTATTGCTGTCAGTTTTTAGCAGGGTCTTTTGCTAATCCTGACACCTACAAACTGAACCGGTTTCTCCAGGTGAAGAATCCTAAACTACCCAGTGTGAATATCTCCACATTAAATGTAATAATAACTATTATTGCCACTTAACTATGTCTACCATTTGTCATTGCTTTTACGTTTGTTATTTCTAATCTTTGTAACACTCCTGCAAGACAGGTATTGCTATTCCCATTTTACAGATGAAAAGATTGAGGCTGAGAGACATTAGCCATTTGCTTAAGGTCACCAAGTAGGCCAGGCTTGGGAGACTCTTTCCACCACCTTACATCCCACTGGTTGGGTACAGTCCAGATGTGTACTTTTACATCAACTTCCTCATCAACTCCACGAAACAGGAGAGACAAGATTATCCTCACTTAACATATGAAAAAACTAAAGCTAAGAAAAGTTAGATAATGTGCCTAAGAATCCAGTAGTACTTTCTTCATCCCTTATCATCTATCCCCTTGAGAATAAAATGTCAAGTTATTCATCCTCCTCATGGACATTTGACGTAAGAGTCACTAAATGAATGCTGCCAAAGCAAGAGTTTTGTATTTTCTCCAAAGGAATAGAGTAATAACCCATGGAATGTCCTCAGTTGCTCAAATGTCAGCTGCCTGCCTGGCATAACGCAGATCAGCTGCTAGCACGGCAGCTTGCAGCAGTTCCCAGAACCAGTGCCGCTCTTCTTGGCTCCAAAAGAAAGGAATGAGCCGTGGGTGCTTCTGCCCTGAAGAGAGAATGTCTATCTCCTAAATCTACTTCAGTCAAGGCCATGTGGCCCAAGGCTTTTTATAGTTGACAGGAATCTTAGATCAGTGTGCCTCTAGAGCAGAGGCAAGTTTGTAAAGCTGTACAACAGACTGCAGGCGCGAAGCCAAAAGTGGGGAACTGAAGCGCCTGGGTCCTCTCAAGCTGACGGGTAAGCTAACGGCTCTGCCTGGCAGAGAAGCAGCCCCAGAGCTGGGCACAAGTGCCATGAGCCTGGTGTGAGATGCTGCTCCCGGGCTCTTCTGGCAGCGGAACAATGGCCAAGCGGCAACTGGGGGAAGAAGCTGTTTACTTAAGTTCAAACTATTTCCAGCACCAGCGATCTGCACATATTTGGATGACAATCTCTGAGCTTCAAATGAGCAGTTCTTTGCTCCTGGACACTCACCAAACACATCGCCTCCCCATACCACCCCCAGACCCACTCCCTAACACTTGTTGCCCTCAGGGTGCTTAATTTAAGTTGATGAATTTTAAAAGATTATAAAAAGAAACGACATTTTAAGAGGAACTAACTTTTGTTTTTAAATCCTCACTCAAGGATATGTTTTTATTAATTTTAGAGAGAGAGGAAGGGAGAGAGAGTGGGAAACACCAATGTGAGAGAAACATCAATTGGTTGCCTCCCGTATCCACCCTGACTGGGGGTCAAACCCGAAACACCTAGGTATGTGCCCTGACCAGGAATCGAACCCACAACCTTTCCAACCAAGCTATCTGGCCAGGGCAAGAACAACTGACTTTAATTCATTCGTCTGTAAGTTTAAACTACATAGTATCATTTTCTTTAAGGCGTGAATCAGATATTAAATTCTAATACATGTGTATTCTATAAAAAAAATACAACTGAAATGCAAAAAGCACCTGAATGAGGTCTCTATTTTAACACGTAGTACACTGTTGGTATGACACTGAGCCCTGCTCAAGACTTACAAACAGAATGTTTCTTATGACACGGTTTACATAGGATGATAAAAAGGTTTAAGAGCAGACCCACAAACAATATATAATCGCATACACATTCCAAACAAATAAAAGATGTCTTATTACCGACCAATTCTGGGGCAGAAGCAGTTGTAGTGTTCCATGATCAGCAATCCCCCCCCACCCCCACCCCCCGGCCACTGCATTCCCAACAGGAGAGGTTTGCCTGTAAGGAAAAGATGTGCAGAGCCTTCTGCACAGTTGTAACTCGAAGAAGGTGTTACATATACCTTTGCCAACAAATGTGTCTGGAAAAAACAGCCTATCTCTAAAAGCTGCCTTGTTTTTACAGCAAAAGCAATGCTGATCAGCCATCTCCCCTGAGCCAGGTATTAATTCCAAAGGGGGAAAACTGAATGTTAATCATCATTGGCTAAATTGTTGGCGGCTTTCAGTCCTGTCACACAACACAGACAGGTACCAGCATAGAGAAAAAGGGCAGTAAGTGAGAAGAAAGGTTTACAGTGTGAAGGGTGATGCTGGACGGTTAATTTAGGAAGAGGGAACAGAAGGGACTAACTTGTTTCTTTCCCCTCTGCTAAGGAAGCCTATCAGAAGACAAACAAAAAGGTCTCTAAGATAAGCTTTCAGTAACGGCACTTTCAGGAGGAAAGTGCTAGTGAGGGCAAAGAAAGGAAACATGTCTATACACAGTGGAAATGTAAATTATTTCAGAAAAATTTTGCAGGTCAATTTGTCAATACTATATTAACCATAGTTTTGGTTTTTACAGTTTTTTAAATTGATTTCAGAGAGAGGAAGGGAGAGGAAGAGATAGAAACATCAATGATGAGAAAGAATCATTGATCGGCTGCCTCCTGCACCCCCCAACCGCCTTACTTAGGGATGGAGCCTGCAAACTGGGCATGTGCCCTGAACGGGAATTGAACCCTGACCTCCTGGTTCATAGGTCGACACTCAACCA
>NW_005362842.1:449574-453638 GCF_000412655.1 Myotis brandtii
CCCGGCCCTCCAGCCTGGTCCTCTAGTCTGCATAAAAATATCTCAAACAAATCAAAACAAAAACCAGAGCTCTTTTCTTTAATAAACCGTAACCATGGATTTTCTTTTATGCTACTTTAAGAAAAAGGAATTAAAAAACTAAAAGGATGGTCTTAAAAAAACTTCTAATGCTAACAGGAACCTGCAATCCACATTGCTGGTTTGCATTGTTAGATCAGCAAATATTTATTGAGCTATGAAATGATAACAATGTCTGCTACTTGCATTGTATGAGGCTCTTTCCCATAGATTGTCTCATTTCTTCTGCTATACATTTTCTCTTTGTAAGTGCTTACATTACCATTTCATAAAAAACAGTGGAAGGTAAGAAGGGCAGTGACTTGCCTAGGGTCATTTATAGCCTGTAAGTCCTGCAGCCAAAAATCAGAATACAGACAGACCTACCTTTTCCTAAATTCACAGGGAAAACATCAGTAATGAGAGAAACAGGAAGGCTAGGAGATAGTAGCACAGAAAGTGAAGAGACTATGTTAATATGGCTCTGTTAAAGCATGGTGTGAATGCAGATGTACTTAAGGACAAATCCTGGCTCCATCTCCCACTTACCATCTGTGTGATCTTAGGCAAATCACTTAACCTCTCTGAATTCTGGTATTTCATTTGTAAACTAAAGAAAATAATAGTGTCCATTGCATAGAAAGTGGAGAGACTATGTTAATATGGCTCTGTCAAAGCATGGTGTGAATGCAGATGTACTTAAGGACAAATCCTGGCTCCATCTCCCACTTACCATCTGTGTGATCTTAGGCAAATCACTTAACCTCTCTGAATTCTGGTATTTCATTTGTAAACTAAAGAAAATAATAGTGTCCATTGCATTTAAATGCAGGGAGGTAGAAGGAGAAGTGGAGAGGTGTTAATTTCTTCATCTTTTACAGAGTTACAAAGTGAGTGGATTAAGACTGCCATTTCAGCCAACAGATGGACTAAATTTCCCAAAACCCTTCTCCTCAAATCCCTCAAACGATAAGAAATAGTAATGAGATGAGTAACATAAATATAAATTTCAGAAGAAAGGAAATCCAGTCTTATGATGATGAGAATAGGAATTCTGCTTTAAATGTGCCTCATCAGAGATTTCTTTGTAATGATAATACCCAGTGTAACGGAGATATGGAAAAATGTAGGTGAAAATGGAAAATGCCTCAACATTCCTATAAGGCGATTTGATAATTCATATTGAAATCTTTTTATTTACTTTTGTTAACCCTCACCGGATGATATTTTTTTCATTGATTTTTAGAGAGTGGTAGGGAGTAGGAGAGAAAGAGAGAGAAATTGCTATGAAAGAGATACATCGATTGGTTGCTTCCCACATGCCCTCCCCGCTACAGGGCTAGGGATTGAGCCTGCAACTGAGGTAAGTGCCCTTGACTGAAATCGAACCCACAACCCTTAGGCCCTCTGGCCAACGCTCTATCCACTGAGCCAAACCAACTAGGGCAATACTGAAATCTTTTTTAAAAACATACACAGTGTGTATATGGAAACTCTCTGCTCCATTTTGCTTGAACTTAAAACTGGTCTAAAAAGTAGTTTACTAATTTAAACAAGTGTACACACCCTTCGATCCAGTCCTTTCACCTCTAAGAAGTTATCCTAGAGAAATCATTACAGATGGATGCAAAGACTTGACTCAAGGTTGTTCACCTCAGCACTACTAAGAATAGTGAAAAACTGAAAACAATCTTACAAGTCCACAGTTAGGAAGTGGCTAAGTAAACTTTGATATATCTATAGAATTGAATATTATATAGTCACAATAAGTGATGCTACAGAAGAGTATCTAATTGTTAGACATGTGCAGAGCAAGGACAATGGGTCAGATACAGAAACTCACCAGGGCAGAAAGCCCGGATGCCTAACAAGGGGCAAACCTGGGAAAACAAGAACCTTGTCCCCAGGTTCCTCCCCTAGCTCAGTGGTTCTCAACCTTGGCTGCACATTAGAATCACCTGGGAATCTTTTTAAAATCCTGATTTCTGGGCCTCATCCTCCGGAAATTCTGTTTCTTTGTTACTAATGTTGTGGCTCCACCCCATAACAAAGAAACAGAATTTCCGGAGGATGAGGCCCAGAAATCAGGATTTTAAAAAGACTCCCAGGTGATTCTAATGTGCAGCCAAGGTTGAGAACCACCGTCTTATAAGAACTCTTGTGATTATATTGGTCCCACCTGGATAATCCAGGATACTCTCCCCATCTGAAGATCCTCAACTTAACTACACCTGCAAAGCCTCTTTTGCCACATCCTATGTAATCCTATATAATAAAAGGCTAATATGCAAATTGTCCCCCAGGAAAGCAGCAAAATCAGACAAGTGACACAGTGGTGGCTACCTGACCAGCTACATTGACTAATGACCCCACATGCCCTGGCACCAACCAATCAGTGGAGACCACGACCCTGAAAGAGAAATAAATATGCTCAGGACAAAGGAGCCAGTGACCATCTCCCTCCAGGGACACGCCCCTGCCATTCCCTTCCCCTCTCCCTCCCCCTAGGCACGTATCCCCTAACCTCTAAGTCCCCATGAGACTTGCAACCAGGGGAGCAATGGGTATCAGCAGCTCGTCCAGGGCTAACCCCCTGAACCTGTCTCCAAGGCCCCCTTTTCTCTGACTTCTCAGTGAGTGAAAGCAGCCCCGCCTGGGCTCTCCTGCTGCTTCTCCTATGCCCTTCCTTGTTTCACTGTCCTGAGTATATTTTTGCTGCCATCATGGACCCAGTACCCTTTGGCTCAGTGCTGTGTAGCCCTTCCCTTTGGATATCCCCATCCCCCATGCCCTTTTCCTTAAATAAATTCAACTTTTCTTTATTCACCCTCTGAGATGGCTGTTTAGCCTACCTGCGCAGCCCTGACTTTAACCTTTTACTAATGACATGAAAAAAAGTCTCATTTTCATGTTAAGATGTATACAGTAGGGTTTCATATTTGAAAAAGGAAAAACAGCATTTTGCATAAAAAAGACAACAAACTATTAGGAACACTGAAGATAATTTTATTTTCTTTCAGACTACTGGTATTTTAAGTTTTTCTAAAAAGCATTATTTTTATAATAAAAACATAGTATTACTTCCATAAAAAGAAAAAGACCAAAAGCTATTTTTAAGTTCCTTTGGATGATATATACCAAGTGCCACAAATATGTATACACGCTGACTTATAAGTGAGAGAGATATTTATAGCAGTGATTTATAACGGTGAAAAAATGGAAACATTCAAAATATCAAACACATTGTCTGGCCATTGAAAACAGTGGAGAGAGACATGACCAACACTCTGCCCTCTGAGCATAGTCTCCAGGGCCCTGCACCTGCCCTCTACTCCCCAGGCCTGGCCCAGGAGGTGTGTTGCCAGCTTGTGCCCAACACAGGGGGTGGGCACTGGGACCTTTCCCACCGTAGAAGGCACACCTGAAAGTGGGAGGAAATGAAGTCCCTAAGCTCTGTTCAGGCACCACAACCATATTCAAGCTACCTGATGACAGCAATGATCAGGAAAAGCATAAGAATACTAGAGGCCTGGTGCACAAAAATTTGTGCACTTGGCGGGGTGGGGGGTCCCCTCAGCCCGGCCTGTGCACTCTCCCAGTCTGGGACCCCTCAGGGGATGTCCACCTGTTGGCTTAGGCCCGCTCCCCGGGGGAATCGGGCCTAAGCTAGCAGTCAGATATCCCTCTGGCAGCCCAGGAGCCCTCGGGGGATGTCCACTTGCCAGCGGGGAACAGGCATAAGCTGCAGTCGGACATCCTTAGCGCTGCTGAGGAGGTGGGAGAGGCTCCCACCACCACTGCTGTGCTGGCAGCCGTCAGGCTGGCTTGTGGCTGAGCAGAGCTCCCCTCTGTGAGAGCACAATGACCACCAGGGGGCAGCTCCTGCAGTGAGCATTTGCCCCCTGGTGGTCAGTGTGTGTCATAGTGACCAGTCATTCCCAGTCATTCTGCTGTTAGGGTCAATTTGCATATTACCCTTTTATTATATAGGATAGAGGCCTGGTGCA
>NW_005362842.1:454026-458253 GCF_000412655.1 Myotis brandtii
CCATCTTAGTTGGGTTAATTTGCATACTTGCTCCTGATTGACTGGTGGGCGTGGCTGGTGGGTGTGGCTTGAGCATAGCAGAGGGACAGTTAATTTGCATGTTTCTCTTTTATTATATAGGATGTGGGGAAGCGTAAGACTTGGTTGGAAAGCTTGTAAGGAGGACATTCTGAGAAAAGGGAAGTGTGTGGAAGGCCGCCTGTCCTGTTTATCAGAATTCCGACTTAGGCGAGACTTAGGGGAGTGTGGAAGGCGGCGCTCCTAATTATTCCTTGACCTTTCCAAACAAGCCTGTGCATGTGCAGACCCCCGGATGTTTACTGGAATCCTCATGCTTAATCCCTGGATGCCCCTGCCTAGAGGACAATGTAAACACGTGTGTCCTCCCAAGATGACTCACCCTACTGATTGTATCTAAAAGATAAACTTTATCTCAAACTGCTGCTACAATAAAAGGCTAACCACGCAGGCAGTTCTCTTTCACAGTGAAACTGTGTCAGAGTAATCTGTTCATCCATTGTTCAGGGGCTGCTGGTCAGCCCCAGCAAGAATAATGAAAGAAAGGAGAGAAGCAGATCCCAGGAAAAGAAAAGGAAATAAAATGGAAGAAAACGGAAGATTTTTAGAAAGGCCAGATGGAAACCTGGGAGGATGAAGCAGGACCCTCCGGTCAGAGGGAAGTGCCCGGACAGCCTCCAAGCTCTTAGACAGAGCCTCTTTCACAAGCTTTGAGGAGATGATCACAGAAAAAGGACCCCAGAGCTTTCTTCTCATTTCCCATGACTGATCATATTGCTCCTGGCAGCTTGATGGTAATTATACATCCAGTGGATTTTAGTACAATGAAAGATTAAATCAAGAATAAGGCTATGAGCCCATAGTCCAAAGGTAACTTCAAACTAATGTGCAACCATGCAACCATGCCATGATTTATAATAAACAGACTGTTATTAAAGCTGCGAAGAGGCTACTGTGTCCACAGAAAAAAATTCTTAGCCAGGAACAAATTCCAGGCCTGAGGCAGACCAGTCTTTAAAAGAGCTGACTTGCAAAAGATTAAAAGGGACCCTTCCCTCCCCCAACTGGCAGACAAAGGCTGCTGGCAGTGAGATAAGAAAACTGTAGGTACTAAATGTTTCTATAAGTCTTTAGGAGAACAAAAAGAAAGATGACATACTTGAAGATAAATGTAAACAAACTAGAAAGAGAACAAAAGCAGGAACTAGAGGAAGCTGACCAACAAGCTCAGTGTGAATGTGAAAAAAGAAAATCCTGAGGAACAATGACACTGTGACTTCTCTATCCCTCAGATCCCGTGGTAGGAGAACCAGGCTACTGCCTTGTATGATGGGGAATAAGACCAGATGCCTTCAGTCTGGACTGAGTGTATTATATAGGTTCAAACAAGAGAAGAACAAAGTTATACCTGAACTATGGTCCTTATAATGCTTATGCACCCAACCAGTGACTTCATTATTTGCAAATATCAGCAAGGATGATTCTGATTTAATCACCTTACAGGACAGACTCATCTTCTAAGTACTCCTCAAAAGCCATTAGTTTCTGGCCATTTCTCAAGATTACCCATACATTATGGCAGAGAGCTTACTAGACTTCTAATAATAGAATCCTCTATGACATGGAGACACCATCTGAAGCTGAGGACTAGAAGGGACATTTTAAGAGAGCAAAAAGCAAAAAAATAAATAAATAAATATTTAATTATAGAAACAGAGCCAATAGGCTCTTCAAACTCTAACAATCAAGACAGGCTCAGAGCACTGAATGTAGTTATAAGCGCTGGCACACCAGTTGAGGTTTTTGACTGGAAAGTCCCAAAGGAACTTTGATGAGGACATGATATTTTTCAGGGAGTTGCAAGACGTCCAGAATGAACATATGAACACTGACTGCCTGTCCTAGTCTCTTAGGACCCACTTACACATAGAGTAGCTCACTGAACAAGTAACTGATTCTTCTTTTCTTTTGCTTTGTTACTCCTCACCAGAGGATATTTTTTCCATTGATTTTCAGAGAGAGTGTGAGGGAGGAAGGGAGAAGAAAGAGAGAGAGGGAGGGAGGGAGGGAGAGAAGAAGAAAGAAGAAGAAAGAAGAAGAAGAAGAAGAAGAAGAAGAAGAAGAAGAAGAAGAAGAAGAAGAAGAAGAAGAAGAAGAAGAAGAAGAAGAAGAAGACGACGAAGACGAAGAAGGAGGGAGAGAGGTGAGAGAGACACATCGACTGGTTGCCTCCGCACACTCTAACCACGGAGTCATACCAGCCAGGGCAATAATTGATTATCTTAAAGAACTAATACAGCAGGTAGCTCCTCTTACAACTGTTCAACCCTATAGCTATAGTGCAAGAGAAGCCATAGAAATAGTGCAAATAAGTTAACATGGCCGTGTTACAATAAATTTACAAAAACAAGTGGCAGGCCATATTTGGCCTGCAGGCCATGGTTTCGCAATCCCCTGCATTAGAGGATGGAATGCTAGCAGTCAAAGGCATGCAGTGTTAAGAGTTTTAAAAGTAATCATCTATGGTCATCTGAAGCAAAGTCCATACTGAAGGCAAAGCTATTGCAAACTCAGCGGTTGCTGTGCAGACCAATGAAGGACACGAGGAACGTAAAGGTCATGAATTGGGCTAACTGCACCTAACCGCCCTGGAGACCGTAAAGAAAATTACAAGCTCATGCTATAGGGTTGTGTTAGGGCATTAATTTCTGATGTCAAATATCAAATGTCATTTGTGCTGAAGAAGTGAGTCAAGGCTGCAGTGGTGTTTTCTCTAAAACAGTCCCCCTAGTGTGGCTGGGCACTTCTCATAGAACATGGTCCCTGATTGCTTTTTTTTCCATTTGTGTAACATTCAAGCCCAGATCCATCAACTTCCTGGAGACTCTATAAGCTACCTTTTCTGCTTATACAGCTAGAATGGATTTTGTCATTTGCTACTAAGAATTCTGACCAATACCTAGTAAGCACCTCAATTATAGTTCTCAGCACAACACATTATGAATACTTGTTATATTTCTGTCCATATGGAGAATGTATATTCTTTATTCAACTCTGTAGCCCAGCACCTAGCACAATGCCTAGCAAATTGGATGCACCCAAAAATAAGATGAATATACAGAATAGAAAAAAACACAAACACATGAAAACTCTTGCTTTAGTTAAAATGGGCACAGGGTTGGGTCTCAGACCATCCTTCACACCCCTGCCCGGCTCCTCCCACCATGGCCCCCGGTCCCTTGTTTGCCGGCAGCCCCGCTCCTGCAGCCACCAGGACCCCTCAGGGGATGTCGGACTGCCAGTTTCGGCCTATAGCTTGCATATAAGATCTTTGGTTAATCTCTTCCCTCCCTCCCCCCTCTTCCCTTCCCTTTGAGATTCATCAGTCTGTTCCATGTTTCCATGCCTGTGCGTTGAATGTCTGCCCCCTGGTGGTCAGTGTGTGTTATAGCTACTGGTGGAACAGTTCCTTAGGCTTTTATATATATAGATAAATAGATGGGGAGTCACAGAAAGTTAAAAAAAAAAAAAAAAGATCACTGGCCCTGTTTGGCTCAGTGGACAGAGTTTCTGCCTTTGGACTGAAGGGTCCCAAGTTCAATTTCAGTCAAGGGCATGTATCTTGGGTGCAGACTCAATCTCTGGCTCCAGGCCAGGGCATGTGTGGGAGGCAACCAATTGATGTGTCTCTCTCACATCGATGTCCTCTCTCTCTGTTTCTCCCCATTCCTTCCACTCTCTCTAAAAATGTCAATGGAAAAAATATCATTGGGTGAGGATTAATCAAAAAAAATAAATAAGTAAGATTACTTGATGAAGTGGCCTTGGGATCAGGCAAACAAAACCAAAAAGGTGAGCCTTCTGAAATTGATGATCATAAAATTCATTATAACTCATGCTACATCACAATTTAGATAGAGCTTATAAAAGAAATGAAGGTGTGCCCTTTCATGACATCAGAAACTAGCAACTTCAGGAGAAACCAAGATGGCGGCATAGGTAAACACTGGAGATTGCTGCCTCGAACAACCACTTCAAAAATACAACTAAAAGACATAACGGACATCATCCAGAACCACAGGAAGGCTGGCTGAGTGGAATTCTACAACTAGAAGGAAAGAGAAAAACATACCGAGACTCAGAGGAGGTGCAGTGCTGAAGTAAATACAAAGGTGCGGAGGTGCATGCGGAGAGGGCTGGCGGCTGAGG
>NW_005362842.1:459384-462578 GCF_000412655.1 Myotis brandtii
CTTCAAGTGTACCAACATCTGAATTATGGGGGTGCCAGAAGAAGAGAGAGAGCAAGATATTGAAAACCTATTTGAAGAAATAATGACAGAAAACTTCCCCTACCTGGTGAAAGAAATAGACTTACAAGTCCAGGAAGCGCAGAGAACCCCAAACAAAAGGAATCCAAAGAGGACCACACCAAGACACATCATAATTAAAATGCCAAGAGCAAAAGACAAAGAGAGAATCTTAAAAGCAGCAAGAGAAAAAAAGTCAGTTACCTATAAGGGAGTACCCATACGACTGTCAGCTGATTTCTCAACAGAAACTTTGCAGGCCAGAAGGGAGTGGCAAGAAATATTCAAAGTGATGAATAGCAAGAACCTACAACCAAGATTACTTTATCCAGCAAAGCTATCATTCAGAATTGAAGGTCAGATAAAGAGCTTCACAGATAAGGAAAAGCTAAAGGAGTTCATCACCACCAAACCAGTATTATATGAAATGCTGAAAGGTATCCTTTAAGAAGAGGAAGAAGAAGAAAAAGGTAAAGATACAAATTATGAACAACAAATACACATCTATCAACAAGTGAATCTGAAAATCAAGTGAATAATCTGATGAACAGAATGAACTGGTGATTATAATAGAATCAGGGGCATAGAAAGGGAGTGGACTGGCTATTCTTGGGGGGGAAAGGGGTGAGGAGGATGCGGGAAGAGCCTGGACAAAAATCATGCACCTAAGAATGAGGACAGTGGGTGGGGAGTGAGGGAGGAGGGTGGGGTGGGAACTGGGTGGAGGGGAGTTATGGGAGGAAAAAAGAAGAACAAATGTAATAATCTGAACAATAAAGATTTAATAAATAAATAAATAAATAAATAAATAAATAAATAAATAAAAAGAAAAAAAGAAAAAAGAAACTAGCAACTTCAAAATGGGACAAAAATGAGATCAAAATCCTAACACATCATGAGGCCTATGTTACTGCAGTAATAGTAGGTCTGGGGAATTGAAAAGGAATATTGAAAAAGAACTTGGTTTAAAACTGACATTTTCCCCACCTGCTGTGTGTGGGGAAGAGGGAGCTTTGACTTCAGGTTCTTATTCCAGTTACTTTGATATAAGAGATTCCATCCCCTAAAAGATGATCAAGACTCTGCCAGATTTTTCTTTCCCACAGTCAAAATTAATCTCTCCATCTAGCTGAGAAGGTAAGGTTAGTAAGTAGAGTCAAATCTCACACTGAAAATAACCCCTGGTGGATCTATAAATTTAAATGCAAAAAAATCAAGCCATATAAGTACTAGAAAAATTCAGAGTACAACATTTTATAACTTCATAATGGAGGAGGCCTTTACAAATATGATATAAAATACAGAAGTCATTAAAGAAAATACTGATAAACTTGACAATGTGTAAATAAAATTATTTTGCATGGCAAAAATAATGATCAGCAAAAAATAAAATGTCAAATTTGGGGGGAAAATGTATTTCATATGATGAATAACCTATTCCTTAATCTATAAAGAACTTCTAGAAATTGATAAAACAAAGTCCAATAACCCAAGGGGACAATAAAGTCAGAATATGAGCAGGGAATTTACAGAAAAGAAAATACATACAATTCTGAATATATGGAAAGTAGTCAACTTTAGTTGATATTCTATTTTTCCTCTACCACTGGATAATATCAAAAGTCTGATAATACACTGTTTGGTGTTAGAAAACAGGAATTTTCATCCATTTGTGATGTAGTCAGACATTGGTATAATATCATTTGGCAATCAAATAAATTCACACATCACTTGCCTTGGCAAAATCACTTTTAGGATTTTATCATAAAAGCATATACTCACAAGTGTGAAATGTGTATTCACCGAGTGTATTACAGCAAAAGATTAGAAGTAATATAAATATCTATCAATAAGAGATAGGTTAAATAAACCAAGACCCTTCCAAACCATAGAAGTATATGTAGGCACAATAATTTAGACAGAAAATGATAATTATTTAGTGATACAAAAATATCCAAAATACTTATTTTTAAAAGCCTGGTGTGGAACAATAGGAACAGTATACTAATACTACTACATTTGTAACAGGAAACACTGTGCATAGTTACTTTTATACATAGAGTATCTCTAGAAGGGTGCATGAGAAATTGGAAATAATGGTAGGTCTCTCCAGGGTAGCTGAAGGGTAAGAATGAAAGGAAGATTTTTATTTTTATTTTTTTTTTTTATGGATATAGGATCCAATAACGAACTCTACCTTGAACTTGACTGTTTATTTCTTAACTCTCCTCTAACCTAGCATAGCACCCCCATGTTGTGTAAAGAACCGATATCTTTACAGTAGTGAGTTTTCTAATATCTGCAACATGATCTACCTCTCCCTTTATTTGGGTGTTCTTTAATGTCTTTCAATGAAGTCTTATGATTTTCTCTATAAGGACCTTTTATTTTTTATTCTGTTGTAAAGAGTATTTTTTAAAATTTAATTTTCTATTTGCAGCTGATATATAGAAATATAATTGATTTGTATATTGATTTAATATCCAGCAAATGTGTAAAAACTTTAATAGATTTAATAATTTATATATAGAATTATTTTGTAATTTCTTTTTTTTAATTTTATGTATGGATTTGAGAGAGAGAAAGGGAGGAAGAGAAAGAAACATGGATTTGTTGTTCCACTTATTTACGCATTCACTGTTTGATTCTTGTATGTACCTTGACCGGGGATCAAACCCACACCTCAGCATATAAGGACAATACTCTAACCAACTGAGCTAATCGGCCAGGGCTATTCCTCAGTTTCTTAAAAGGAAAAAAAAGGGAGGTGGAAAATGATTTCTCGATACATTTTTATGTTTGCTTATTTGTTTTTAATAAAAACAAAAACATTTCCAATTATAGACACTGAGAATAATTCTATCCATAATATCTTTTCTTATTTAATAACTAGAGGCCTGGTGCACAAAAATTTGTGCACTCGGGGGGGAGAGGGGGTCCCTCAGCCCGTCCTGTGCCCTCTCGCAGTCTGGGACCCCTCGGGAGATAACGACCTGCTGGCTTAGGCCTGCTCCTGGGTGGCAGAGGGCAGGCCCAATCCCTAGGTGCAGCCCCTGGTCGGGCTCAGAGCAGGGCTGATTGGGGAGTTGGGGCGCCGCCCCCTGTCATGCACAGAGCAGGGCGGATCGGGAGGTTGC
>NW_005362842.1:463202-470940 GCF_000412655.1 Myotis brandtii
TTTTTTTATTCTGGGCCAGCTTTAGCTCTGAGGCTCGGCTCCAGCTATGAGGCCTCCGCTGCTGAAAGCAGGTTTCTGGCCTTTGTTTACCTTCTGTATTTGAAACAATGTTGCGGTCCTGCTGGCTGAAGCCTGGCTGACTAAAGCAGGTTTCTGGGGTTTGGTTTAGCTTCTATATTTGTTACAATGTTTCTTAGAGTGCAGCTCAGAGGCCGGCAAGGCAGGCGGGGAAGCTTGGCTTCCTCCGTCACTGAAGCAAGCAAGCCTCCCTGTTCGCGTCAGCCTCCCTGGCTGCTGCCGCCATCTTGGTTGGCAGTTAATTTGCATATCTCCCTGATTAGCCAATGGGAAGGGTAGCGGAGGTACGGCTAATTACCATGTTTCTCTTTTATTAGATAGGATATCAACAATAATAAAAATAGCACAGTAAAAGGTTAATTTCTGGCACCATGTCAAAAATACAGATGTTGAAATAGAACACTTAAACTATATAAGCTTCACTAGATTCCTAAAACCCAAAATGGAAACAATGTTTAAGATTTTTATCTTTATAGATTTCAGAGAGGAAGGGAGCGGGGGAGAGAGACAGAAACATCAATGATGAGAATCATTCATTGGCTGCCTCCCGCATATCCCCCACTGGGGATCGAGCCTGAAACCCAGCCTATGTCTTGACTGGGAATCGAACTGTGACCTCCCGGTGCATAGGTCGACATTCAACCACTGAGCAACACCACCCAGGCTGAAACAGTGTTTAATAGCCTACTCTTAGAAAAAGAAAATGTCACATGTTCTGTAGGTAACAAAGATAATCAGTAAGGTGATTTCCACTCTCTTTAGCTCACCTTCTACTGGACAAAGGGAAATTAAATAAGATAATTTCAGACAGTATCAAATTCAATTAAGAAAATGAAAACAGTAAAGGGACAGGTGAGTGAAGTGGGGAGAGCAGGCTACCTTACAGTGGTCAGGGAAGGCTGCCCCGAGGAGCTGACATTTGAGATAAGATCTATTATTAAGGGAAACTGGGTAAATGGTACAGGATCGCTTTGTATTATTTTCTACAACTGCATATGAATCTGCAATTATCTCAAAAAGCCCCCCCTCAAATCACCCTGGCTGCTATGTGAACATTTATATACATACATACATGCATACATACATAATAGGTATACATACATAAAACCTTTGTAAACTTTAATATATAGCTTATATAGTTTAAGTGTTTTATTTAACCCAGTATTTCTAAGACATTATCATTTCAACAGGTAATCAATATACAATGATTAATGACATATTCTTTATCTTTGCACAAAGTCTTTGAAATCTAATGTGGTACAACACATCTCAATTCAGAATAGCCACATTTCAGATGCTCAAAAGTCACAGGTAGCTAACAGCTACCTACCATATTGATATTGGACAGCACAACTATATAGTTCTATCTAAGGCAGGGGTCCTCAAACTTTTTAAACAGGGGGCCAGTTCACTGTCCCTCAGACTGTTGGATGGCCGGACTATAGTTTAAAAAAAACTATGAACAAATTCCTATGCACACTGCACATATCTTATTTTGAAGTAAAACAACAAAACGGGAACAAATACAATATTTGTATTTGCATGTGGCCCACGGGCCGTAGTTTGAGGACCCCTGATCTAAGGCCTTTGATCATTTGTCCTTTAACCCTGACCTTTGTTCCTCTTAGTATTCATTCCCCTTACCTCAGTTTTACTGAGACATATTTGACATATAACACTGCATTAGTTTTAGATATACAAGCATAAATCTTATTGTGGGACAAGAAAGGAATCAGGGAGACCTGTGAGGAGGCTGCTGTTACTGTCTGATGGCTCACAGGCTGAATCGTGGAGAAGGGGGTGTTTTGTTGCTATAGCAATGTAACCAAACTGAAATGTGTGTGAATAAGATAGTGAGAGAGAGCAAGGAAGAAGGTTTTCAGTTTAAGCAACTAGGTATTTAAATCACATCTACCTAACAGTGCTTTTGTGAGAATTAAATGAACCAAATATGCAGAATACCCAACAAAATGCAAAGCACATATGTAAATACTCAATACATGCTGAAATTAAAGAAAAAAATTGATTCTGAAGTTCCAGCACATAAGAAAATAAGGTACAGATACTGGGTAAAATCCCCCAATTCCTTCAGAACTTAGAACTAGTTCCAAATTTCACTTTCCAATGATTAACAAGGAAGATCAAGGAGTACATTTAGACCTCTTTTCACTCAGACATAAATACATATCAAAGTAAAAAATTCCCATAATTATAAAAAATCCAAAGTTTTTCCTGTCAACTCTCTCAATTTAGAAGTTTAAATTAGATTTAAATAGCAATTTAAATTAAAAGTAGTGTATCTTTTTCTTCTTCTTTTTAAATCCTCACCTGAGGATATTTTTTCCATTGATTTCTAGAGAGAGAGTGGATGGGAGGGAAGAGGAGGAGAGAGAGAAACACTGATCTGAGAAAGACATATTGATTGGTTGCCTCCCACAGGTGCTCCTACCCGGGCTGAGGAACCTGCAACCGAGGTATGTGCTGGGAATCGAACCCAAGAACTCTTTTGTCCATGGGCCAATGCTCTAACCACTGAACAACCAGCTAGGGCTAAAGTAGCATATCATTTAATACAACATTGGCTAGATGACTACTAAGATATGTTTTGTGCTAGATCCTTTGAAAAGAAATATTAACAAAATACAGTAGGTCCTCGGGTTACGTCGGAGATCCGTTCCTACGGTACGAGGTAACGCAATTTTCGCCCTAAGTCGGAACCCACCTACATAAGCACCTACGTCACTCACATGGAGCACATATACAGCAGTAATGAAGTGAAACAGTAAAAAAAAATTTGAAAGAAAGATAACAATTCCTGACCTTTACTTGTGGTAAATAATAAAAAACATAAAGCACATATGTACATACGTAGAAATGACGGAACTTTATTTTTTTAATAAATAAATGGGAGATGGCGACATAATCACAAAACGATGTACGTCAAGTCCGACGTAACCCGAGGACTGTCTGTAATTTTGAAGTAAAACAACAAAACGGGAACAAATACAATATTTGTATTTGCATGTGGCCCACGGGCCGTAGTTTGAGGACCCCTGATCTAAGGCCTTTGATCATTTGTCCTTTAACCCTGACCTTTGTTCCTCTTAGTATTCATTCCCCTTACCTCAGTTTTACTGAGACATATTTGACATATAACACTGCATTAGTTTTAGATATACAAGCATAAATCTTATTGTGGGACAAGAAAGGAATCAGGGAGACCTGTGAGGAGGCTGCTGTTACTGTCTGATGGCTCACAGGCTGAATCGTGGAGAAGGGGGTGTTTTGTTGCTATAGCAATGTAACCAAACTGAAATGTGTGTGAATAAGATAGTGAGAGAGAGCAAGGAAGAAGGTTTTCAGTTTAAGCAACTAGGTATTTAAATCACATCTACCTAACAGTGCTTTTGTGAGAATTAAATGAACCAAATATGCAGAATACCCAACAAAATGCAAAGCACATATGTAAATACTCAATACATGCTGAAATTAAAGAAAAAAATTGATTCTGAAGTTCCAGCACATAAGAAAATAAGGTACAGATACTGGGTAAAATCCCCCAATTCCTTCAGAACTTAGAACTAGTTCCAAATTTCACTTTCCAATGATTAACAAGGAAGATCAAGGAGTACATTTAGACCTCTTTTCACTCAGACATAAATACATATCAAAGTAAAAAATTCCCATAATTATAAAAAATCCAAAGTTTTTCCTGTCAACTCTCTCAATTTAGAAGTTTAAATTAGATTTAAATAGCAATTTAAATTAAAAGTAGTGTATCTTTTTCTTCTTCTTTTTAAATCCTCACCTGAGGATATTTTTTCCATTGATTTCTAGAGAGAGAGTGGATGGGAGGGAAGAGGAGGAGAGAGAGAAACACTGATCTGAGAAAGACATATTGATTGGTTGCCTCCCACAGGTGCTCCTACCCGGGCTGAGGAACCTGCAACCGAGGTATGTGCTGGGAATCGAACCCAAGAACTCTTTTGTCCATGGGCCAATGCTCTAACCACTGAACAACCAGCTAGGGCTAAAGTAGCATATCATTTAATACAACATTGGCTAGATGACTACTAAGATATGTTTTGTGCTAGATCCTTTGAAAAGAAATATTAACAAAATACAGTAGGTCCTCGGGTTACGTCGGAGATCCGTTCCTACGGTACGAGGTAACGCAATTTTCGCCCTAAGTCGGAACCCACCTACATAAGCACCTACGTCACTCACATGGAGCACATATACAGCAGTAATGAAGTGAAACAGTAAAAAAAAATTTGAAAGAAAGATAACAATTCCTGACCTTTACTTGTGGTAAATAATAAAAAACATAAAGCACATATGTACATACGTAGAAATGACGGAACTTTATTTTTTTAATAAATAAATGGGAGATGGCGACATAATCACAAAACGATGTACGTCAAGTCCGACGTAACCCGAGGACTGTCTGTATACTGAAATCCGGGGGGAGAGGGGGACCAAGAAAAGAGACTATGTAATAAAATATTTAAACAGGATAGTCTATGGAAAGTTAAGAGTTCATATGTCATTCGGGCCAAAGAATGGCATTAGGATATTGTTCTTTTTGAGATAAAACTGTACTTTGTATTTATTTATTTTTGTTATTTGAGGATGAGAATGGGTCTTTAATTTGTTTGACTGAAGAAGTTTATAAAAGTACCAGATGCTATAAATCACAAATGGAAAGGCCAAATTTTTACTACTGAAACAACAAGAATCAAACTTTTAAAAAGTCAAACCTGATAGCAAGTGGTCATTTGAAAAGAGAAAATCTTCCTGAGAATTTAAGTTTAGGGCACTGACTTTCTGACCTGGATTTATACAACTCTCATACCCAGGAGATGTGACAGCTGACTGTCCTTCCAAACAAATACTGCAAGCATTTATTATAACCATCAGGGATATTCCACTTCTCTTCCCACAGTATCTACTAATTCTTATCTCAGACAGACTTGTATGCGTGTGGTTTGGATGAATGTTCTGTATAAATAGAATTCTTTACAGTACTGAGGAGAAAAGAAAGTGTTTAAAACTTAGTCTTCATTAAAAAACATTTTTTTAGAGGAATTCTGGCTTTGGGAAAGCTATTTTAATTAGGAGTTGAGCAAAGTGTTGTAAAGAAAAATATAGACAAGTGAAGACAGTGTTTATATTTCAAAGATGGTGACACATATTCAGCTGCAAAAATTTTTCCAACACTAATCCCCAGCAAACAGTTCCTTAGAAAAACTATTTTTAATCCCTTTATCAACTTGGTTGATAAGTATTTCATTTCTTGTACATACATGGACAAGCTATATAAAGCAAAATTATTTCCATGCTTTAGAAACAAACATTTTGCAAAAGGAAACGAAGCTTGCTGCACTACAATGTCTATTTGCTAGGCTAAAAAAGAACTCTGGGGCCCACTAATACGAAGCATCAGAAGGAGAGTCCATAAAAGGAATAAGTCTGACTTCCCCGAAACTCCAGAAGCACCGTCCCTCAGTCCAGAACACCACTCTGGGAAATTGTGCTTACTGCTAATTACCCCAGAACACATGTGCATGAATAATTTCATTGCCTAGTGTGGTATATGAGATGCTATTATCACTCTCATTTCTTCAGATAAAGAAACTGCAGCTCAGAAACGTTGGTGTCCAAAGTCACCAGGTTAGTTAGTAAGTGCCATGGCTACCAAACTCAGCTCCCTCAGGCTATGCAGTAGCGGCAGTAATGGCAATGACAGTAATGGTGGAAGCAGTGAGGCACTTAAGTCACACTTACTATGTGCTGAGCATTATTCTTTGCCCCATTCATGTCAACTCATGTAACCTTCACGACAACCCCATGAGGTACATAGGCAGGTTCGTCTTTGGGCCACCAATCTTGACACCATACATCCCTGCTTCTTTCCCCACAAATTAAAATGAGCACCCCAAAGTCCTTACGTTTTCTCTACCCTCATCCCAAATCAAAATTGGCTCTAATATATTGATAATTATTGAAGTTGGATGATGGGTAATGGGGATTTCTTTATACTAGTCTAATTTTATGTTTAAAAATTACCTTTTAAAACTTTAACATTTTTTACTCTAATGTGGCATCTAATCTATTGAAGAGCCTAGAAGAGTAGCCTCCACTAACAATGAATTTAAAGGAAGTTATGGCCCAGCTGGCGTGGCTCAGTGATTGAGCGTCAACCTATGAACCAGGAGGTCACAGTTCAATTATTGGTCAGGGCACATGCTCGGGTTGCAGGCTCGATCCCCAGTGGAGGGGGAGGGAGGCATGCAGGAGACAGCCAATCAATGATTCTCTCTCATCATTGGTGTTTCTATCTCTCTCTCCCTCTCCCTTATATATATTTAAATATATATAAATATATATATTTAAAAATATTTAGAAAAAAAGGGAAGTGTTATGGAAGATAGCTAAGTAATAAGAGAAGAAAGTCATATTATTCCACGAACATAAAATGAGTGCCCATTATGTTAGGATAAATAAAGGTCTAATGCAGCGGTTCTCAACCTGTGGGTCGCAACCCCTTTGGGGGTCGAATGACCCTTTCACAGGGGTCGCCTAAGACCATCGGAAAACACATATATAATTACATATTGTTTTTGTGATTAATCACTATGCTTTAATTATGTTCAATTTGTAGCAATGAAAATATATCCTGCATATCAGATATTTACATATGATTCATAACAGTAGCAAAATTACAGTTATGAAGTAGCAACAAAAATAATTTTATGGTTGGGGGTCACCACAACATGAGGAACTATATTAAAGGGTCGCGGCATTAGGAAGGTTGAGAACCACTGGTCTAATGTAGGTTTCTGTCCTCAACTAGCTAGGGGTTTAGTAGCAGGCCAAAACAAGTGCAAAAGTAATTATAGAGGAGGATTATTTATGAGAAATGCTATAAAAAGAAAAGTTCAAAGTGCTATGTGAATTGGAAAAAGAAATCACGTCAGGACAAATTCCATTACACGTGATTCTCTGGGACAATCCAAACTTTTTTGGTGTAATAAGCACTAAACATTATCTAAACTCAGTTGAGTGGCCCACAAGAAGAAATGGAGCTAAACCCAAAACGAAAATTAGGGCTGGAATGCCCACATGCCCTCTAATATGGTATTATAATCGTCTCCAGACAGAAATCCAGACCTCTGGGTGAAAAGGGGCAGAATTCCTCAAAAGTCAGGATCAAAACATACTTATTAGAGAAAATTTACCTGCAAAGAAAATCACTATAACACCACTTACAACACAAAAAGCTGAAAAACCATGTATATGTCCAACAACAGGGTTTGGTGATATTATTCATGTCAATTGATGCACAGTAATCCATACATAACAATTTAAAAAGAAATAAAGTAAACGTCCTCTCCCTGATATGATCAGGACTAATAATGGCAGAATTCATTAAAAACAACAGCTGGTTAAAGAGAGGAATCATTCAAAATGTACTACAAAGTCACTGTAATCAAAACAGCCTGGTACTGGCACAAGAACAGGCATACAGACCAATGGAACAGAACAGACTCCCAGAAATTGACCCAAGCTATTATGCTCAATTAATATTTGACAAAGGAGGCAAGAGCATATAATGGAATCAAGACAGTCACTTCAATAAATGGTGCTGGGAAAACTG
>NW_005362842.1:471191-479884 GCF_000412655.1 Myotis brandtii
CACAGGTTGAGAACTGCTGTCCTAGGGCAAAGGAAACTAAGAAGAAAACAAATGGGATTACATCAAAATAAAAAGCATCTGCACAGCAAAAGAAATCAGAGAGCCTGGATTCATTTTGCAGCCCCTAATGAAGTAATAGATTTAGGCAATGGTCATGAATAACTGCTAAAACCATTCTGTAAAAGACTGGTGAGAAACTTATATTGGATAGAGCATGCAAACAATACCTGAATCCAATGATTAATCTTAATATCACACAACACCAAGAGAACTAGAATTTTACTGCCTATTGATGTGCCCTGACCAGGAATTGAACGTGACCTCCTGGTTCATAGGTCGACACTCAACCGCGCCATGCTGGTCAGGCCAACCTTATTTTTTCAATAAATAAAAGGCAAGGAGGATAGGGAAAAAAAAGAGAGAGAGAGAGAGAGAGAGAAATTGCTATAAGTCAGTGACTAAGACAATCAATTAGTTGTTACAGGTGGACCTTGTTTGGATCCCAATTCAAACAAAGCAAGGGGAAAAAACCACACATTTATGAAATAGTTGAAGAAACTGAATATCAAAGGGATATCAAGTAACATCTTGGAATTACTACTGTCTATCTTTCTTAGGTGTGATAATGATATTGTGATTATAGAGAAAAAGTCCTTATCTCTTAGGTATGCATATTGAAGAATTTATGAATGAAATATGATGTCTAAGATTTGCTTTAAAATAATCTAAGGCAGGGAGGGTGTGTATGGGGGTATATATGAAACAAAATTGGCCATATGTTGATAACTGTTGAAGCTGGGATTGGGTATAGGTATTTATTATAATATCCTTTGTAGTCTTGTACATCCTATATAACAAAGAGCTAATATGCAAATGGTCATCACACCCTCATGCCATCACACTGTAATAGCTCAGACACTCAACACTGGGGAGAAAGAAATGGGGACCAGCCAGGCACAAATGAGCTCGTGAGAGAGGAATGGGGACCAGCCAGGTTGTGGCCTGGGAAAGGGACAAGTCACCCACCCCACGGTCTCGGGCACCAGTGGCTGCACCTGCGGCATGGGAGAGGGACAAGCTGCCCGCCCCTTGTCCCAGGTGCCTGCGGCTGCGGCCTGGGTGAAGTCGCCCACCCACAGTCCCCTGAAGCTGTGGCCGGCCTGGGAGAAGCCGGCCCAGGTCCTGGGTGCCTGCAGCCAGCCAGAGGAGGGAAGCCCAGGTCCCGGGGACCTGCAACGGGCCGGAGGAGGGAATCCTGGGTCCCAGGTGCAGGGCGAGGCAGAGGAGGTTAGGGGCGATCAGGCCATCCTATATAACAAAGAGCTAATATGCAAATGGTCATCACACCCTCATGCCATCACACTGTAATAGCTCAGACACTCAACACTGGGGAGAAAGAAATGGGGACCAGCCAGGCACAAATGAGCTCGTGAGAGAGGAATGGGGACCAGCCAGGTTGTGGCCTGGGAAAGGGACAAGTCACCCACCCCACGGTCCCGGGCACCAGTGGCTGCACCTGCGGCATGGGAGAGGGACAAGCCGCTCGCCCCTCGGTCCCAGGCACCAGTGCCTGTGGCTGTGACCTAGGAGAGGGACAAGCTGCCCGCCCCTGGTCCCAGGTGCCTGCGGCTGCGGCCTGGGTGAAGTCACCCACCCACAGTTGCCTGCAGCCAGCCAGAGGAGGGAAGCCCAGGTCCCGGGGACCTGCAACGGGCCGGAGGAGGGAATCCTGGGTCCCAGGTGCAGGGCGAGGCAGAGGAGGTTAGGGGCGATCAGGCAGGCAGGCAGAGGTGATTAGGGGCAATCAGGCAGGCAGGCAGGCAGGCGAGTGGTTAGGAGCCAGTGTGGTTCCATTGCAAGAGGCAGTCGGACATTCCCCAAGGGATCCCGGATTGGAGAGGGTGCAGGCCAGGCTAAGGGATGCCCCCTTCCCGTCCCTCGTGCATGAATTTTGTGCACCAGGCCTGTAGTGTTTAATATTTTCCATAATAAGAAGCTATCCTATATAATAAAGAGGTAATATGCAAATTGACCGTCACACCCTCACACAAGATGGCCAGAAGGGGAGGACAACTGGGGGCGACCAGGCCAGCAGGGGAGCAGTTAGGTGTCTATTAGGGTGGCAGGGGAGTGGTTAGGGGGCAATCAGGCAGGCAAGCATTTGGGAGCCAGCAGTCCCGGATTGTGAGAGGGATGTCCGACTGCCGGTTTAGACCCGATTCCTGGAACATCCCTCAAGGGGTCCCAGATTGGAGAGGGTGCAGGCTGGGCTGAGGGACACCCTCATCCTCCCCTCCCCCAGTGCACAAATTTTGTGCAACAGGCCTCTGGTATAAAAAGAAAACCTGGATTCAAACTCCAAGGTTTATTAAATGAAGGACCTGGGAAATCTCTGGAATCCTCTGATCTTCAATTTTTTCATCTGAAAATGGGAATGATAATCCCTACCTCATAGAATTGTTTTGAGTAATAAATGAGATCATGGATTGACATCATTTGGAAATCCAACTCTTAAAAACTGCATAACTCTTACAAATGTTAGCAAAACAGTTCTCTCTCTCTCTGAGGCACTCAGGAAGCAGAGAGAGGTTGTAGGTTTGTGGGCGGGGAAATGGTAATGAGCTGAATTCATCTGGATTCTTAAGAATTTTTGTTTTGTAATACCTACTTAATATGACACTGTTTACTTTGTATTGGCCCTTTTCTCTCAAAAGGAAAGTGTCAAAGATATTTGCAATAAATTGAAGTTCTCTAACTTGAGTTGCTTATATTTCTTGTTTACTTTCATATTTCCCCTATTAAACATAGAAAGTAAACTTACAGGAGACTGTGCTGTTGAGATAAAACTGAACACAATTAGAAATCAAGGTAATCTAAATTGGACTTTAAAATATTCCAGGTGCATTTAGAAGAATAGATATGTATCTTTCAGCATTAATGCTTCATCTCAAAATAAAAGGAAGTTAACAGAGGTTCAAGCCTAAGGGACACAAAGGGAAATTTGGCAAAATGTGGCTTTAGTTTGCAGAATGGGTTGGAGGGAGAGTCAGAGCGACTCTCTACAATACATTTCTGATTAAGTCATTTCCCTTCCATTCAGTGGCTTCCCTCAGCTTTCAGGGAAAAGTCCAAGCTCCTGAACAAAGGCTCAGGTGGCTCTCGGGCTTGCCACCCCCTCCAGGACTGATGGCCCCTTCCCACCATAGGAGGGAAGGATTCCTCCACCACTCCTCTCCCCTACCGCTTAGTTGTCAAATCCTGTTGCTTCTCCTGAAATGTCTCTCAAATCTGCCCCTCCATCCCATTCCTGCTGCCACTGATCTAGGGCAGGCTTTTTTTTTTTTTTCTTTATAACCTGTAGTCCTCCATCTCCCCAAACAGGGTAAATATATCCATACTGCTTTTTCTGATTATGAAAGCAATTCATGCTATTAAAAAAAAGAAAAATAATGCAGTAAGAATAAAAGTCTCCCCATGATCTCGTGACACAGACATAAAGAATTTATCTTTCTAGTACATTCGTGTTCATGGCAGCTTTATCACAAAAGCCCAAATCAGGAAGCAACCCAAATGTCCAACTATGGAATGAATAAACAAAATGTGTATATACATACACTGTATATACAAAATGCTTTGGAATATTATTCATTCTTTTTTAATATTTTTATTTATTGATTTTAGGGAAAGAGAAACATCAATTTTGTTCCACTTACTTTTCATTGGTTGATTCCTGTATGTGCCCTGACTGGGGATTGAACCCACAACCTTGGTATATTGGGATGACAGGGAAATATTATTCATTCTTAAAAAGGAAGGAAATTCTGACACATGCTACAACATAGATGAACTGTGAAAACATTATGCTAAATGAAATAAGCCAATCACAAAAAGATAAATATCATATGATTCCACTTATATGAAGTATCTAGAGTAGTCAAGTTCATACAAACAGAAAACAGAATGGTGGTTGCCAGGGACTGTGGGGGGGGGGGGGGGGGGGGGGGAGCAGGAATAGGAAGTTGTTGTTTAATGGGTATAAAGTTTCAGTTTCGCAAGATGAAAAAGTTCAGGAGATAGATTATACAACAATATGAATATAATTGCACAACAATATATCTTTAACATTATTCAGTTGTACACTTAAAAACGGGTAAGATGATAAATTTTATGTTATGGGTATTTTACAATTAAAAATAAAATAATTTTTTTCTTTTTTTTAATAAAAATTCTTTTGAAGAACTCATCTTTCCAAACTTGTTTTTCTATAAGTATGTATGTATACATCTAAAGAGTAAAAAATAAGCCGAAACCGGTTTGGCTCAGTGGATAGAGCGTCGGCTTGAGGACTGAAAGGTCCCAGGTTCGATTCCGGTCAAGGGCATGTACCTAGGTTGTGGGCACATCCCCAGTAGGAGATGTGCAGGAGGCAGGTGATCGATGTTTCTCTTTCATCGATGTTTCTAACTCTCTATCTCTCTCCCTTCCTCTCTGTAAAAAATCAATAAAATATATTAAAAAAAAATAGGAACATACTGTAATCTGCTTTTCATACCTAGCCATATGATGTTAAACATCTTTCTCTTATATATACTCTAGAGGCCCAATGCACGAAATTCGTGCAAGGGGCTCAGCCCTCGCAGCCATGGCTTTGTCCGGAAGGTCGTTAGGCTATCTGGTCTAATTAGCATATTATGCTTTTATTATTATAGATAGTTCTGTTATAGGCACCTCTCACCGACACCAGAGAGGTGTTACCTGACAGGACAGCCCCCTGAGCCAGTGGGAAAGGGCTGCCCCCGACCTTGATCCTTGTTTTCTCATATAAATGAATTTATATTAGACTTTGACTGCATTGTGAAAACCCAATTTATTAAAGCATAAATCTTTATTGAAAAAAGCAAAAGCAAAGCAAGCAAACCTGTACACCTGGCTAATGAAGCGCAGACCAGCTCTCAGCTAATCTGAAGAGCAAGTTGGGTGGGGGTTTGAAGGGTTATCTAGCCTCCTGCCTGTGGGCTTCAGAATTCCTCTGCTGACTATTTTGGCACAGATTAATTCTCAAGGTCCCTTTTTTTACTTTGTTGTGGCCTTCCCAGAATTCATGAAAAGCACCTGGCAACTTTATCTTGCCAAGCCTTGAGCCTGCTGGCTTCTCGGCTTAGGGAGTAAAATGACCCTATTTTTCCTTTCCCCTTTCTGCATTCTCTCATTAGGGAGGTTTTATTAACCATTTGCTCTGTGTCCTTGGCTGGGGAAGATAATGGCTTGTTAGTTACAAGCTGACTGCAAACTGCCCACATTGTTTGGCCTTGTTTTAATTTCCCTGTCTCAGTTTCCCTATTCCTCCGGCCCTGGAATCCTGTAACAGTTCCCACTTCATTCTTTTTTAATGGCTAGTAGTACCCATTACATGACTGCACCATAATTTAACCAGTCTGTTTGCAGTTTTTTAATATCATTAAAACATCAGACAACATCTTTGCATATTTTCTCATTCTGTCTTATGACAAACATCTGTTTTTTTACATCCCTTTTGGATATCAATATCCTGATTTTCCCTAGGGAAAAAAGTATCTCCTCTTCACCCAGACACCTGTCCTTCACCCTGCCTCCTTCCTCCAGCCAATTCTTGTTCTATTTGGCTAGCCTGGGCATATTTATTTTAATGTTTATCCCTGGTATTTATTTTTCATATTGCCACTGTATTTCTCCTACAATTAGATTTTCGGACTATTATTGCTTGCATAATACAATTGTCTACCTTGTAGCTGCTTGTTTACTTAATCCTCTATCTAATTATTTTAACTTAATTCTGCTGAATTTTCTCATCAGATAATCATATCATAGACAGACAATCCTGTCATCTAGATAGTCATTAAGACTAAAAGCTCCAGGCCCAACCAGTTTGGCTCAGTGGATAGAGTGTTGGCCAGCGAACCGAAGGGTCCCAGGTTTGATTCTGATCAAGGGCATGTACCTTGGTTGTGGACACATCCCCAGTACGGGGTGTGCAGGAGGCAGCTGATCGATGTTTCTCTCTCATCCTAACTCTCCCTCCCTCTCTGTAAAAAAAATATCAATTAAATAAATAAATAAATAAATAAATAGACTAAAAGCTCAGGCCTCAGGCAGACCTGGATTCAAATCCTATGTGACCTTGTGTAAGCAGTTTGTTTTCCTTGGTTTCTTCATTCATAAGCTGGGAATATAAGGAGGTGTTCTAGCAGCATTGTTGTAAAGGTCATATTAATTGAGACTAGTGCATGAAAAATACTTAACACAATATTAGTTCAATAAATGTCTGCTATCTGCCAATAATGAAAATATAACTTTCCACATTTACACCTTTTATTTTTTTCTTGTTGCATGATACTGGTGGCACTCTTTTCAGCATTCACCTTGCTTCCCACTTCTCCAAAAATAGCAGAAGCCATTAGACTCTTTTTAAAGGATCTGTGCTGTGGATCTCATCCACTCTCACCTCAGGGAAGTTGTGCGACTGATTTTCCCCTTCATCTTCTGTATTTCCTCGGCCTCTCCCTCACTTCCCCTTGCCACCACCATTTAAATCTGCTCAGGTCGCTCATGTTTAAAAAGATTTCACCTGTTTCCCCAATCGCTCCAGCCTTCTCTCTCTCCCCCCACAAACTCCTTTCAGCTGCCTACACTTTTGTCTTGACTTTCTCATATCCCACTCTCTCCTCATCCCACTGATCAATTACACTGAACCTTTGGAAGTTGCCACTCTTATAGATTCTGCCCCCACCATTTCACCAAACCTGCTCAATTAAGTTCCCAGTGACCTCTATATTTATTTATCCAAAGGACACTTCAATGTTTAACTTACTTAATTTGAAATCCCCGCAAAGCTGAGAACGAAAGTTCGGCTTTCAGTGCTACACAATCCTAGGTTTCCTCCTACTTATCTGGCCATTTCTTCTTGGTGTTGTCTGAGTGAATGGTTCTTCCAAGAGTGTGCAATGCAGCGGCCGTACATGATCTGGGCCTCATACTTACTCTCTGATGGGTCTTTTCCAATACTGACTAAGATCCAGTTGTACTAGACTGCATTCCTCTCCACGAATATACCTTTGAATGTGTTTGGGATACATGCCACGAGGGCAGGGACGTAATTCCTTACCACTACACAATGCCTGGCATGTAGTAGATGCTCAATAAATATTTTTTGAGTCAAAGGAATGGCTGCCGTGTGAAAGACTGGAGAAGTGCTGACGCCAAAAGAGAACAACAAAACCCCTGATCTTTCTGAAACCATATCTCAAAAACCATATCTCATCACACACTCATGACACACACAACCGACTGCTCAAAATCCTTTGATAGCTCCCCAAGATAAAGTCCAAACTCCTCAAAACTTGCAAGGAGATACAAGGGAAGTCTTTCAGAAGGGGCACCTCTTATTTCTCAAACATTAGTTAGCCAGGCCATTTCCGCTTCTCGGAATCTGACTCTGAAACCCTTGCAAATTCCCAACAAGCCTGAACTCTCTCCCCAGGGCTTTGCACACACTGCTCTCTCTGCCTAGAACAGTGATGGCGAACCTATGACACGCGTGTCAGAGGTGACACGCGAACTCATTTTTTTTGGTTGATTTCTCTTTGTTAAATGGCATTTAAATATATAAAATGAATATCAAAAATATAAATCTTTGTTTTACTATGGTTGCAAATATAAAAAAATTTCTATATGTGACACGGCACCAGAGTTAAGTTAGGGTTTTTCAAAATGCTGACACGCCGAGCTCAAAAGGTTCGCCATCACTGGCCTAGAACATGGTGCACTCAGCAGCCTCATCTTCTGACCAATAAAAGGCATATTCGTGTCTCCTTTGGGGAGTCATGCCCTTTTGGAGTCTCTCTTTGACCACCCACCCCAACCTCATCTCTGGAAATCTGGGTTAACTGCCTTCTCTGCGCATTCATAGTCCCCTGTGTGTCCACAATCACAAGGGGAATCACAACAAATGCCAGTTTGCGCCGTAAAACTGTGTCGTTCCCTGAAGGCGAGATGCCTCGCTCACTTTTCTCCCCGTGCCATCAGCCCAGGCCCCGGCGCACAGAAACAGGCTCAGTGTTTCAGTGCAGGAACACCTCAGAGACACTGCGGCTCGGGTTCGAGACCCCAGCAACAGAGCAAGTATCGCAACAGAGCCAGTCCTAATCTTTTTGCTGCCGGGGGCCTTGCTTTTTAATTTGTAAAAAAGCGCAACACCTGTGGAGCGCAAGGAAGCCAAGATCAATTAAACGGGGTTTGCCTGTGGTCGTAGTAACAAAAGCCCCCGAGTATTGAGGACTTCCCCGCAAGGGTTTTCAGTATAAATCTACTTTGTAATCTTACGAGACAGGTGCTATCATTATCCCCCATTTCGCAGGTAGGAAAACTGACACACAAAGAAGTCAGTCCTCTTTGGCTCCAGGAGAGTCCCACAGACAGGCATTTTCTGCAGTTCTGAGTTATGCCCGGCCCGCAAATAAAAAGGGCTTTCTGTTTTCAAAGAAACTTTCCGATCAGGCCAACCAATGGCTCCAAAAACATAAGGAACCACCCAAAGCGCGCTCCAAACCCGCGCCGGGCGGGGTTAAAGGGCACGAGGGGACGCCGCTCCGGCGGCTGAAGGGATAAAGGTCCGGTCCCAGCCTCCTTCCCGGGGGTCCCCCGCCGCCCAGCCCCCC
>NW_005362842.1:480110-493837 GCF_000412655.1 Myotis brandtii
TCCGCGGCCCGGAGGGGGACAGCGAGTGGGCGTCGGGCCCCAGAGCGGCGAGGGTCCAGCGTGGGGTCCGGCTTGCTGGGATTTGGCCCCGAGGGAAGAGACTGGAAAGGAATGCTGGGGGGAGGGGGCAGCGAGGCCGGGGGAGGACTGGAGCCTGACCTGCCTGTGCCTCAGTTTATCTCCCTGTAACCTGCGATGCAGGCCATCAGGGAAGAGGGCCGGCCCGGGTGGAAGCTTCTCGCACTGGGAATATTTAAAGACAGGAAACCTGACTTGGGCGGGGTGGCGGGTGCCTTTTTTTTTTTTTTTTTAAATCTCCGAAGCGGTGCTGTGGCAAATAATAAGCCTGTTTCTTTGGGCTCAAGGTGAGAATTAGGTAACCACATTTAATTTCAATACTGGAAAGAATTTAATCTGTGACCAGCAATTGTACTTCTTGGAATTAGCATGCAGATACACTGGAACACGAATCCAAAGGATAATCATGCTCCATTGTTTGTAAAAGTATCAAGACTAGTCTTAAGGTCCATGAGTAGGGGATTGAGTAAATAAATTATGGTGCATCCATAAAACAGCTTACTATAGCAAGAGAGAGACCCAGGAAGATAAAGATGTAGATACAATTTAGATGTAGACCTGTGAAAAGGGGGTGATGGATCATACATATATAATGCTGGCATATGCACATATGAACTGTGGAAAGAGATCTGGGAGATGTGGGGGGGGGGTTAAGATAATGCATTTTCACTGTATGTTCTTTTAAAAAATATATATTTTATTGATTTTAGAGAGGAAGGGAGAGGGAGAGAGAGATAGAAATATCAATGATGAGAGAGAATCATTGATTGGTTTCTTTCTGCAGGCTCCCTACTGGGGATGGAGCCAGGCATGTGCCCTTGACCGGGATCGAACTTGGGACCCCTTCAGTCCGCAGACTGACGCTCTATCCACTGAGCCAAACCGGCTAGGGCTTTAATGTAGTATTTTCAAAAACCAATACATGTATTACCTTTTCAAACAATGTATAGGAATGTAGGAGATCCAAATATGCCACCCTCAAAATATGCCACTTTCTAAGGATTATTTTGAGCTGAAGGCAATTGAGAAATAGACACAGACTCTGCCCTCACCCAATAAATTTCCCTTATTAAGTCCCCCCCTACCCCTACTCCCCAGGGAAGGCAGAAAATAATCATAGGAGACAATTCTAGACTCTTATCAGTGAGAGAAAATCTACATAACAAATCTTGCTAAAAAAAAATCTTTATCTTCCATTAATTTCTGCCACTATCTACCTTCCCACAGCATGCCCCCTAAAAAGCCTAAACCCCTTTCCATTGTCTTACCACTTCTCTACAAATTTAAAGTTTACCAGCCTTGATCAATTGGTATAAAAGCCTCCATGCTTGGCCAGTCACTGAACCTAACAGGAGAAGACAACCTTTCCTCTCCTACAGGGGACAGAAAAACACATCGAGTTTTGACAATCAACAGGTAATTATGGGAGGGGCTGTTTGGGTGGCAGTGAGCCCCCCACCTTAGAAGAGATGTTGCTGAGGTGGAAAATAGGAGTAGAGGATCTCAAAGATGTGCTTTCCTCCAACTTTGCCACCTAGAGGAGGCACACTGAGCCACCTGGGGTTAAAAACACAGAGATGGGCCGGATACCGCATTTGGGAGGACTCATGCTTGCAGGTCAGAAAATGAAAAGCTCTTCAGCTGCTGGCTTGACCCAATGTTCCTGACATCAACATGCTCACAGAATGTAAACAAGTATCAGACAAGGCCACTGCTTATTTGGAACAAGGCAGACACACAATGATTCAACAACTTCCTCTTCTAACATGAGTGGGTCCTGCTTTTTTTTTCTTCTCTTTTCCTTTTTCAATGACAATTCTGGCCCTGCTTTACTTAATCTTCTTACCTCCAGGATAAAAATTAAGATGACTAATCATCAAATTGTCCCTGTTTCTTGACTGTGTCCAATTCAAAACAATTCCCCACTTCCTTAAACCATCCGTAGAGTATCCAAATCCTAACATAAACTCTTTCCAAGTCCCTTTTACCAAGATTCCTCAGTTTCCCTGGTGTGTGTTCTCTCTTAATGAACAAGCTGAATAAATCTTTTTGGTAACAGGGTTTTAAGAGCTACCTGGAGGGTTCCGTGGTCCTGAAGCAACCTGCCTGGGCAGGTGTTTGTGGGGAGGGGAGGAGATAGGCTGAGGCAGGAAGTAGGAAAGCTTGAGCAATTCTTCCTCTGCCATCAACCAACCCTTCCTGTGGCCTTCCGCAAACCATTTCACTTTGAGCCTTTTTCCATTTCAGTAAAAGAAGAGATCTGAATATATTTCTAAGGTGCCTTCCAATCTAAATATTATAGAATTCCAAGCTCTACGGGTTTTTGTATTTTCAGGTAAATGTTCCCCCTACATGAGGCATTTGTACAACATGGTCATCATTGGCAAGTCTACATACCACCTACACTGTTATGTATTTAAATAAATCATTTTCAAGTTTTCTTTCTTTAAATAGAATCTCAATTTTTTTGCTGACATCTACAAAAGAAAATTTACCTCATTGCTTAAATGGAAAACCAGCTTTGGTTGGTAGAAATGGAAGTTTTTTTGCAAACACACACACACACAAACCCTGAAATAAAACAGTTATTTAACTGTAGATGTGGTTATCTGTGGAGAGATGTGGAAAATGAAGCCTTCATTCTGTTAAAAAGGGAGATAAGCAAGTGTTAGAAAAATGTTAAATACATACTAGTCCCAAACAAACTTTTTCTATGGTTTGAAACAGGACTTTTTCACTGTGCCTTCCAATGATATACAGAGCCCACATTTTAGGAAACAATGCTCATTTTTCCCTGATAAAGTTGACTCATCTTTCAGTTCTCAGATTAAATTCCTCAGAACAACCTCCCAGGCTCCCCCCCCCGCCCCCGCCTGTCCCCCACAACTAAATTGTATTCCCTTAGGCTACTTCTTCATAGTACTCATCACAATACCGTATGTTATGGTGCATTTATGTTGTCAGTCTCTTCTTAACTAGGCCATAAATTCTGGTTACACTTTGTAACCGGACAACCAAGGGGTCTGGGCTGCCTGTCACTACTCCAGCCAATTAAGCAGAGACAGTGTTGAATCATATATTGTTGTGGACCAACATTCGCGAGAATAAGACCACCAACTCCAATTAGGTCTTAAACAGCAAGCGAGGATTTATTGAACTGGCCAGTGACTGCCACAGGCTTTCCCCTGTAACAGCCCGGAGCTTTGGGTTCCTCGAGCTTTTATCCCCAGAAAACACAAACGTCCTTGATTTACAGTTACAAGGGTCTAATCAGGACCTCGACGCCGATGTCTGGGAGTGGGAGACTTGGAGTTATGCCTGGGTACCTATCCTTGACCCCATCCTTGTTAAAATTTTTTACTGACATTCAATTCATCACAGTATGAGCATTTATTCCAATAATGCCAGCAGTATGGGAGAGCAGTAGGTCAGCCACAAAAATCTGCTCTGCACCCCACCATAAGGCAACTGCTTATATTGGGTAGAAGGACAAGATTACGTGGAGAAGTAGGAATTACAGGTATGGGAAAATGAGCATGGGACAATCATTACAGGTTACAAGTCATGTAGGCTGGGGAGGAGGGGGGAGGGGCAGAGTTACGGAAAGCGGCGCCAGCCAGATTACAGGTAGTAGGGGCAGGGGGTTGTAAAGAGCAGGTGCCTCCAGGACTACGTGCCACGAGGTTGTAAATCTTTCCATAATGATAGGCAGTTCTTCGAAGGAGGACAAACTGCATTCCGATGTTAGCTCCCATGTCCCAGGGCGTACAATTCTCAGCGAGGTTAGACTGTGCTTTGTCTAATCAGAAAAGAACAATCACGGTTAACAGAGCATGATTAATATTTCTTATAGTTATAGTCAATTTCTAATATTCTATTTCTGCCCCTAACAACTTCAGTATCCCAGATGTTGACACATAATGGGCTCCCAGGGAATACAAATGAGGTGAAGAAATCAAGCCTCCACAATCCTAAAGCGCTGGCAGGCTTAGCCCCGCCTCCTCCCTCAGTTGGCGAGGAATTAGCCCCGCCCTCTTTCTCTACCAATGACAGGTGCCTTCTGAGCCGCGGCCGAGGGCGGTGGGCGGGGCCACGCAATGACGCTGGCCGCGCGTTTCCGGCTTGAGAAACCTTGATGTTTCTGAGGAGACACCTCAACTGGTAGTAACCACGCACGAGAAGCCTCCGGATCCGCCGCTTCCATCGCCGGCGTCACCATGGGAGCTGTGCTGGGCGTCTGCTCCCTGGCCAGCTGGGTGAGTTCCTGGGCTAGTGTCTCGGTCTGACCTGTGGTTTGGACGAGGGGGGGCGATAGTGAGCCCCGAGAGCAGACCCGAACGGGCCTCGGCTGCAGACGCCCGGTAATTGGAGGGACCGTCCCTGAGCTGCGGAGAGTATCCAGGAGTCCAGGCCAAAATCCGCGATCGGGAGCAGACGGCTCACTTTTCCGCGTTTGATGAGCGTAGGAGGCCAGGCCGCCATTGTTTACAATTTCCGTTGCCCCGCCCCCAGGAGCCTTCCGGCCTCTGGGTTCAGCAGCCGCTGGAATAGGACCGAGGAATGAGCTCCCAATGCGGGAGCTCTCGGGTTCATTTCGAAGCGCCTTCTTAAGGTGGCGCCATTAAATTTGCGTGGTTTGAATACTATTTTTATCCTGTAGCGCGGGATTTGCCAAAGCTACAGAGTATGTGGCAGAGCTGTGGGTTTAACCGAGGCCTGTGCAGTTCTGGTGCAAGGGGAAGAAGGCCTTGTAATTATTATTCAAAATTGGAAGCCACCGTCTGAACTTTGGGACCTTGTATCGTAAGACGAGGATAATAACGCCAGCATCCCTCGCCTGGAAAGCTGTTGTGGGATAATACAGTTGAATTGTAGACTGTAAACTCCATATTTTAAAAAGGGAATTTTAGGACCTATAGAATAGAATATGCGGAGTTCCCTCGTATACTCACTTCAGAGGACTGTCTGGGCTCATTACACTACCATTTCTTAGGGCCACCTCCGCTCCCTCTCCCTCCCGTCCCCATGTTGAGTGTGGACCTATGAACCAGGAGATCACGGTTTGATACCGGGTTGCGGGTTCGATCCCCAGGAGGCAGTGATGATTCTCTCTCATCATTGATGTTTCTATCTCTCACTCCCTCCCCCTTCCTCTCTGAAATAAATAAAAATATATTTTTAAAAAGATTGTGGATCTTAAAAAGGGTAGGTTCCTTGTGAGAGCAGTGGCTTTCCAATTTTTTTTTATTTTGACCCAAAGTAAATAAATTTTACATAGTTGAGTTAATACATCCATGTAGACACAAGTTTCATGAAATCTTACCTTTACCATCTGCTGTACAATTTTTCTACCACATTAAAAAAATTCTGGTCAGTTGATTTTTATAATCCACACGTGGGTTAAACTCACTATTTATAAAATAGGGGAGTAAAAACTTTTCTTCCACCCTTGGTTGGTAGGTAAGGACCTGTGACAAAAAAACAGATTAGCAAGAGAAAGAAAGTTTATCTATGCGTGCAAAACAAACATTCACACACAGTTGCTCAGTGATGAACTCAAATTACTGCGTCTTATGGTAATTCTATGTTTAACTTTTTGAGGAATCTCCAGGTTACTATTTATTTATGTATTTAATTATTTTTATTGATTTTAGAGAGAGGAAGGGAGGGAGAGAGAAAAAAAAACATCGATATAAGAGAGAAACATCTATCAGTTGCCTCCCATACGCAAACTGACTGGGAATTGAACCCACTAACTTTTGGTGTTCTGGGCCACACTGACCAGGGCTCCAGGTTACTCTTGAATAGAGCATAATGGCTCTTGCTATCATCTATAATAATAAAAGCGTAATATGCTAATTTGACTGGATGTCCTTCCCGGACGAAGTCAGGCTGCGAGGGCAGCCCGGGTCCCGTGTGCCAGAGGGAAGCCGGTGCCGACAGGCGGGGGAAGGAAGGCCTACTCTTGCATGAATTTCGTGCATTGGGCCTCTAGTTATTCATAAGGGTTTCCATATAATGTTGCTTGTAATATCAAATTTGGTAACGAGGGTTCTTGGTAAATAGCAAGTGCAGTTAGGTTTATATTTTTCTCATTAAGATACGTTGTTTTTAAAGATAATATGATACCTGTGTGAATATAAATAAAATTTATTGGGCTCTTACTATGTTTTAGGTACTGTGTTGAGTGCTTATTTAATACAGTAATGTCTGAGGGAGGAAGATTCTGTTAGAGTCTATGTTACAGATGGAGAAAAAGGTTTGCTGAGATAAAGTGGCAGAAATAACATTGACTTCAGAGCCCATGCTTTTAACCACTTCCTCCTAGTTGTAATTCTCTGTTAGAACTGTCAGAGTCTGGCTTGCTTCGTTTTCTATTCTGCGATACCTATGTCAGGAAGTCAGGAAGGAGTCCACTGAAAGCTCTCAGACAGCCATATGTGCTTATTACAGGTTCCATGCCTTTGTGGTGGTGCATCGTGTTTGCTATGCGGTTGCTGTCCCAACAGTAAGAATTCCACTGTGACTCGCCTCATTTATGCTTCTATTCTCATCCTGGGCACTATTGTATCCTGCATCATGCAAACGGAAGGGGTAAAAAATCAGCTGAAGAAGGTTAGTAGAAGTAACAGAACCCTTAATGTACTGATTATTTTTATATTCTGCAAAATTTTAGTTGACATTAATATTCTTATTTCTTCACTTACGAAAGTCAATCAAATTCATTGTAATTTGGGATATAGTAAAGATACAGAATATGAAGGGATTAGTCCTTTCCCAGAAATAAAGGAAGTTTAAGTGAACATCTTCAGGTTCTAGTCTAACAACCGAGAGAGGCAACAGATATTAAAAGGGTGGCCCTAAAACTTAAACATTTAAACTGATCCAGGCCTTTGAAAGGAGTGAGTTGTAGCATGAAAATTCCTGGGATAATGGGAGATAACCTCATCATTAGAGAAGCGCAAAGAAGAGAGCACTGCACTTTTATTTCCAAAATGCAAATTGTTTATACTCTCTGGTGACAAGATGGTAAATGATTGGAAGACATAGAGAATAATCCCACAGGATGGTCTTGCAGTTGTTGAAGTAGTCAGTTTCGTAAATCCAGGCTTTCCTATGGTGGGGTGGAATCTCTGTTTAAATGTGGGTGTTCCCATAACATTGACATTATTTTTTCCAGATTCCTGGATTCTGTGAAGGGGGATTTAAAATCAAGGTGGCCGATATAAAGGCTGATACAGATTGTAATGTGCAGGTCGGTTTCAAAGCTGTATATCGGATCAGCTTTGCCTTGGCCATCTTTTTCTTTGCCTTTTGTCTACTCATGTTAAAAGTAAAAACAAGTAAAGATCCCAGAGCAGCAATACACAATGGGTATGTAAGATTTATTTATTATTACTTTGTTATATTATGGTGTGGACCTTCGCATTCAGCAGTTAATGTTGCCATTCTGATGGGAGCAGTAGAGTATGTAAATCAGTGGCCCAGATGTATGTCTGACCTATTGTACATGTGAAATTGTTTCAGTGTCATTTTCAATTGGAGACCTGTAGTATTGGAGGAGGTAGAGGGGATGAGGAGAGTCTTATCTTTTTTTTTTAAAAATATGTTTTTATTGATTTCAGATATGGGAAGGGAGAGAGGGAGAGAGAGAGAAACATCAACGATGAGAGAGAATCATTGATCGGCTGCCTTTCTGCAGACCCCTTACTGAGAATTGAACCTGCAAGCCCAGCATGTGCCCTGACCAGGAATCAAACTGTGACCTCCTGGTTCATGGGTTGGTGCTCAACCATTGAGCCAAACCGGCTGGCTTATCTTTTTTTTTTTTTAATTAAATCTTTATTGTTGAAGTATTACATGTGTCCCCCTTCCCCCCCCACTGATTGACTCCTTCTGTCCCACCTCTGTCCCCCGCCCCAGGCCTATTGTTTCAAGTTTCTAGATTTTATTGAACACCTGTGAAATAGTTCAAGCACTGTGCTAGGTACCACATAAACAAAGGTATTTATTTATTTTCCTTTCTATTGTTAAAAGATAAGATGTGCATGTTATATTTAAACTAGAGGCCCAGTGCACGGAATTCGTGCACTAGTAGGGTCCCTAGTGGCTGCTGGCCAGGTACTCCCTCCCTTCCCCCCCGGCCGCCTGCCGCCACCGGCCAAGGCCTCCCTCCCTTCCCCCGGCCGGCCAGGCGCCCCCTGGTCAAACTCCCGGAAGAACTCTGGTCAGGGGACAATTTGCATACTATGCTTTTATTATATAGGATAGTATTCAGAAAGATAAACAGTGGATATATTTGAGCTACTGATTTACTTACTCTGTTTCTTTCTGTTCCTGGCCCCTAGTTCCCCTAATTCTCGTTTGAAGAGTAAAGGGAGTTTTGTAAACTTTATAAGTAAATTATCTCCTTTTTATAGATGCAATAACTAAATTTGAGAGAGGTTATATAAATTGCTTGAGATCTCAGCCAATGAGGGTTGGAGCTGAGATTGAAACTCAGGTCTGTCCAGCTCCAAAGTCTGATTTTTTTCACTCTGCCATACAGAGAGTCTTTAAAGATCATGGACGAAAAGCCAGGTTTGGTCTTGGCTTTGCCAGTGACGAGCTGTGTAATTGTGAGCAAGGCCCTTATATCCTATGTTGTAAAAGAAGGACTGGGAAGTAACTTTTCCCCACACCGAATAGTTAATTGCCCTATATTCAGCTAACATTGTTTATCTAGAACACTTCAGAATTCTAGAAAAAGTCCTATCTTTAAGTGCTAAAAGTAGGGAAACTAAGGATACATGTTCCTCTTAATGTGAATGATCTGTTCCCTGTGCTGTTTATTCTTAAATTGTGTGACGTACTGAATGAAGTAGCCTCATATCAAATGAAGATCTAAGTTAAGTCATGTTGGAAATGCTACTAAGGCTTTATTTTTGCATTTTAGAAATTCATTTTCTCACTATTAGGGTGAAAATTAGCATTTCATAAATGCGTTTTTAAATATTTTAATAGGTTTTGGTTCTTCAAAATTGCTGCCATTGTTGGTATCATGGTTGGATCTTTCTACATTCCTGGGGGTTATTTCACCACAGGTATGACTCACTATTTAATTATAAGATATACAGACTCTATATGATTAAGTTAAAACTATGTTTTCAGTATTGATTTTGCAGAACTGACAAAGGAGGTAGTGTCCAATAATTTGACTTGGTACTAATATTAAGATATTAAGGCATTCAGGTCACTTCTCAGCTGTTCTGGAACCATATGTTAATTGTTTGTCAATATTTTAACAGTCTATCTTCTTACTTGACAATATTCAGTTTATCAGAGAGCTTGTCACCATAAGGACTTGTAACTCATGTGCTCTACCACCCGTCTTAGCCTCCTTCCTTACTATGGCATTGAGTAACATGTGGATTTCCACTATGATTTTTTCCTCCCTGTAAAGGGAAAAGGCTTATAGTAGCATTTGGATGTTAGATCCTAGGCTCCCTTTGGCACAAGATAAAACAAGTTTTAAAAGATCTGAAGCCCACAGAACACTTCTCAGACAATGCCTTTGATTTTGGAATTGGAGTAATCTTGCTGAACTGTTGGAGACAATATGTTTTTACCACCTATCTCTTACTTGAATTGAAATCTTTTTAGAATGTTAGCAACATTGTGAAATGTTACTTGTATGGTAAAGAATAACTTTGTTCTTTTGATTTGTAGTCTGGTTTGGTATTGGCATGCTTGGGGCCTCTATCTTCATTCTTATCCAGCTGGTGCTGTTGGTAGACATGGCTCACTCTGTGAATGAATCATGGGTAAATCGAATGGAAGAAGGAAACCCAAGGTGCTGGTATGCTGGTAAGTATCTAACTCAACTATGAGAGCCACACTGCATTATGCTACATGGAACAGGGCGAACAAGAAAAACATCCATTGATTTAAATGTACAAACTTTCAGGGTCGAGCTGACTTTAAAAACTATACTTTCCCATTGAGTTAATTCTGAATTATATGCATTACTGGAAGGGAGTAGCACAGATAATATAAATCATTGGATTCCCCCAATTCATTTATTTTGAGATTTGTAATGTAACTACATGCATTTATATAAGGGGGGAAATTGTATTTACTGACATAGTTCTGGTTTGTATTTTCTTGTTTCCCTGGACAAGGGGACTCAGATTCATTCTGCATGTGGGACATCTGCCAACATAGGCAGAAGAAAGTGAACAGTACTTACTGCTTTATTCAGAGTATGACCCCACACCTCTTATAAAATCCTTTTGGTGGAAAAAGGGTACTTAAAATTTTTAAATTGGGAACATAATTTATAGCCTGTAATAAGGGGAGGGACTTTGGAGCCCTTCACTTATTAGGAACAATGACCCAGCTGTATTTTAGTTTTAAAAATAATGGTTGAGATTGCTTGCCCTGACTCCCCCTCACCCCCCCCCCCCATTATAAAATAATAGATGCTGTGTGTCAAGAACTTGAAAATCAAAAATCACAAAAAAGAAAATTACCCAAAATCTAAGTCCCCAGTAATTATTATTCACTGTTAACATATTAGTCTACATGTATATCTTCTATGTATAGGAAAAAGTCATTGAAAAATATGTTTGTGTCTTATTTATTTTTTAAATGTAATATATATTCAAATAGTTTATAGTTTGACCATTTTAAAAACTTGGAAATAAGCTTGCTGTGAATGACCCATGTCCCACGTGGTTCAGGGTTCAGGATCTAGAGAAGGGGCCGCACACAAATGAAAAAGACAAGATAAGAAATGATAATTTGGAAATTGGAGGGCCAGGTGAGAGCCCAATGCAAGAAGATGGACTCTGCCTCTGCTCAGGCCTCGCCATCCTTTTATTCAGTTTGGGACACACCTATAGCCCTTAGGCCAGCAAGTTCCAGTAACAGACAGACTATCTTATCAGTAAGGATTTACCACGACTATCTGGTGGGGAAGTTGCTTCAGCTACCATTGTCTCAACTAAACAGTGGGTACATAGCTCTGACTTTTGCCAGGGCTCAAGGGTCATCAGCATTCTGGGCTCCTTGTCCACACCTCTCAGCTAGAGAAGATAATAGGTGGTTTCCCACAGCTTGTGAATAAGTTTGGCTACAGTACAGCAATAAATACCTAATAACATATTTCTGAGTACATTTCTGATTATTTCCTTAGAATAAATTCCCAGAAGTAGAAGAGTGAAAGGGTTTGGATATTTTTAATATTTTTAGCACATGTTATCAAATTGTCTAGTTTTCTTTTCATCTTATATAGTTAGGATGCTTCTTTTTAAATTGAAAAAGAAAAAAATAGTACCATTTTTACTATAAACACAAATGGTAGACTTTTATAAAGAATAAAACATGCAACTCTACCAACTTGCAACAACCCACTTTCCTCTCCAGATGTAACCACTGGAAGGGAGTCGCACAGATAATATAAACAGCACCAACTGGATAAGAATAAATTCAGTTATGTTTAAATGTAAATAGGTTTATACTATATATTGTTCTATGACTTTTTTCTTTTTTTTTAAATTTTGGTAACCTTTAATACAGAAAGTTTCTCTTTTTATTTTTTAAATATATTTATTGATTTCAGAGAGGAAGGGAGAGGGAGAGAGAGAAACATCAATAATGAGAGAGAATCATTGATCGGCTGCCTCCTGCACATCCCCTACTGGGGACTGAGCCTGCAACCCAGGCATGTGCCCTTGGGCGGAATCGAACCGGGGACCTTTTAGTCCGCAGGCCGACGCTCTATCCACTGAACCAAACTGACTAGGGCTGCTCTTTTCACTTACTGTATGATGAATATTCTTTCCTATCAGTGAACATAGAGGTATGTCTTACTCATTTAACAGTTGCATGGTATTTCAATCCATACAATTCCTGATGTTCCATGGCATGGTATACCATAATTCATTTAACCATTGCCCTGTTATTGGTCACTTAAACTGTAATGTCTATTTATTGCAGAAAAATATTTTTTTAAATTGTCTATCATTATGGATTGGGAATCCTGAAACTTTTCCTTCTTCCTGACTAATAAAATTTCTTTCTTTTTTCTTTTCTTTTTTTTTTTTTTAACCTATTTACTTCTGTTTTGTATAATTCATTTTGGATCACTCCAACTATAGGAGAGTTTAATAATGAATTGTAGATTTGCCCTACTTTGGAGAAACTAAAAGTAGAGAAATCTTGTATGTTCAGATAGAAAAGCATTAAGAACTCTGCTAGTAACCTAATGTACATCATTATTTTATAGTAACACTAGAGGCCCAGTGTACGAAATTCATGCACTTGGGGATGGGGGGTGTCCCTCAGCCCGGCCTGTGCCCTCTCATAGTCCAGGAGCCCTGCGATCAATTGCCCCAAAGAGGTAGGCCCCACCCACCCAGCCAGGGCTCCGAGATGGATTGCCCCACAGAGGGAGGCCCCGCGCACCTGCCGCAGCCCACTGGTCGGTGGCCTGGGCCTCCCTCTGTGGGGCGATCATGGAGCCCCCCCAATTGATCGATCATCCCGCTGATGTGGTCATGTTGTGATAGGAAACAGGTTTATGTAGCCAGTGGCTACAGAGGAGAAACTACTACAAAAGATGCCTGTCCTGTTTAGTGCTAACACTATCCCTGGCACTGAGCTTGCTGTGAACTGGGACATTTTGAAGGCTAAGAGATCTTTTAGGTTCCTAAGAAAAGCTTATAATGAACAATATTTTGTATTTAGTTAGAATTTACTCTGGTTAGAATGATCAGATGTCTGGTTTTTCAACCTATGAACTCAAGTTAGGTAATCCAGGAAGTGAATTCAGTTGTTTGGTGGATTTTGTAATTTAACATTGAGCCAACTCGAACACAATCTGAAACTTCAACCTTAGGGCTTCTGTCAATTCACTGTAAATTAGTAACCATCATAAAAGTGAAATAATGTCTCTCTATTTTTATACGGAGAAGAAAATTGGTCTTCATTTATAAAAGTTTGTTAAGATTGGGGGTATTCATATTGTTGTTTTTTTTTCTTTTCAGTTTTACTATCTGTCACAAGCATCCTGTATATCTCTTCAATCCTCTTTGTCAGTTTACTCTACATATACTACACCAAACCAGATGGCTGCACAGAGAACAAGTTCTTTATCAGTATTAATCTGATCCTTTGTGTTGTGGTTTCTATTATATCCATTCATCCAAAAATTCAGGTATGATGGTTTTCTGCTTCTTCCTCCTGTGGGATTTTTAATTAATGCTAAACTTGAAACTTAGGTAACCTCCTATATGAATTTATGTCCAAGTTAAACATTTCTCCATATTATGATAAAGTCTTCATAATTAGAACTTAGTAATTATAAAATGTGCCATTGAGTTGCCTGTAGTATAATTAAATGAATAATTTTCTTATCATTTAAGAAAACCTAAGCAACTTGAGAATTTATAATTTCATAAGATTGTTTACAACTTGAGAATGATTCTTATGAATCATTAGCCAAGATATTTTAGGGGGATTAAACTAGAAAAAAGAATTGATTTTTAATACTTAAAAACAAAACTCATGCGCCTAAGTTTTATCACTTAAATAACATACTTTTAAAAATTAATGGAGTTTTATATATGAAACTAGAGGCCCGGTGCACGACATTCGTGCACTGGCGG
>NW_005362842.1:493869-495618 GCF_000412655.1 Myotis brandtii
ATAGTCCAGGACCCCTTGGGGGATGTCCAACTGCTGGCTTAGGCCCACTCCCCACGCAGGAGCGGGCCTAAGCTGGCAGTCGGACATCCCCCAAGGTGTCCCTAGAGCTGCCATGGAGGTGGGAGAGGCTCCCGCATCCGTCACTGCACTCGCCAGCCGTGAACCCGGCTTCTGGCTGAGCAGCGCTCCCCCTGTGGGAGCGTACTGACCACCAGGGGGCAACTCCTACGTTGAGTGTCTGCACCCTGGTGGTCAGTGCTTGTCATAGCGACCGGTCGTTCCGCCGTTCGGTTGATTTGCTTTTTATTATATAGGATGTGAAAAGAACATCTAGACATCACCCCTCTTTTTAAAAATGAGGAAAGTGAAGTTCCAGAGAGATGATGGGTTACCCCCCTAGTTAGTGGCAAAGCTAAGTTTAGATTCCTCTACACTAAGAGACTAATAAATCGAAGCCTTTGTGTGATAAACAGGAATTTCCAGGATTATGAAATGCCTTGAGAACCAAGAATGTATGCTTCCTCTTCCTGGATTCTTTTTCAAGCTAGCTCAAACTGAAAGGTTACTTGTCATCTTTTCAACATCAGAAGGTTCTTAGTGAATAACAGTTCAGTGGATCCCAGAGAAGTACACCAAGTTTTAGAATGTCAGCCCTTGCAATCCCTGTGGCATTGTTTTCTTTTTGATTCTATAGGAACACCATCCTCGTTCTGGCCTCCTGCAGTCCTCCATCATCACACTCTACACCGTATACCTTACATGGTCAGCCCTGACCAATGAGCCTGGTAAGAGAATGGCAATAACACATTCATTTGATGAAAGTAGGAAATTATTCCTTCGGTAGAGTAAAAAGTAAAGCTAGAGCAGATTAAAACAAATGAACAAACGGAAAACTGAAACTTCACTGGAAAGTATAATCTCATTGCAGATACTTGCCTTTCAAGTTTTATTCTCCATGTGTATTCATAGCTACTCCTAGCTGACAGTCTAAGGAACTGCAATCCTTTATGTTAGTCTTGGTCGTCAATTTCCAACCTTTATTTTTTGCCGACCTGACAAAAAAAAAAAAAAATAGGTATAATTTTGATTGATTCTCACTGATGACTATAATGTTGGCTGTAGTCATTTTTTTATTTGACAATCTAAGGGGAAAAAGATTAGTGCCCCTGACTAAATAGTCAGATTTTGCATGTTTTAAAAATTCTTGTGGTACACCAGTTGAAAATTGCTGTTCTAGGCTTTTCCCTGGACTAAGTCAAATTGGTTGAGAGCTAGAAAAGACAAGATTGTCTTGGCTCTTTGTAGAATTGTTTTAATTGTATTTTACTTTGGTGTTACGGGCTCTAGAGGAAACAGCTGTAGGAAATCTTTTGTAGTTATTATAGAGTTGTTTCTCTTTTTTAAAAAATATTTTTAAGTTGATTTCAGAGAGAAAGGGAGAGGGAAAGAGAGATAGAAACATCAATGATGAGAGAGAATCATTGATTGGCTGCCTCCTGCATGCCCCCAACTGGAGATCGAGCCTGCAACCCGGGCATGTGCCCTGACCCGAAAATCGAACCGTGACCTCCTGGTTCATAGGTCGGTGCTCAACCACTGAGCCACACCAGTTGGGCAGTTATAGGGTTGTTTCTCGATAGAGTATTCTGTGGGTTCCTTTGAAAGGAAAACAATTATTGCAGAATCTCTAATGATGACACAACTTTTTAAAAAATATATTTTTATTGATTTCAGAGAGGAAGCGGGAGG
>NW_005362842.1:496873-521942 GCF_000412655.1 Myotis brandtii
ATGACTATAATGTTGGCTGTAGTCATTTTTTTATTTGACAATCTAAGGGGAAAAAGATTAGTGCCCCTGACTAAATAGTCAGATTTTGCATGTTTTAAAAATTCTTGTGGTACACCAGTTGAAAATTGCTGTTCTAGGCTTTTCCCTGGACTAAGTCAAATTGGTTGAGAGCTAGAAAAGACAAGATTGTCTTGGCTCTTTGTAGAATTGTTTTAATTGTATTTTACTTTGGTGTTACGGGCTCTAGAGGAAACAGCTGTAGGAAATCTTTTGTAGTTATTATAGAGTTGTTTCTCTTTTTTAAAAAATATTTTTAAGTTGATTTCAGAGAGAAAGGGAGAGGGAAAGAGAGATAGAAACATCAATGATGAGAGAGAATCATTGATTGGCTGCCTCCTGCATGCCCCCAACTGGAGATCGAGCCTGCAACCCGGGCATGTGCCCTGACCCGAAAATCGAACCGTGACCTCCTGGTTCATAGGTCGGTGCTCAACCACTGAGCCACACCAGTTGGGCAGTTATAGGGTTGTTTCTCGATAGAGTATTCTGTGGGTTCCTTTGAAAGGAAAACAATTATTGCAGAATCTCTAATGATGACACAACTTTTTAAAAAATATATTTTTATTGATTTCAGAGAGGAAGCGGGAGGAAGAGAGAGGGAGAGAAACATCAATGATGAGAGATAATCATTGATCGGCTGCCTCCTACACACCCCACACTGGGGATCAAGCCCACAACCCAGGCATGTGCCCTGACCAGGCATGGAACCATGACCTCCTGGTTCATAGGTCAGTGCTCAACCACTGAGCCACACCAGCCAGGCTCAACTTACTTTTATTATATTCTTATGTCAGTATGTGACAACAAAATTAGGGATAAACTCCTTATGCTCAAAGCCTTTGCATAATTGTAGAACCAAGAAGATTTATTAAATGTCAAAACCAGTAAAATCAAGATTGATGTTTGTGAAATTTGACAAATTGTTGTTTCTTTTTTTTCCAAAACGAAGTCACTAATTGCAACACAGATATGTTACTGACTGCTGAATTTCAGGTTCTTTTAAATATAGCATTCCCATGTTTTATGTCATGACTGCATGTGTAGCCATATCCTTCAAATCCTTTATAGGAACAGGATGGGTTGTAACTAAAGATAATAAAATATTTCCCATTTTCAGATCATTCCTGCAACCCAAGCCTATGGAGCATCATTACACACCTGACTGCACCAACCTTGGCTCCTGCAAATTCAACTGCTCTGGTCCCTACCTCTGCTCCACCAACGCAGAATGGGCATCTTCTGGAGAGTGGGAATTTTATTGGGCTGTTAACCTTAGTTTTCTGCCTTGTGTATTCTAGGTAAGTTTAAAAATACTTACAACAAGATTCTCATGAAGGTTAATATGGGTGAAGCAGCTTTTTTGCTTTCAAAAAGTAGTATGAGGAATTTTTTAGTAACAGCCTAACTCTTCTTTATTAAAAGTCCTCGACTTGCCTCGGTTACCCATTTCTTAAAACTCATTAAATACGCTCATCAAATAATTCTTCCCAACGTTACAAAGAGATACCTTCTCATTTGTTTAGGAGGAGAAACAAATCAGCTAGAGCAGTGGCTCTGAAAATAGGTTGGCTTATCTTTAAAAACTTCACGTGCCCCAACCCAAGATCAAATCCATAACCTAGCTATGTGCCTTGACTGGGAATTGAACCTGCAACTTGTAGGATAGGTTGGGGCAGATCATGAAAGCCTTGAGTACTGTGCTTATAGACTCTGTTTTGGCCCACAACTCAGTTCTTCCAGAGCTTGTTCAGCTTTTCCCGAATGCAGGTGGGAATGGCTGCTTTTGGAAGGCTGCCGTTGTGGAGACTGTAAATTGTCTTCCTTCCAATGATTGCTGAGATGCCCCTTCCTCAGAAAGTTTTCCCATGCTAGACAGACTGCTGTGGTTCTCAACCTTCTGGCCCTTTAAATACAGTTCCTCATGTTGTGACCCAACCATAAAATTATTTTCATTGCTACTTCATAACTGTAATGTTGCTACTGTTATGAATCGTAATGTAAATATCTGATATGCAGGATGGTCTTAGGCGACCCCCGTGAAAGGGTCGTTCAACTGCCAAAGGGGTCGCGACCCACAGGTTGAGAACCGCTGGTGTACAGGATGATGCTCCAACCAACTGAGTCACCTGGCTGGGGTATATACACAATTTTATTTATATCACTTGAAATATAATTTTTAAAAATAAATTAGGGCCCTGACCAGTGTGGCTCCGTTGGTTGGGCGTCATCCATTGTACTGAAAGGTTGCTGGTTCAATTCCTGGTCAGGGCACATGGCCCAGTTGCAGGCTTGATCCCCAGTGTGGGGGTATGAGAGGCAGCTGATTGATGTATTGCCCTCACATCAATGTTTTTCTCCCTCTCCTTTCTCTCTCTAAAAATCAATAAAAATCTTTAAAAATACATAAATAAGGTAAATAAATTAGGAACATGCCATATAAATACACTTATTATTCTAAAATACGAATTTGTCATTATAATCTGGACAGCTTTCTATAACATTATGTGTAGATTTACCTGTTTTGTTTTGTTTTAATGATTGCTTAAAGTGGGGATTGGCAAACTGCAGCCCTAGGCTGCCTGCCTATTTTTGTTAGTAGTTTCTGTGAAACACAGCTATACTCATTTGTTTTCATATTTTTGTTTGTTTTTCTTTTGGCCTTTTCTTTTTTAAAGATAAAATTCACATACCACAAAATTCACCCTTTAAAAACGTTCAGTTCGGTAGTTTTTAGTATATTCACAGAGTTGTACAACCATCACCACAGTCAATTTTAACATTTTCCTTGCCTAGAAAGAAAACCCATGCTCCTTAGCAGTCACTCCCATTCCCCCTACCCTCCTGTCCTGGCAGACAGTCATCTCTTTTCTGTTTCTAGATTTGCTTTTCAGACGTTTCATATGCGTGGAATCATACACTATATGGTCTTGTTACTGGCTTCTTTCACTTAGTATGTTTTCAAGGTTCATCCATGTTGTAGTATATGTCAGTCTTTAATTCTTTCTGTTGCTGGAAATAATATTCATTGTGTGATAACACTACATTTCATTTACCTATCCATTCATCAGTTGATGGACAGTTGGATGTTTTAAACCTGCTTATTTGTCTTTTTATTGTTTTTGTATATGGTTTGAGGTATTGGGGTCCAACTTCACTCTGTTGTATGTGGATATCCAGTTGTCCCAGACCATTTGTTGAAAAGACTATTCTTTCCCCATTGACTTATCCTGGCATCCTTGTCAAAAATCAGTTGACCATAAATGTAATGGTTTATTTCTTGACTCATAATTCTACTTCATTGATATGTATGTCCATCCTTATGCCAATACCACTTTTTTAATTACTGTTGCTTTGTAGTAAATTTTAAAATTGAGAAGTGTGAGTCATCCAAATTTGTTTGTTTGTTTTTTCAAGATTGTTTTGGCTATCCTGAGTCCCTTGCATTTCCATGTAAATTTTAGGTTCAGCCTGTCAATTTCTACCAAAAAATAAAAAAGGTAATTGGGATTTTGAAAGGGATTGAGTTGAATCTGTACATGAACTTGGAGAGTATTATCATCTCAACAATATTAAGGCTTCTAGTCCATGAACATAGAATGTCTCATTTAGGTCTTTAATTTCTTTCAGTGGTTTATAGTTATTAGTGTACAAGTCTTAAATTTCTTTTGTTAAATTTTTTCCTAAATATTTTATTTTTTTGATGACATTGTAAATGAATTTTTTTCTTGATTTATCTTTGAGGTTGTTCATCGCTAATATATAGAAGTAGAATTAATTTTTATATATTAATCTTGTATCCTGCAAGATTGTTTATTGATTCTAAGAGTGTGTATTCCTTAGTACTTTCCATATACAAGGTCATATCATCTGCCAATAGAGATCATTTTATATCTTTTTTCCCAATCTGAATGCCTATTATCTTTTTCTTGCCTAATTGCTCTAGCTTGAATGAGAATATAGTATTTGTCTTGTTCCTGATCTTAGAAAAGCTTTTAGTCTTTCACTATTACAATTTTAGCACTGGGTTTTTCATAAACGCCCTTTATTATTTTGAGAAAATTTTCCTCTATTCCTAGTTGGAGTGCTTTTGTTATATTAAAAAGGATTTTGTCAAGTGCATTATTTTATGTCTCTTGAGGTGATCATGTAGTTTTTGTCCTTTATTTATATGTATTTTGTTATTGGGTCATTTAACAAACTTTAGTGAGCATCTGTTATGTGCCAGAAAGCATAGATGACTAAGGTCATTGTTGTTAAGGAGTTTTGTGAATAGCAAGAAAGACAGGAATGGTAAGTGCTATGGCAGAGGGAAGCATAAAGAGCTGTGGGAATTTAACCCAGCCTAGTGATGGGGTGATGTCAGAGAAGGATTTCCAGGGGACATGGCACATAGCCAGAGAATTGAAGGATAAGTAAGTTAGCTGGGAGAAGGTTGGAGGGTGGTACCTTCTAAGATAGGAGAGGTATGTGTGAAGTCATGGAAGTAGACATTGAGAGCATAGTATGTTTGGGGAAACTCCTAAGCAGTTAAACCATCAAGTACTAACTGGTAAGAGTACTGTCTGTCTTGTGATGGCAGGCACCAGTTCAGAACTTCAAGCAGGGCCTTTCAGCCCGTCAGTCCCCAAAGTAGGAGCAGTTCAGAAATAACTTTCATGCATATAAGCCAATGGCAGCAGTTCATCTTCATGCCCATTTCTGATTTGTTTTCCTTGGGATCACTTTCTAGCTTCCGCACGTCTACCAATAGCCAGGTAAGTAAGCTGACCCTGTCAGGAAGTGAAAGTGTGATCCTCCGTGAAACATCTACCAATGGTGCCAGCGACGAAGAAGAGGGACAGCCTCGGCGGGCTATGGACAACGAGAAAGAGGGAGTTCAGTACAGCTACACTATGTTCCACTTGATGCTCTGCCTGGCTTCCTTGTACATCATGATGACCGTGACGGGCTGGTACAGGTAGGAGGCTCAGACAGCACAGATGGAGGATCACTTAGCCTCCTTGGGCCGACCTTAAAATCTCCATCCATTTTCCTGACTTTAGAATCCCCTTCTCTTACCTATATAACAAGTTGTGTTCGGTGCTGACTCTTTTCTGAAATAATTTTGACTTTTTCTCCTCTTGGATTTAAAATCCAGTTGGGATTCTTACAGTGCAGATTATGGGGAGCTCTTCCAAACCTGAGTGCTGGAGAGAGAAAATCATGACATAAAGCCAGTCTTTGTTCTCTAATTTTTCTCTGTGTCTAGAGAGGGTCATATAGAGTAATCTGATCAAAGTAATGATTGGTAAGGAAGGAGAGTTTCATGGAGACCATTTCAATCTAGACTTTTACCAATATCTAGAACAGCCAGATGTTCCCAAAGAACTTTGCCCAAAGATTAGAGTAGTCAGGGCTCTTCATGCTGGCAAGAAGCTAAAAGCCATTTGAGAAGTAGGGTTCCCTGCTCATAAAAACTAAAAGCAGTTTCCTCAGGTCCCTTCTGGAACCTTAGTAAGGATTAGTGTCAGCCAAGTTTCCCTGGAGAATTTCCTGGCTTTGTTTGGGGGGCTGCCCGATGCTGGTCTCAGGCTCCTTTTCCTGACTTCCTTCTGTTTTCTTAGCCCTGATGCAGAGTTCCAGAATGTTACCAGCAATTGGTCAGCTGTGTGGGTCAAGATCAGCTCCAGCTGGGTCTGCCTCTTCCTCTACGCCTGGTCCCTTGTGGCTCCAGTTGTCCTCACCAATCGAGACTTCAGCTGAACCTCTGAGTGCCAGGGACACCACATAAAGGTTCCCTTTGCTGAAAGCCCTTGTACTTTTGCTTTAACTAAAATATTAAGTGAATGCTTTGCGAAGTTGACTATATCCAAGTGTATATCCCAAGGCAAGATTGAATTATGATTGATACAGGATCTGAATTTTTTATTTACATGTACATTGTTTATTTTTAAGGATATAGTACAAAGGGAGCATTTTTGCCTTGTAAAGTGAACTACAGCTGTGCTGTGAAGAGAGTTCTTTATTAAGACCTGTAGGTTCCTACAACTTTGATTTAAAATAGAAAATAGAAAAATATTGGATATTTGAGGCCATCGTTAATATATTTCTATTGCAGTATCCTTAAGGAGCAGGGAAAAAAAGTAATAATGTATTTCTATGACAGTTTTCCTCTGTGAAAGTCTTTACTTGTTGATACAAGCATTCTGTTCAGTCCGTAAACTCTTAAGAGGTATAGCATCATAGTAATTGGGCGAAGGAGTATGTGTGTGGGTCCTTCCCCAGAAGAGGGGTTGCTGATAGGGCTACTGCTTCTGCATCTTGAGACTTCATTTTTTTTATACTACAGCATTGACACTGCTCGATTCAAGTATGTGGCTTTGCCAGAACATTAATTTCAATAAATGCTTTGTAGGTTTGGTTAAAATGAGGACTCATTTAGGAAAAAACTGCAACTTTAGTCTATGTAATTATTTTGTTATGAGTATGTAAAAGTAACATGCATGTGAATTTACTATATTTGCACTATAAGGTATTTGATTAAAATAGACTTACGCTTTTAAGACCCTTTCTTTAACAGCTTTTATGAATTAGCAGCCATTCTATATTTTTTAGACTTATATAGGCAGTCAGATTTATCAGCAGAATGCATCTATTCCTTCTAAAACTTAAGGGCTGGTGAGTAAAGTCTTGAACTCATTCAAAAAGTATACCAATAGGTACCTTCTCTGGGCAAGGTGCTTGGGTAGGTGAGAGGCAGGGGCAGGGACTGGCGGGAACCCTCCGGGAGACGGAGCAGGCAAGGAGACAGAGGTCTTCAGGTTCTGGGGTACAGCTTTAAGAATGACAGACACTTGCTCTACCATCTTGACTCACAGTTTCCAAGAGGGTGAAAATGAGCTGACAACTGGTACAGTGTGGTGTGACTAGTCCTGTGACTTAGGAATTCAAAGGTGCCCAGGTGGGGGTGTCATGGTAGGCTTCCTGGAAAAAGTGATGTCTAAGCCAAGAATTGTTAGGAGTTAGCTAAGAGATGGGAAGTGGGATGGCATTGCTGGAGAGTAGACGAGTCTGCATGTTAAAGGCAGGGAGATTTTTTAAAAAATATTTTATTGATTTTTTTACAGAGAGGAAGGGAGAGGGACAGAGAGCCAGAAACATCAATGAGAGAGAAACATCGATCAGCTGCCTCCCGCACACCCCTCAATGGGTATGTGCCCGTAACCAAGGTACATGCCCTCGACCGGAATCGAACCTGGGACCTTTCAGTCCACAGGCTGACGCTCTATCCACTGAGCCAAACCGGTCAGGGCAGGGAGATTTTTTAAGACTTGTTTAGTAAAGCTGGACTGGGGAGAAATGGGCAGGGACTAGGTTAGGAAGGGCTTTATAAACCACACTAAAGAGTTTGGACCTTACGCTGAGGGCAGTGGGGAGCATATTCATAGTGGCATGAATAAATTGTGTCTTCATTCACTGTATACATAGAGAATGGGTTTAGAGAGAGAAACCAGGGTATTCCATGTAAGATTTGAAACAGAAGTAAACATGAGGATGGAGAGAAATTGACAGCTCAGTGCTGCTTAGTAATTAAAATTTAAAAATTGGCAGGTGATTAGATACGGGGGAGAAGTAGATTCCTGAGTGATTCTGGTTTAAACACCTGGGTTCGATATGTACATGAGGGGCAGGAAGAGGGTGTTAGAAGGATGGAGGTGTGGTCCCTTAAGAATGGCTAAGAGCATCTGCTTGGAAGTCTGATTGGGTTTGGATCAGTTTTGCCATTTTCTATTGTCAAACAGCTAATACTTATTGAGGATATACTAAGCTTTATGACCCTGGGTGATAACTATCTGCCTGAGCCTCATTGTTTTCTTTGTTTGAACAAAAGATAGTACCTAGTACATAAGATTGTTTAGAGAGTAAAGCTACTTTGTCAAGTGCTTAACCCATCTTAAGCACTCTGGTAGTAGCTGGTAATCTGAATATGGGCTATAAAGCTACTGGACAATATTCAAAGTCATAGATTTTCAGCCAAAATCTAGTGCAGGCTAGATTTGAGGTGTTCTTACAGAATTAAACACAGGGAACATAGAGGGCACACTCTCGGTTGGGGTGCAGGTGTGGGGGGTAGGGAAGCAGGGCTTGATAATAGGAATTGTTGGAACCACCATCTTTTAAACCAGTGGTTAATGTTGGGGTACAGAGATAAGGTTGTAAAGGATTTGGGGGGCAGACAGGGCAGGTTTAGCCCTTTTCCAGTGTAAAGCAGATACCCCACTTTCCTTAACAGCAGGGCCACCCAGATTAAACCCATTAAAGGTCCTAAACTTTAGAAACATGGTACACCTCCTTCCCCACCTTATATAATTCAAAATAAAAGCAATAAACTGTAACATAGGTTTAATAAAGTCCAATAAAGTTTTTAAATTTTTTATCACGATAGAAACTTTGATATTTAATTTAAAATAACAAATTATCTTTAAAAATTAGGGGGCAGTGTCCCTGCTGTGCATGGTTTTAAGTTGGAAGCCCAGTAGTTTAGCCAAGATTGAAGTGATTACACACGTGAGTGCTGAATCACAAACAAGCATAGACATCGGCATCTTACCTAAGCCCACGGTCAGACTGTAAAGCAGGGGGGTATTCTGAATCGTCAGACCTCATGGTGTCATCTCACCCCAATGAGTCGCCCAGTGTTTCATCACCACTCACAGCCCCATCTCTGTCTGTCTCCCAGGACTACCGATCAGGCCCTGGCTTTGAGGTCCGCAGTATGCTGTAGGGATTCATCAAAGGCAACATCTGGGAGACCTAGTTACATCTGGGAGAAAGCTTGTAGGCCCATCCTGGCTATTTACTTTCTAGGTGGTTGTTACAAGGTCCTCATTTCGCTGGGAAATAAAACTTTCTCTTGACAACCAAAGGTACTGCCAAAGAATGACCATGGACCTGGTTGTCAGTGCTTTTGATGTTCTGGACCCAATCCTAACTCAGGCTGAATTTAAACCAGGACAGCTTTTTGGTCCAAGTCCTTGCTTGGCTGTATTTTTCTTTTTACACATTAAGCTAAAATGAGTATTCAGTAATATGAGTCATGCATTTGATCTTTGCAGATGGATGGCACATACCAGGCTTGTGCTTACTAACGGGAGCAGCACTTCATCTCTTTACTCCTTTGTGTTGGTCTATTGTATCCATTGTGTTACCTACTCAGTGATGTTCTAAGTCCTGCTGGGTGACTCACCATGCGATGCCTGTAACCTCGGGTGAAGAACAGTCATGACTACCACATAAATACCTACATGTACCAAGCAATGAACAGGCATTGTCCACACCCCTGCAAGGTGGTGGTGATTCTCTCTTTTCTAGGTCAAACCAACGCTTAGAGAACTTAGTGCTCTGCCCTCAGTTACACAGAAACAAACCCCAGGCTGACTTAGTTTTCTTCGGTTAGGCCCCATTGTCCCTTGGCCTACTAGGATGTAGGAGACAAGATAAACTAGAGACTGCTTGGACCTACAGGGGAGTCAGCTGGCTCTCTAAGCTTACCCATCATTAATAAAGGAAAGTTAGTAATCCGCTAAGGCAGTAGCTAGTATCTTACTAGGTCACTGTATCCCTAATGGCTGGCACCTTATCAGGTAAGAGGGTGAACATTTAGTTAAAAACATTTTTTCCTAGTAAAGTGGCACCTTAAATGATTTTATTACTCAACTATAAATGCAATAATGTGAAACATTTGCTGCCATTTATTATAGGAATGCCAAACCAGTACTATGTAAAGAGTGGGCAGTAGGGAAACTAAGGTATTTTAGAAAAGAAACAAGAAAATGCTGACTCATAACATAGACAGTAACTCCAGTGGCTTATAAAGTGCATCCTAACTACCTTGTAACACTACTATAGGGTGAGAAGGGTTGGAGCCATTAGCTCCATTTTTCCAGATGTGAGAAACAGACAGAGCTTAAGCTCCACAGGTTCCTCCGGGAAGGCTGACCTGAAGAGCGATGTTGCAATGTGAGTACTTACCTGTCGAGTCATCAGAAGCCAACAGAGAATGTATGGACATCCTGCAGGAGTGTTTCTCAGCTGAGTCATCACCAACACACAAGACCCACTGTAGGGCCTGGGCTTTGTCTCTGGGGCAGAGTGCGCGCTCCTCTATAGAAACAAATGGGACAGGTAGAGGAACGGCTCAGCATGCAGAGGCCATTGACCAGGCCGTACCCGTTACCTCCCAAGGAGTCTGGGTTTACTTGTAGGAGCTTCTAGAATAATGTGTCCATTACAACTTGGGTGTCAGAAGTTAAGACACTCTGCTTTGTATTTTCTAAGAAGCCAAAAAAAATAAATAAAGCCGATTTTTAGACTGATGCTTCCTCACGCTAAAAGTTCCTCCCTTTTGTGTTCCATGCGTGGGCTGACAATAAGAATAAAAGAGAAGTGCACAGCCTAGCACCATCAGGAGAAAATAGTGGGCTGACTGCCTTGGCTTTGAATCCCAGTTGTACTGGAATAGCTGTGTCCTCGGGCAAAATGCTCAACTTGTGTCTCATTTATCCCACAGGGGCAATAATCCCGCTTCACTAAGGGTGCCTGACAATTAAATGAGATTATCTATGTGAAGGTCACCATCATGCTCAGCCCACTTGAGCTCTCAGGAACTGTTCGCTATCACTTAGAAGGATTCAGGGCTGGTCCAGAAAGTATATCTGGGCCTTGAGAACCAAAAAATGTGCACACTGCACCACTGGGCATCAGCCCCATCCTCCTCTCTACACACCGGTATCTTCTAGTTGCACGTGATCTCCAGCGCAGCAGCCCTGTGTCTGTAGGACGCACTGTGCTGTCAGTGCCCTCCGGCCTCCGCTGCAGGGAGGCTCTGCCGGGCCTGCACACCAGGAATAACAAAGCTTCAGAACTATAATCCAAGCTGCCATTGTCACAAAGTGACTCCACACACGTTCGTTCTTACAGGGATTTTTATTGTTGGAGACTCAGTCATGCATACTAAAATTACATGTTTTCACCACTTTGACTTAGAAAATGCATTAGAAAAATAAACTTTTGGTCAAAACAAACACCGAAGTAGATGAGTCCACCACCATGTGTCCCTATACTCAAAGCCAAACTGAATTTCAGTTTGAAGTGAGGAATGTGACCAGTGGCTGAATGGTGCCCCAATCTGGTCAGAAAGAGCCCACCTCCCACCCAGCAGAGTGGTGTCAGAGGCTGTTGGCCCCAGAAAAGTTTCAAGTATTTCACTTGTAACAGGTCCCACCTGATGTGCCAGGAGGCGAGGCACATCTGCAAGAACCCCCGAGGGGAGCTGACTGGCTGTCCAGCTGAACACGTGGCCCAGTGAGATGGAAGGAAAAGCAGCGAATTGGCAAACAGTAAATTCATCACTAGCATCTTCATCCACAAATCACACTGGGCTTCCCCCTGGAGCAAATGCCAAGGAGGAATATCTGACTGATGATGTCTGCTCCTTGTATTTCAAGCAAGCCATTTTTCTGAGTCCAGAAAGCAGAAAGAAAATGACTTGAAATTCACAAAATTAACAGACCCCAGTACCCAGGAGAGGAGTGGAGTGTGAGAACGGCCGTCACTCCCAAACAGTCACAATGTTTGGCATCTCCACACCTTTCATGCCACAGGACAGCCACACTTACACATTAGCTATCATTTTACTTCCTAAATGAAAGAGCTTTCAAAGGAAAACCTTAAGAGCTGAAAACTTGAAAGTGAGATATTATAATAATGCCACAGAGTACAACTTTTGCCTACCCAAATGGAAAAATAATCCCATGACCGGTCAGAATGAGATGGCATTTAAAGAAACTGCCCACCAGGGAGAATTCTGAGAGGCTCAATGTCTCACAGGAATTTAGGGGGAAATTCTCTTATTACCCTGCTACTTTTTGGCCAAAAAGAAAAATGTATCTTGTAAGCTAAAGTGTTTATAAACCTGAGGACAGGTGACTCCCTGTGAAAGCAGGATGAAACATGAGGGAGCTAAAGCCACCTTCACCAAGAGCAAATAAGAGGAAGCCAGGACTGCACTTCTGGCTGTTTCTGTAGATTTTTTCTGTAGATTTCAGCCTCTCATGAAGGCAGAATGGGATTCCAGGAAGAGACACATTTTTGTGGAGCAGTATGGGGGAAGGAGGAAGAAAACCCCCATATTACCTAAATCTACATTTGGAAGTTTTAGGTACTTCCTGAATGACCCAGCTGGGGGCGGGGGTGAGGGGCAGGGGCAGGATGATGGATGCTGGGAACGGAGGTTTCAGAGTCAGGGTGTGGTCCCCTTTTAGTACAGAATGATTCAGGGGTGTGCAGTGGCTCACCCAAAACCACACACCAAGGTACAGCTGGAACTCGGGTCTCCTGATCTACTCTTCCCTTCCCTACACTGCACACTACCCTGAATTGTGGGGAAAGTTCATTTTCGGGAGCCTGTGGAATGGGCTGGAGTTTTTTCCTAAAGGAAAGCACTCCCCGTTCTCCGTTCTCCACTGTTCACTGCTGTGCGGTCTGTGTGCCTCCACTAATGAGTGTGGCTCCCTGTGCGCTCCCTTGATCATTCCCATCCCCCTGCTGGGGAAACTGGAAATGCTTGGTGAAGCCAAACACAGACTGCCTTGATTTTCACCCAGGGAGGTCCTGGTTTCACAGCTTGGTTCAAACTCCTCAGGTGCCAAAACTATTGGATCCCTCTTTTGAGCCAAAACAAAGCAGCAGCTCTAAAAGGCAGGCAGACAAACCCTGGCTCTGACTCCTTTCAGAAGCTGAAACAGCTCCTGGGCTCAATTACAAAGGCCTGAACAGCATCCTTCCTGGTCTCTGAGATGCTTCTCTAGGTGAGCTTGGCCACTCCTATTGAAGTCATCTAGACAAAGGCAATGGAATGGAATGCAGTTTCAACCTTGGAAACTTGGTGGGGCTAAGCAACTCATTTCTCTCTGTCTAGCTGTTTTTCTCGCCACCCCCGCCCCCCTTTAAAAAAAAAAAAAATCTCTTTGGGAACTAGGAAAGCCTCTAACCAATTTTCCCATCCAGGCAGATGGGTCCTGAACCTCTACCTACATTAGCCACCCCACTTGTCCTGTTTAGAACTTTTCAGCAATGCTGGTCACACCATCACTGTCAGGCGGAACTAGAGGCAGCCAGGGGTGTGCATTTTGACATTTTCAGCTCAGCCAGGTCCTAGAGGATCCAGGGTTAGTATCTATGGTGAAAAGAACTTTCCCTAGAATTGGCACTAATGAGGTACATAACTTCTACCAACAACTTCTCCAGACTTTTAAAGTGCTATAAAGATGAACAGCTTATTTGCAAGAGACTGGCCTTTGAATTTCGGTGCACTGTTCACTTCCACCTTGCCTGGTGGCCTAATAAGTGCACAGAGAAGTTACACACACAACACATAGTACTTGTTACTTTAACATTATCATTTACATGGAATGAATAGGAAAGGAAATAGGTCAAAAGTCACGAGATGAACCACTAATATGACGCCTGGGCAAAGGCTAAATTCTTGACAGGATGAGTCTAAAGTATTGAAATGCAGAACAAACATCCAGTCTGGCTGGACAGACTAAAGTGTGCCCATCCACAACAAAGAGAAATTCCGTGGGTTTGGGAGGGCAGGGGCCATCAGAAGTGACCCAGCAATAACCTGCCCTTTATTCATTTCCAGAGACCAAAATTTCAGAATCCCAAGTAACTTAACCATTCCCTGCTGCCAGCTTTACAATATACCACCAGAATCTCAGGGATGGAATTCATACAAGATCCCGGTCATCTCACCTGCCTGCCCTCACAAAAGCCATTCAAGTTTAACCCTCACTACGAAAAGGAGGTTGGTATCACTGAGTTCCAGGATATACATACTTGTTTCTTTAAAGGCAGGGCCAAATGGTGACTGACACATGCCTCTTGGAAAGGCCCAGGTGTACCACGGAAAACAGGATCCAGCCACGTGCATCTAGGCAGCGGTTCTCAACCTGTGGGTCGCGACCCCTGAAAATACATCCTGCATATCAGATATTTACATTACGATTCATAACAGTAGCAAAATTACAGTTATGAAGTAGCAACGAAAATAATTTTATGGTTGGGGGTCACCACAACATGAGGAACTGTATTAAAATGTCACGGCATTAGGAAGGTTGAGAACGTCAGTGGTTCTCAACCTTCCTAATGCTGCGACCCTTTAATACAGTTCCTCATGTTGTGGTGACCCCCAATTTCATTGTTACAAATTGAACATAATTAAAGCATAGTGATTAATCACAAAAACAATATGTAATTATATATGTGTTTTCCGATGGTCTTAGGCGACCCCTGTGAAAGGGTCGTTCGACCCCCAAAGGGGTCGCGACCCCCCGGTTGAGAACCGCTGTTCTAGGCGGAAAAGCAATGTCTAACATCCAATAACTAAATCAAACCCCAGAACCTCAGCAGCCCAAAGGGCCCTATGTGTCATTTCATTGAGCATCATTTTACAGATGAGGAAACTGAGGCTCACAGAGGCCCAGGTCTTATCCATGGCCACACATCTGAGGCTGGAGCTCAGGTCTCTTAATTCTTAGGCCAGCATTCTTTTAGCTACACAGGCCTGGCCTCCAGTATTTTAGGTTGAATAAAATTATATACTTCTAGGACCTTGCATGATTCTATTGAGAACCAGGACTAAGGCTTTATGGATTTGGGAAAACTAGTTTCTACTGCAAGATTCAACCAATGAATCCCACAGGTGCTTGAAGTCTTGGCTCCCGAACTTGATCAGGAAGTCCCTGGTCAAGCTGCTGATGTCCCGCTGTGTGCCTGATTCAGACAAGGTGCTTTCCAAACCCATGATGGCAACAGGTACCTGGGCCAAAAACTTGTAGATTCCTGATGAGCAACAGAAGTCTGGAGTTAGGGTTCATGTGAGAGACACAAACTCCTAAAGTCTCACATGTGGCCACTATGCAGGCTGGACCCAAGTGTTTCACAGGAGTGTGCTGACTGGCCAATCGGGTTGTTTTCTCCTGAAGATGGGATCAAAGTGACTTTGGTCCTCATTCTTCCTGCTTTGAGATGTTTAAGAACCAGAAACAACTTCCAGATTAATGGTTGCAAACTGGGATTCCACAAATTTGGGAATCACTGGGAACGTTTTCCATGTCTTCATGGAATAATTCAAGTGATCCAGGGCATGCCCCTTCGCTCACGCTCAGCTTTTCCTCCATGCTGCAGCTTAATTACAAGGAGCAAGAATCCATGGCACCTAAAATTCTCCTGTGCCTCCCCAAAGAACAAAAGGAAAGGACTTAAAGCTGGTGGTGCTCACAAGGGACTGGCTAATAGCAGGAGTACAGCTGTGATTTCACAGCCCGCATGGAGTCATCACACTGCGCATCTGAGGCCAGCCCCTCGGGCAGCAGGGCCCGCCCCAGGATGCTGTCGCAGGCGGGGACAGGCTGGCAGAACTCTCTCACAAAGTCCTCCTCCGAGGCCAGCAGCACCGCGTTCCAGGCAGCAATGTCCAGCTCGCCAGCCGTGCCCCCGTACTCCTTGGGGAGAATACTTTTTGGAAGGTTTGTGTGGAGAGAGTTCAGGTCAGACCCGTGGAGGAAAAACTAGAGGGGAAGGAAATGAAAACACACCTGGCCTTAGGTTAATCAGTAATTCACCCACCTCCTTCATGCTATGTGCTCAAATATCTTGAATGAATAAAGGAATGGATGATGGCAACTCTACCCCTCCAGTTCCTTGAAAAGCTTGAGGATTCTTAATTTTCTTTTCTTTATATCAAGTGCCCTGTTGGCTGCTCCTACAAAATATACCCAGAATCCAACCACCTTACTGCCACCCTAATGGCACCATGCCACCATTGTTTCTACCCAGACTCCCACACCACCTCCTTCCTGGTCTCCCTGCTTGCACCCTTGTCCCACCACAATCTAAGCTCATTTCAGTGATGTCAGATCACGTCACTCCTCTGCACAACTCTCCAGTGCTCCCCTCACAGACCAAACGCCAAAGGCCATATGATCCAGCCCCCGTTACTGCTCTGCCTCCCACTTCTGCTTCCCCGCTGCTGCTCCTCCAGTATGCCAGGCGTGCTCCCACCCCAGGATCGGGCTGTTGCTGGTCCCAGGGATCTGTAAGGCTCATTCCCTTGCCTCTTTCAATTCTTTACGCAAACGCCAACTTCTCAATGACGCTACCTCTAACCACTCTATTGAATACTACAACCCTTTCCCCCTTCCCACACTCACTAACTTCTTTCACTGCTTCATTTTTCTCCATTGCACTCATCGCATTCTAATACCAGGTAACATGTAATTCGTTGTCTATGTCTCCCTAGAACAGGGGTGGGGAACCTTTTTACTGCCAAGGGCCGCTTGGATATTCATAACATCATTCTCGGGCCACACAAAATTATTAACTTAAAAATTAGCCTGCTATATTTGGTCAAACATTCATTTGACTCACCCTATTGCCTTGGCAGGGCCAGACCAAATGATTTTGTGGACCTTACACGGCCTGTGACCAGACGTTTTCCACCCCTGCCCTAGCATGTAAGCTTCCTGGGGACCGAGAATTTGGTCTATTTTGTTTATCTAGAACATACTCACATGTAGTATTTGATCAATATTTTTGAATGAATGAATGAACATGTGAAGGACCAAAGGAACAAGATTGTGGGCCACAAATAAGGTCATTTCACAGATGTGAAAAGAAGACTCGGCCCAAAGGCTGCTTTGGAAAAAGCAAGTTCCAAACAGGAGCTCCAGAAACCAACACAGGCTCAAACCCAGGCGTGGAGGCCACTAAGTTAGTGGTTCTCAGACCTAACTGTGCATCAGAATCTCCTAGATTTTAAAAGCACAGATTCCTGGGCTGTACCCCTGAGCTGATGAATTAAAACCTTCAGGGAGCCCAGCTGGTATGGCTCAGGGTTTGAGCGTCAACCTATGAATTAGGAGGTCATGGTTCAATTCCTGGTCAGGGCACATGCCAGGGTCGTGGGTTTGATCCCCAGTGGAGAGCATGAGTGTGCAGGAGGCAGCCGATCAATGATTCTCTCTCATCATTGATGTTTCTGTCTCTCTCTCCCTGACTCTCTGAAATCAGTAAAAATAATTTTTAAAAAGTCTTCAGAAAAAGGTCTGGGGATCTGGATTTTAAGTTCTCTCCCTTGCAATCTTGAGATTCTGTCTTTCTGTGCTTCCTCTTTGAAAAAAATAAAAATAAAAAATATATATAAAATTCAAGTCCCAGTCTTTGGAGTGATCACAATGTTCCTAGGCCTAGGGAGGGGAAAACTACCACCCACCATATTTCAATCTTGGTGCTGGAAAAGGCTCTCCCATCTTTTCAAGTGTCATTTACCCGTTCTTAAATAAGAGTTAAGCTAAAAGCTCACCTACCTCATAAACCTTGAATTATTCCACACACTTTATACAGCAGGACAACAGATTAGGTAGATGGGAAGGCTTAAATAGTATTTTGAAACCCAAGGAGCGGTAGTGAGAAATCTCCATAACTCTTCTTCACCCCCTGCCCAATGACGACCCTTTTCCATGTCCTCTTACATGTAAAATATAATGTTGGTTTACAATGCTCAGCCCAAGATATGAAAAAGTCTGATTGATTACAAAGCAGGGAAGCTCTTAGATAACAATCCTGGCTCTGCTCTATTGTCAAATGTTATATTCTTATTCATCTCCCCCTCACAGAAAGGACTGTTCACTGAACTTTCCAAATTAACAGTCCCAGGGCAAGAATAATAAACTAAGATAAGATTACTGATGTCACAATTAAATTTATAGATGTCACCAATAAGGAAGCAGAAACAAAATTAAAGTATCTTTAGTAGGATCATCACTTACTCTGTTTGCTATTTTCTCCTTCAGAAATGGTTTTATGATGGCAAAAATGCCTTTAAATATTCGAGGTTCATTCACGATATGGACCGCTTTTATCCGAATGGGGAAGCCATCCTGTGGGGGAAGGGAAGGGGATGTTAGAACACATGGAATATTTGCAAACTGTCAGTTACCACAGCCTGCCTCCCCCAGTGAAATCTTCTTCAGTCTGGTCTGATTCTCAAGGTCTCCTCAAAGAAACACAAGTAGGGGCTAAACAGGAAGGTAAAAAGTGGTCTGAGCCGATGTGGATGGATCTAGTAAGTATCAGACCTTCTGAATCAGAGTTGCCCAAAGTGTATTCCTCGGGAGGCTACCAGGTGTGATGTAAAAAAGCGTCCAGGCAGGTAAATGAGTTTGAGAAGTAGCAAACTGCAGGACTGTTCAGAGCCTTAAATGTAAATGTTTACTGTACAGTGACATTCACAAGAAAGGGACTTGCTTTACCATATTTCCCAAATTTTTTTAACCCTGGAATTTTGTCTCTCAGATCATCTTACAGGAAATAATAATCTAAACTCATTATGCTGACCCTTAAATCTACATGGGATTTAGCAGGAGGCATCAGAAGAGTGGAAGCCAAGGAAAGCCAGAGCGCTGCCTCAAAGCCAGAATTCAAACTTCTGATAATGACCAAATGTGACGTGGATGTTTACATACCAGCCTGGGGCACAGTAGGGCCTCAGACACATGGAGAACTGTTCTGTCTCTGGTCCCCGCAGCTCACAAGAGCCAGCACCCACGGGCTGGGTCAGAATGAGCTAGGAGTCAAGCCGGAGAGACTTGGGCCACACTGTATCTGCTAGGTCTGTTTCCCCGCCAACCAAAAAAGAAAAGTAATTCTTGACTTGTTTATCTAAAAGGATTCCTTGAATCACTGAATGGGTTATGATGACCGTAAAAGTGCTTTGCAAACCATTACACACTGTGAAGATATATAAGGAACCCGACGGTTCTCAGTGACTTGTGTTCTGAGACACAACTTGAGGGGTGAAAGCATCGGGCCAAACAGTCCAACAGTGCTTCCCATCCCCGGGTCCCAGGCGGCCGGGCAGGCTCTATCACCTTGGGCAGAAACACAATTTCTCAGTTTCGTTTGTTAGGAGAATTTCTCCTCTGTCTTTTTGACCAAAAAAAAAGAGCAGAAAGCATTTCTCTGGTTTTTGGAGTCTTGTCTGAAAGCTGATCTTGCCTAGATTAAAGGTACCTCAGAAACTACTGGAGACCCTCAGGGGAATGAGTGGTAAATAGAACTTTCAATGCTTTCGTATTTTTCTGATTGTAGGAGCCAGAAGTGGGGTGTGCATATCACATGGGTAACTGGACAGGGCTCTGGGGAAAGCCAAAACAACAGAAAGGCACACGACAAATGGGGGCCATACCTGAAGGATGCCAATCACCTTTTTGGCTATAAAAGGGCCAAAGTGAGATGCTTTTGATAAGCTCACTCCTTTGTAGTCTGCAAGAATTACAATTCCATTCACTTGGGTTTCTTCAGACTGAATGAGCTTTTCTAATGTCAAGTATATGACTCGGATGTTTTCGGTAATTGGATAGTTGCTCGGTATCCATCTGTCTAAGGTCATAAGAGATGGTCAGTATGTTACATAAATACATACAAACAATCAGACAGGCTAAGATTGATCTCTGTGCTAAAACTGTCCTTTAAAAACAGAAAGGCAAGATGATATTCTACTGGCATGGCTCTATTGAGGTTAGGAAATCGGACACCTTCAGCAGCAGCTGACATTTCTTAACTGCTGAAATGGAAATTGCAATTGTGTTGAAGTCAAAAGTGTGAACTCTGAAGTTACACCTTGGGCAAGTTACTTCCTTACTCTGAGTCCTCATCCCCTCATAAATAGAATGGGATAATAGGACTTATTTTATTTTTATTTTTTGCTAATCCTCACCTGAGGATATTTTTTCTATTGATTTTTAGAGCAAGTGAAAGGGAGGGGATGGGAAAGGGAAGAGAGAGAGAGAGAAACATCGATGTGAAAGGGACACATCAATTAGTTGCCTCCCACATGCACCCAGACCAGGGCCAGGGATCAACCTGCAACCCAGGTACGTGCCCTTGATGGCGCATCCCTTGGGTGCGCGGGATGATGCTCTAACCACTGAGTCACACCAGCCAGGGCAATAGTACTTATCTTAATGGACATCTATGCCTCTGCCATCAGATGTGTCCCTTTATCTTCAGGACATCACCCTGATTTTCCTTGGGGAACCACCTCTTCCCATGCTAACCATGCAGTTTGGGTAAAACTGAATTTGACTCCTGGCTCCAGGTGTGGGCTTGGTTCTGTGAGATGCTCCTGTCTCCTCAGACTAAATCCTCCCTTTTTTCGTAAGCCGGGTTGAGTAGGGTTTGTTATCCGCCATCAAAAGGCCTTGACTAACACATGGAGGGGATAAAAGGGAAAAGGAAAGGGGGAGAGGGGCTGGACAGACACATCCCAAACTGAGGCTGTGCACAAGCACCCCGCAACAGCCTAGGGCAATACCTGGGCGGATGCAGAGGATATGGCAGCCCCGCGGGTCTGTGTGGGGCAGCACGGTGAGGAATCCGGAAGCGAGGACATCTTTTAAGGCCGACGGCTTCAGGTTATGGAAGACTTCAGGCCAACTTCTCCTACAGCTGTGGTAGTTGATCAGGAGCTGCAGGGCCCGGTCATAATCAAACTTGCGGGCTCGGAGGAAGCGCAGCAGGAAGGCATCGTCCAGAGAGGTGCGCAGGTTCGGGAACTCCTTCCGCACCATGTCACGGAGGGCCTGCACGTCTCGAAGTCTCCATTCCGGCTTCTCCTGCAGCTCTTCCCTGGCCTTGGTGACCAGTTCTTCCGTCAGCGAGCACACATAGCCAGGAGGCTTGGGTGCTGGTGGCAGCTCATTTTCGGAAAGTGAGGCCACAGAAGGGCTAGTTCTCAGAGAGTCACTTTCTTCTGACATTAGCTACCAGGGTGCCTGTCAAAACAGATGCCCCAAGTGGAGTTAATAAAGTGCAGCATTATTAACTGGTCATCTCAAACCCCAGGGCAGCTGATGCGGGGGGACAGGAACGTTTTTGTTAAGCCAAGTAACCTCAGAGCACTGGGTCTCAACTGGGGTGGAGGGGTGACCTGGATCCGAAAGGCTGAATTAAGTTAGAATCGCCACGGAGGCACCCAGACCTACAGCAGGAAACATACACTGCTCATCCAACACCATGGCTTTGCTCACAGATGTATGCATGGATGCTTGATGTAACTCGTAATTAAAGAAATGTGAATTAAAACAACTCTGAAATTCAGACGGGCAAAATGCAAAATGGGTGCTCTGATATGCTTGCTGTTGGGAGAATAAGCTAGGCAGCCTCTTTGGATGGCAGTTTGTCACTATCTATCAAAATTTAGCCCTGGCCGGGTGGCTCAGTTGGTTAGAGTGTCGTCCTATACACCAAAAGGTGGTGGGATTATAATGGCAAAAAACTGGAAACACTTTAACTGCCTACTAGTTGGAGGCTGGTTAAGTAATATCACCATATGAATGGAATACTATTCAGTCATGGAAATCAGGCAGAACTTATAAGCTGATATGCTGAGGGGGGGAAAAGCAGTCGCAGAACAATGTATATAAAATAGTCGTGTTTGACCAGCAGGTGTGGTTCAGTGGTTGAGCATCGACCTATGAACCAGGAGGTCAGGGTTCGATTCCTGGTCAGAGTACACACCTGGGTTGCAGGCTCCATCTCCAGTAGGGGGCATGCAGGAGGCAGCCAATCAATGATTCTCATCATTGATGTTTCCAACCCTCTCTCCCTCTTCCTTCCTCGCTGAAATCAATAAAAGTAATTGCATTTATGTTTCTAAAATATATACATATATACACTTGTCAATACACCTAAAATTTCTGAGAAGAGATACAGGAAACTGTTGCCAGTGGTTCCCAGAGAACAACTGGAGAACTGGATGTTTGAGGCAGGAGAGGGTTTTTACTGTACTGTTTGAATTTTTTTTACCATATGCAATGTGACTTATCATGGTGGTCATGAAACGGAACTCAGCAGATCTCCTGCTGGGTGAAGCATAACTGACGGATGGCCCAGCTGCTTTCCCCCCGGATCCGCCATCCAGGGGATCCACACTTTGCACAGACTGGCCCCCAGCCAATGACTGAGACATGGGACTCCTCTACCAGGTAACTCTCTGCCTCAGGGACTCCCCATCCGCCTGGCTAGCCGACCCTTTCATGGACCTGCGTGCAGTCGGAGACTTACTGCCCAAACCTCCTCCACAGGGCCAGCTCCCCTCCCTCTATGCTTCATGGGCGTTGCTGCCAGTGGCTTTTTTGCGTGTCTAATCTCATCTTAGTTTCTGCTTCTTAGAAGACCAGAACCAACACACTTACCAAGTGAAAAGCAGAAACAAAAAACGGCTGCCTTAGATATTCCAAGAATAAGATAGCAGCAGGGCTGTCCAGTTCCAAAGCCCAAGCTCTTGTCCATGGGCTGCCACTGAACCCCTGGAGCTCGAGGAAGGCAGGGACCACCTCAGGGGTCTCTGCATGTAGCCAGTCACGCGCAGGTGCATGGCAGCTATTGTGACCAGGTTACTTCATTCCGTGCATTCTAGTCGCCAGCCCTACCCAGCCTTTTTCACTTCCTCCCAGAGGTGTTTTTTTGTCTTGTCACATCCTGTTTCCTCCAACTAATATGCTCTTCCTCTAGTTCATCACCTGACTGATTCATCCTTAAGTTCCCATTAGATGCCACTTCATTCATTCAACAAATATTGAGCACTTACTATGTGCCAGGCCCACTTCCAGGCACTGAGGATACAGCAGTGAATATAAAATCCTGCCTTCATTGAGCTTAGATACTAGTGTGTGTGTGTGGGGGGGGGGGCACTATAAGCAAAATAAACTTTATATTCTCCATAAGCACTATGGAGAGGGATAAAGTAGGAAGGGGGTTGAATGTATCTGGGGACAGGAGTTGCAATTGTAAATAGGGTGGTCATGGAAGGCCTCACCCAAGTGACAATGGAGCAAAGACAAAGGAGACGAGGGAGCAAGTTGTGTAGGTAGGTATCTGGGGGAACAAGGGTGCAGTCTGAGGCAGGAATCTGCCTGGCTTTTTCGAGGAACAGAGAGGCCGGTGTGGCTAGAGCCAAGTGAGCAAGGCAGAGAGTACTAGCAGGTAAATTTAGAGAGGTACCCACTGGACCAGAGCTTTGTAGGCCAATAAGGTTGCCCTTGAGTTTGGTGGGAGCCAAGAGGGTTTTGAGTCGAGTGACATGACCAGATTTATATTTTAAAAGGATTTTTCAGTTGTCTTGCAAATGGACCGGAAGGGGATGAGGATGGAAGTGAAGAGACCATTTAGAGGCCGCTGCACTAACCCAGGTGAGAGATGACGGTGCTTGAAGCAGAAGGCCTTCTCGGACTCCAGGTCGGATTAGGAGCCTTCCCACAGCTCTCTGACATAGCACTTCTCCCACGCCATTGTTGTCTGTAGGCAATTTGTGAGCAACATTCACAACTGTCTTGCTCATCACCTTAAACCCAGCACCTAACAGGGTGCCAGGCACACAGTCCGAGCTCCATAAATATTTGTTGAATGAGTTTAATCTGCTTGGCAGAGGTATGCTGAGCAAGGAATGGAACAAGCATAGATTCATAGGATCCACCCTGGGCTCTGTTTCCATGGGAGTTACCAACAGATGCCTGTAATCGCAATTCAGTGCTTACCCAGGAGGAAGACTGTCATGTCCACGTCCATGCCCCAGCTTCAGTGTCTTTCTCCGGCCCGTCTCCTAGTTTCCCACCTCTCAATGCATAGTAAATGCCAGTCAAAACAAACCAATGTCCCACCATTCTCAGAACACCTCATGCATTTATGATATTTCTGCCTGGAATTTCCTCTCCTTGTCTGTCCCCACCCAGACAACTCATCACGTTCCAGACTCAGCTTCAATGTCACCTCCTCTGTGAAGCCTTCCCTGGTTCCCTAGGGCGACTCCCTCCACTGTTCCGCAGCACCTATTTCTTTCAGAAATGGCAGTCCAGTGTTATGACATAAACACTCCTCAGGGTCTGCTTCACTAACCTTTCATTATCAAGTAATCACTGATCACCTACTCTATGAGTCAGGCACTGTGCTCACACCCACTGGGCATGCAACAGCGAACAATATAATTCTTTGTCTTAGGAAGTTTAACTTACAGTGAAATAATGAAGCGATAATATGTATGAGCATTTTACCATGCATCGAGCTTACCGTGGTGAATAAGAACTTTTCTTTTAATCTTCACTATATTTGGTGCCGGCTCTATTACTCCTCCCATTCACAATGGGAGGAAACTGCCCACTAGGATGTAAATTCCACGGGGGCAGACCATTTGCCTGGCATGTTCACAGATCTCCTCAGTGCAGTGGTTCTCAACCTTCCTAATGCCGCGGCCCTTTAATACAGTTCCTCATGTTGTGGTGACCCGCAATTTCATTGTTACAAATTGAACATAATTAAAGCATAGTGATTAATCACAAAAACAATATGTAATTATATATGTGTTTTCCGATGGTCTTAGGCGACCCCTGTGAAAGGGTCGTTCGACTCCCAAAGGGGTCGCGACCCACAGGTTGAGAACCGCTGCCCCAGTGCCTGGCCCTTGAGGGAGCTCAGCACCACCAGCGGCTGATGTGAAGGTAAGTGATGTGCCCAGGGGCACACACCCGGCGGGCTCTGCACTCCCCGGAGCCTCGGGCTAGTCTCCAGGGTCTGGGCAGTTGTCAGGCACAGAGCTGATGGGGGAACAGGGAGGACTGCAAACCCCACTCGTTAGGGTGGAGCCATGAAGCTTCCTCACCTGAGTCCATCACCCTGTGAGCACCACCTTCCTCCCCACGCCACCCAAGCAAGGAGAGGTCAGGATGCCATCGCTCCTGGGGCCCCACAGACCCTACGTCCCGTAGCAGCCTTTCGAGACCCCCACTTCCGGTTGTCACCCCTTCCCCAGGTGTCCCCATTGCCTGGGGTCTCGCTCCTCGAGTCCCCCACTTCCGGTTATCCCTCCCTCTCAAGGGTCCCTTCCCTGGGCCCCCAGGGCCACGGAGGG
>NW_005362842.1:522143-613635 GCF_000412655.1 Myotis brandtii
GTGAAGACAGGCAGCGCCGTCAGTGCGCATGTGCATGTCTGGCCGCGGTGTGGTCTTTGGCTCCACCTGGCGGCCGGAATCCGCGCGGTGGGACAGGAGCCAGGGCGAGGCTGGCTGGGAGGAGGGGGAATGCCAGCAAGTTTAGGTGGGAGAGCTGGGGAAACTGAGGCCCAGAGAAGGAAGGAAGAAGCTGCCGTTTCCCGAGAACATAGCTACCGTGCGCCTGGTGTGTTACGTTTATTGTCTCATTAAATCCTCATATTTATGGAAACTTTTCATGAAAGGGAAACTGGCAATCAATGGAGTAAATGCCTTTAAACCTAGATTTCGGGATTAGCATTCCAGGATTCTTTTCTGCTTTGGGGTTCATGAAGTCCCCTTTGTGAGAGTGGTAAATTGAATAAGGTTCTACTAGGCCTCAACCCCTGTCCATTAAAATCCCCAGGTCCACCAACATAGCTACAACTTTGAGAGAAATCTAGGTCCCTCTATCAGGCAGAGTAAAGGCGCCAAACCATTTCTGGAGAGAGATCTGCTGTAGTCCGGGAGGACTCAAAACCCAAAGGAGTACCCAAGAGATGACCTCATTCCTTCCTTTCCCCACCCCAGGGGCAAGAAGGCCAGGGAGATGATAGATTGTGTGAAAATCAGCAGTTACAGAATCTTTCAATATTATCTCCTGTGTGAAAGAAAGAAGCTGCAGATGTAATACAGAAGAAGTTAATTAAAAGCCCCAAAATGCTGTATTTGCATTGGAAATATCAGTATGAATTCAAGAGATGTTTTATTTTTGGAAAGAAATGTATACTAGTATGTATGAATACATCATACACATATACACATGTATACATTAATATATATTCTGTATTTATAACATACCTAGAAAGGCCTAGAAACAATGACTAATCTAGTAGCAAAGAGCATATCTAACACTCATATTTTAGTCTTGAAATGCTATTTTCTATTTAAAAACATAAAGGGATCTCTCAGAGAAATTGCTGATTACAGATACTGTGTACAAGAGGAGCCTGGAATGTCTTGTCATACTTGATAACAAAGAAGCTATCAAAGACACTAGGGTCACATCAAAAGGACTTGGAAACCAACCTGAAGATGAGATAATTTCAGCTGCAACAAAGATCATTGCAATTGATTGAAACTCATCAAATATGTTTCAATCCCTGAGTTCATAAAACCAGCAAAAAAAGAGTTAATATTCAGCAAAAATACTAATTGATCACCTTCTGAGGATGGCATAGAAACAAATTATATTCTTAAAAACTAGGTAAATAACAGGAAAGAATCAATTACTCCACTTTAAAAAAAATGCCTTCATTGATTTCAGAGAGAGGAAGGGAGAGGGAGAGACAGAAACATCAATGATGAGAGAGAATCATTGATCGGCTGCCTCCTGCACCCCCTCCACAGGGGATCAAGCCTGCAACCTGGGCATGTACCATGACCAGAATTGAACAGTGACCTTCTGGGTCATAGGTCAATGTTCAACCACTGAGCCACACCGGCTGGGCAAGTATTCCACTTTTTATATATTAATTATACCACTGGGTAACCAAATAATAGGTTAAGAAAAACAACTTCTTGTAAAATTATTATAGCTAACTGCCTTGGCTGGTGTCTCAGTTGGTTGGAGTGTCGTCACATACACCAAAAGTTTTGATTCCTGGTCGGGGCACATTCCTAGGTTGCAGGTTCCATTCCCAGTCAGGGCGCATACAGAAGGCAACCAATCGATGTTTTTTCAATGGGTAACCAAATAATAGGTTAAGAAAAACAACTTCTTGTAAAATTATTATAGCTAACTGCCTTGGCTGGTGTCTCAGTTGGTTGGAGTGTCGTCACATACACCAAAAGTTTTGATTCCTGGTCGGGGCACATTCCTAGGTTGCAGGTTCCATTCCCAGTCAGGGCGCATACAGAAGGCAACCAATCGATGTTTTTCTTTTACATCAATGTTTCTCTCTCTCTTCCTCCCTCCCTTCCCCTCTCTCTAAAAAAACACACAAAAAAAGCAAAAACAACAACAACAATAAAAACATGTCATCAGTTAAGGATTACAAAAATTATTACAGTTAATAAGTGAAAACAAAATGATTGCCATTTTGCAGCCTGCTATAAAATCATGTACCTAGCTAGAGAGAGAGAGAGAGAGAGAGAGAGAGGGAGAGAGAGAGACTCCAGCCATGTAGAAGGGAGTTGATGAAAGAACCCAGAACCACCTGCTATCATGCCAAAGGAATGAAACCTGGGTCTGATCCAGCTGCTAATTTACAGGAAATGCAGAAGTCAAAGGGCCAAGCTGAACTGTACAATGAGGATGCAATTGACAAAATCCAGACTTTGAGAAACTATACAGACCAAGCAGCCTGAGTTCTTCAACAGATAAACTGCAAGGAAAAGAAAGAGATAGAGGGAGGAACCTGTGCATTGAAAGAGTCATAAAAGACATATTAAGTTTTTTTAAATGGGCAAAACTAAGCTTGAATGTCTAGGGGTGCACACTCAGATGATTCAACCATAGAGAATGCAAGGAAATAATTACCATAAAGGTCAGGGTGGTCGTTACTTTCAGGGGAAGGGCTGTGACTGGGACCTGGAGGGACTCATGGGGGGCTGGCAAAATTCTATTTCTTGACCTGGGTGGTGATGACAAAGGTGTATGTCTTGAAATGACTTCCTGAGCTACAAATTTAATTTGTATGATTTTCTGCATCTGTGGTTTGTTTTACATTATAAAGGTTTTTAAAAATGAAAACAGAAATATTCCACTCTGTGTGTGTTTGTGTGTGTGTACATATACATACTAGTATATGTATATATAGCTTCTGGGAGTACTAGGTACATAACAGGCACTCACTAAATATGACTCCCCTTCCCTGTTAAAAATGTGAAAAACCTTTACCTGTGTGATTTCACTCCCTTGTGTGACTAATTAAAAATAGTTGATGCTTATTAAGTGATTGTTATGTGCCAGGACTGTTCCCAGTGCATGTCATCTAACTGAATTTTCACAACCTTGTTATTTTTATTCCCATTTTACAGAGAAGAAAATTGAGGCTCAAAGAGGCTATCTGTGGCCACACAGAAAGTGGTAGAGTAGTCATATTTTAAACCCAGGCAGTCTGGCCCCCTGGCCTATACTCTCATTCCGTGTGTGTGTGTGTGTGTGTGTGTGTGTGTTATCTGTGGCCACACAGAAAGTGGTAGAGCAGTCAGATTTTAAACCCAGGCAGTCTGGCCCCCTGGCCCATACTCTCATCCCGTGTGTGTGTGTGTGTGTGTGCCTACCTACCTTACTTGTTTTTCAAATTTGGTGTCCAGTGCCCCTTTTTGTACAAATAATAACTCCCCCTTATGGATTACTTGTTTTTTTAAATTGGTGTCCAGTGCCCCCTTTTTAAAAATATTTTATTGATTTTTTTACAGAGAGGAAGGGAGAGGGATAGAGAGTTAGAAACATCGATGAGAGAGAAACATCAATCAGCTGCTTCCTGCACACCCCCTACTGGGGATGTGCCCACAACCAAGGTACATGCCCTTGGCCAGAACCGAACCCAGGACCCTTGAGTTCGCAGGCCGACTCTCTATCCACTGAGCCAAACCGGTTAGGGCCACTGCCCCTTTTTGTACAAATAATAACTCCCCCTTATGGAGTGTCTGCCAATGTGTGTGCCACCTCTTAACACGCCACAGCCTGGATCATGGAGGTACTTGTTCGTCTGCATTTGATAGATGAGAAAACTGGAACTCAGAGAGATGAAGAACTTGCCCAGTTACAAGGTTAACAAATGGAAGCGTTGGGGGTTTGAGTTGTGGTGGGGACGGTTCATACTCTTTGGCCCATCAGATTCTAAAGAACAAAATGTTCCTACCCTTAAACAGATGGCCCGCTGATGGATCTGACCCAGTCTGAGGTCATGGGTTGCCCAATCAGTGGTCCGGAGCCTGACTTGGCTTGAGAAGTGTCCAGACGAGGGCTGGGAGAAGTCGAGAGCTTGGCAAGTGCCAGACATGCCTGACCCCAGTCGGAGGGTCGTGTGAAGCTTGTGATCCAGGGGCTTGGTGTGCCTCGAGGAGCCGGGGACTCCTGTGTGCCAGGCTTTTGTTCAGAAGCCTTAAAGTCAGGGCCTAGAATAGAGCTGTCCACTCTCCATGTGCCCGGGGCCAGCTGCATGGATTTCCCAGAAGAGGTGGGAGCCAAGCCGTGCTTTTCTGGTCACACATTGATTTTCTAACATGACTCAGCATCACTGCTTGGAGATACCGTCCATCCTCTCTGTCCCTGGGGGCTCTACACCCCAGCCTGGCTGATGCATTTCAAAACAAGGCTGGGAACGGTAGGGGACGAGGAGAGGTGGAGACTCCAACCCTCTACCTCACAGGTACCAGCTTAAGAGCCCACTCAGCCCACACTCCGTTGGACATTAACATCCAACAGGATCAACTTCTTGCCAAATGCCAGGCACCTTGCTAAGCACTTTATGTGTGTTCACCCAGCTAGCCCCACAGACAGGCTATCGCGGAGGGGCTCCTGTGAGGACCGTTGGAGAGGTGAGAAAACTGAGACCCAGAGAGGCAAAAGCACTCGTAAACAGACACACAGAGATGGAGCTCCAGGTCTGTCATTGTGGAATCACGGGCTGTCCATCTGGCAGTGCTCTGTCGAGTCACTGTGTCACTCAGCCTTCACGACAACCTGGCTGGGTAGTACGGTCACCTCCATGAAGATATGAGGAAACGGAGGCCCAGGAGGTGGGTGTGCCTTGCACAGTGCGACTCGAAACTTCTGCTGTGACAGCCAGTGACTACTTTTCAAGAGCACAGTGACAGCCCACAACTGCTAAAATGTGGCCCACGTCCCTGGATGTATTATCACTCCTTACCTTTGCCCACAGCTGTTCTGTGATGGGAAGAAGGGGCAAGGAATCCTTTGGTGATCATCTTCTCGGGAGGGTGGAATGGGCATGACGGGGTCTCCTCTGGGTGGTGGTGACTATTGGAGAGTTTACCATGTGACCCCTCCATGAGGGCCCAGTGGTGTGATGGGGCAGGAGCAGCTAGAGGCGGGGAGAAACAGGATGCCTGGCTGCGTGGGTGTAGGAGCCAGAGAGTGGGTCTGCTGAGGTCAGCGCCCCCTCCAGGTGCCCCCGGGAAAGGCTGCTTGAATGCTTCCCATAGACCAGCGTGGGCAGAAAGCAGCTACAGGAGCCAACTTGGGCCTCATCCTGTGGGGCCTCCTAGAGGGGCAGAGGGGCGGCAGCAAGAAGCTGGAGTTGGATGTCAGATTCCCAAAGATTGAAGAAGAAATTGCAAGGGACCCCCAGGAAGAAGGGTGCATCCATTGAGGTCAAAGGTGAGAAGGACTTGAAGCCATGGCCATCTCCATGAGTCCACAACAGCGTCCCAAGACAGAAAGGGGCGGCTTTCAGTATCTGCTGCGTCCAGAGCCCTTGAGGCCTGGAAGGGTGCTGGCCAAGTGATACCCTTCCTCTCCTCTCACCATCTCTGTGAGCCCCGCTAGAGCCCAGAGAGGCTAGGAAACCATCAATGGGCTCCACAGGTTAAAAAAAAACAACAACTAGTGCTTCTAGAATGGCTGAAATTTAAAGAGACTCCCTAGCAACTGGAACTCTCAGACATTGTTGGTGGGAATGCAAGGTGGTGCCACTACTTTGGAAAATAATTGGCAGCAGTTTCTTAAAAAGTCAGACATATGCTTATATGACCCAGCAATCGCACTCCTAGATATTTGCCCAAAGTAATGAAAGAACTTGTTCACTCAAAGACATGTGCATGCACGTTCTTAGCAGCTTTACTTACAATAGCCAAAACTGGGGGCAAAGTGTCTATCCACGGAGAAATGGGGTAAACAAACTATGATATATATGTATCTTAGTAATAAACAGGAACAAGCTACTAATACACGGACACATCTCAAAATAGTTCTGCTCAATGAAAAAAAAAAAAAAGAGTACGAATTGTATGTTTCCACTTCTGTGAAATTCCAGAAAATTTAAAGTAACCTGCAGTGAAAGAAATGAATCTGCAGTGATTGCCTGAAGGATCAAATAAGAGACAGTTCACGTTAAACAATTAGCACAGGGCTCGGGTGTAATAAAGCACTCAATAAATGTTAACTATTATTGATCTTCATCTGGGCAGTGGCTGCTGGCTGTTTAAGTTTCTCAGCCTTTGAATCAAGTGCTTACCGCCTCAGTTATATTTATTGACATGGAAAGATGCCCAAAGCGTACTGTTGACGGGGGGGGGGGGGGGGGGGGGGGGGGGCTACAAAACAATATATTTCAAAGGCATTTTAAAGACTAAAGGGGGGAAAGTGGACATACTTCTCTCAGCATGGTGTCTGCACACTGGAAGCGCTCAGTGAAAGCCAGCTGTGATTATGATTCACGTGAAGGCATTTTGTTGCCCACCCAAGGCTACTTTCAAATATTACCCTGTGAGCTCCTGTGAAATAAGATAATGCTCACAATTGTGCTTCGACAGTGAGTCAGAGCGAGATAGACCGGGGCTGCCCCCCTGCCTTCCTTCTGACGCACTGCAGGGGGCTATCATGGGTGGGGCTGGAGTTGGACTTGGGACCCATCGGTCTCAGGTGGATGTTGGTACTTTCTTTTGTGTCCCTGGAGCAAAAGCAAAGCAAAGCCGTGCCCTTTGGAATATAGACTCCAAGCTTGGACAGAGAATATTCTTTGCAGTAACTGAGGTGCTATGATGAAATGTAGACACGTGAGGGCACTCCAATCAATTGGCAATTGAGAAAATCACAGAAGGGTGATGATGATGATGATGATGATGATGATGTTGCTGTTACATTTAACTTGGCTTCCATTTATTAATTTTTTGCTATGAGCTCCTAAAATATGCTCAGAGACTCACAATCTTTATCTCTTTTTATCCTTCCAAGTACCCCATCAGTTAGATTCTGTTACTAAAGATTTTATAGATAGGGTGTATTGCTCTTTAGAATTTTAAAAATATATATATTTAAGGAGTCGACCTTCACAATTTTTTTTAAATTTTATTTTTATTGATTTCAGAGAGAGGAAGGGAGGAGAGAGAGAAACATCAATGACGAAAGAGAATTATCAATCAGTTGCCTCCTGCATGGCCCCTACTGGGGATTGAGCCCACAATTCTTGCATGTGCTCAACCTTCACAATTTTTTTAAAATTTATTTTTATTGATTTCAGAGAGAGGAAGGAAGGAGAGAGAGAAACATCAATGACGAAAGAGAATTATCAATCAATTGCCTCCTGCATGGCCCCTACTGTGGATTGAGCCCACAATCCTTGCATGTGCTCTGACCAGGAAGCAAATCTTGACCTCCTGGGTTGATACTCAACCACTGAGCCACACTGGCTGGGCAAAATTCACAGATCTTATAAAATGTACAGCTATTAAGTGTAAAACTTGGTGAATTGTTACAGGTAACCCTTCTCAGATCAAGATGCATAACTTTTTAAAAATATATATATTTTTTATTGATTTCAGAGAGGAAGGGAGAGGGAGAGAGAGATAGAAACATCAATGACAAGAGAGAATCATTGATTGGCTGCCTCCTGCACATCTCCCACTGGGGTCAAGCCTGCAACCCAGGCATGTACCCTTGACTGGAATCGAACCCGGGACCCTTTAGTCCACAGGGCAATGCTCTATCCACTGAGCCAAACTGGCTAGGGCAAGATGCATAATTTTTAAAGTTAAAAACAAGTTAAATTGATTGAGGTAACATTGGTTAATAGCACTAGATAAGTCTCAGGTATGCAACTCTATAATACAATCTCTGTATCCTCTATTGCATGCTCACTACCTGAAGTTTAGTTTCCTTCTGTCCCCTTGTATATATTTTTTAATTTTTCAACTCGTGTTTGATCCCCTTTCTCCTTTTCATTCACCATTCTGTTGTCTGTAGCTATGCATTTGTGGTTTTGAAGATATATAACATTTAAAAATATTTTTAATGTATTTTTATTGATTTCAGAGATAGGAACATCTGTGAGAGGGAATCATTGATTGGCTGCCTTCTGCACGCCCCCTACTGGGGATTGAGCCCACAACCCAGGCATGTGCCCTGACTGGGAATCGAACTGTGACCTCCTGGTTCATACATAGTTCAATGCTCAACCATTGGGCAACACCAGCTGGGCCAAAGATAGGTTTTGGATGTATTTAAGAATTAGTTGTGACTACTTGTAGGGACAAGCCACTCCCAGCCTTTTATTTTTTTATCCTCACTGCAGGGGTCGTTCTCAGCATCTACTAGGGTTCAGGAATCTGGAGAAGGGGTTGCGAGTAAATTAAGTAAACTAGACATGAAATATAAATTTGGAAGGCATTTTGGGGGCCAGACAGAGACTTAGTTCTGGTGACTAAGTTCCTTGAATCTCTGCACCCAGGGCTCTTTATTCCTACATTTTTCCCTATAGCAGAGAGAGAGAGAGAGAGAGAGAGAGAGAGAAACCCAATGTGAGAGAGAAACATTGATTGGTTGCTTCCCGTACACACCCTAACCAGGAATCAAACCTGCAACCTAGGTATGTGCCTTGACCAGGAATCAAACCCACATTCTTTTGGTGTACAGGATGATGGAGTCTACTCTGTGCCAGGGGCCTTTCCACTGGCCACAGGAGGAATAAATCACGGTGCCCTCTGCTCCCTGCCTACCCCTGGGGCCTGAGGATTCAGGAATGAACCAAGTCACTATAAAGTGCTAGTAATGTACAGGTTTCTAGAAAGACATGCAGGCATAGTGACAAGACTAAGGCAACCAGGTGGACGCCTCACAGTGGCCCACCGGCCTGGAGGGCCATGGCCATCTGAGAGCCCTGGAATCGGAAATCCAGCCCCAGGCTGGTGGGAGACAGGCTCAGGCCTCCCTCCAGGAATGGGCTGCTGGGAGTTTTCTACCTGTGACCCCACTTGTGACCGCAGCTCCTATCACCTCAGCCTCCAAAAGGCTGGGCCCACAGGGCCATAAATTCCTGCTATCATTAGTCAGTATCTCTACAGCTCCGGCTGTTTGCCAGGAGCGCTACAGTTATTTTTATCACTTACGAGTTCCATAATTATTTTTTATCACTTTTTTCTCACAGTAGCCTTGCAAACATGGCTGGTTTTGCTCTCTTTCAATTTGGAGTTGGGGGAATCCAGGCCCCAGAGGATTTCAGGGAATTTTTTTTAATTTGCCCGAAACTCCAGAGAGGGTCAGGGTTTGACTCACAGCCTTTCTGAGGTCCAGGCTGGGGCTTTGTGTGAGGCCAAAGGCTGTGGAAGAATCAGGGGGTGGAAACCGGGAACCATCAGTAACTAGGGAAAGATCTTGGCTCAGCTACTTCTGAGCTGTGTGACCTAGGGCAAGTCACGCAACCTCTCTGTGCCTCAGTTTCTTTGTCAGTCAAATGAGGTAGTACCTACCTCATAAGTTAGTACATATAGACGCTCAGTAACTGTGAGGTTCTATATAACTTAAATCGGGATCCGGATTCTAAACTCTGACCCTGGCTTACTGGATGACTTGGGCAAGTCTCTCGCCCTCTCTGAACCTGAGATTTCTCATTTGTAAAATAGGCATAATCTTGCCTGCCTCACACCTTGGCTCTTGTATCTTCAGTCTCATCAGCCTGCTCTTCAAGTCCTCACACCTCCAACTCTGCTTGGTACTAAGCCCAACCGTCCCACCCCCAGCTTTGCCTGGTTAACTCTCCATTATCATCTCAGATGTCCTGCCTTCTCTCCCTCCCTTCTTTTCTTCACTTATTCAACAAATATTTATTGAACACCTACTATGTGGCAGAACTGTGCTAGGTGGTAGATAGGATAGGCAAAGCCCCTATCCTCATGAAGGGGAGGTAGACCATAAACTAAAAAGAGATGAAAAAAAAAAAAACAACCTCAAGGCAATTACAAACTGTATTAAGAACTTACTTCATAAGGGAAAGTTAAAACATTATAAGAGGAAGTAAACCTCAAGGCAATTACAAACTGTATTAAGAACTTCATAAGGGAAAGTTAAAACATTATAAGAGGAAGTAAATGAAGAAGGTTGCTTTCCAGAAAGTCCTCTCCAAGGGACTCTTGTGTTTAAATTAATAATGTATTTGACGATGTACATGGTACAAAATTCAGGCGATGCACCACGCCACGCAGTCGAAAGTGCTCCTCCCTGCCTGCTCCCACCCCTGCCCCAGATTTGCAGCCTTCCCCCAGAGAGGCCCTGTGTGACCAGCTTCTTGAGAGTGGGTGCCATTGGGGTGGCATCTGAATCACAAGAAGCGGCAGCCGTTTGCAGGTGTGGGAGGAGTCCAAGCAGAGGGCCTGGCAGTGCAAAGGCCTGAGGCGTTGCTGGAGGAAGAGAAGGGCTCGCAGAGGCGATGGGTGAGCCAAAGGAAGGAATTTGGATGTTTCTCTATGTGGCCTGGGCAAAGCTTTCAAGTTGGGGGCTGGGTCGTGGTCAGGATGAGTGTCTTTCGGTTTGTGTTCTATAAAAACACCATGGAGAATGGATTTATGGATCTGAGTGGAGCAGGGAGACCATTGAGATAAAAACTGTGCAGCTGATGATGGTGGAGACAGGGGCCGGGATGGAAGAATGGGGGTGTTGAGTAGGGGGTGACCTGGGCTATTTGGGAGGTGGGGTGGAGACCAGCGAGGGTTCCCAGGCCATATACTCTCCTGACGCCATGCCATTGTTAGTAGGCCGTCTTTGTGATGATTAGATTAACGTTGCACCCAGTAACCTGGCACAGAGCGGGCACTTGGGACATGTTTGCTGAAGAGATGCCTAAAGGATGAAAAGGCCCTTTGTGAATGGAGACACGCCCTTTGAGAAAAGGCTGCAGCGGGCCCCTATGTGCTCCCTCCTCCCCCATGGACACGCCCCTCCCACTCAACCTTGCCAGGAGAATCACCCCCAAATCCACCCTGCCATTTGGAGCCTGCTTCTGATACGAGAATTTTTGAACCTCAACCTTAGGATTCTCATATATTCTTGGCCGTGAAACCCTTTCCCCATGAAAGCCTGACTCAGTCTGGGAAACTGAGTCCAGGGGTGCAAGGCAGCCCCAGGTTAGTAGCAGAGTTTTCCCCCAGCCCTGACCTTGGCCTCTCCTCCATCACTTCCTCCGGATAGCTGATGCCTACTGTTTATTTTGTACGAGGCAAATCCAAGGCAACACACAAAATACTGTCCATTAATTTTATTCTCATAATAGTCTTAGGAGGTGGGTTCTACTATGATACCCATTTGAGAGATGAGACACCTTCTTGCCTTCTATCCTGCCTGCCCACCATGTCCTAGAGGCTCTCATTCATCTATAATAATAAAAGGTTAATATGCTAATTAGACCAGAAATCCTTCTGGATGACTTTCTGGATGAAGCCAGGGCTGCAAGGGAAGCCCGGGTCCTAGGTGCCAGAGGGAAGCCGGTGCTGGCTGCTGGGGAAAGGAAGGCCTACTCTTGCACGAATGTCATGCATCAGGCCTCTAGTTCTGTATATATTTGCCTGATGGTGGTTTCCTTGGAACTTCTGCCACAGGGAAAATCGCCCAGGTTCCCTGAGTCCTGTTTAGCCACTGAGTCTAGTCTTTCGTCTTCTGCAACCTGTTTTTGTTTTTTAGTTTTTTAACATTTTTATTGATTTTAGAGAGGAAGGGAGAGATAGATGGAAACATCAATAATGAGAATCATTGATCGGCTACCTCCTGCACGCACCCTACTGGAGATTGAGTCCACAACCCAGGCATGTTCCCTGACCAGGAATCAAACCCTGACCTGGTTCATTGGTCAATGCTCAACCCCCGAGCCACACCAGCTGGGCTGCAGCCTGTTTTAAGACATTGTTGAAGGATTTTTTTTTTTTAGCTCAATCAACAGATGCCTGTTGACCTCCTACTACTGGGACTATGTGGTAAATGACACAGGACTCAAGTCTGGTGGGGGACCCAGTTCATCAAGATCTTCCCCCTGCACAGTGGGTGACTTGACGGCAAAGGTTTGGTCTTTTCATCCCTGCTCCCGGACTTAGCTGATTCTGTGGAAGTGAGTCCAAGACAGGAGGAGAGGCCATGGAGAAATGCAGGTCCTGCCAAGATTAAGGAAAAACTGGGTGCATGGCATAAACACCCCTGCCTCTCTCTCATCCTGTCCTCTAAGCTCCCATTGGCTCCTTCTTTTGATGAAATCCAACAGGATTCAGGAGGCCTGGGTGCTCCTGGAGCACAGAGCAGGGCAGACAAGGGCACGAGAGAAGCACCTCCAAAGGACATTCGAGTGCAGTCTTGTAACTTGCGTAGGAGTTTTCCGGAGGGAGAAACTGGGAAAGGGTGTTTCCACTACAGGGAACAGCAGGTACCAAGGAGTTACAAAACGCCTGGCCCGCTTAATTGTTTATTTAATTAGGATTGTTTGTTTGATTGATTGATTCTGTTCTATGTGCACTTGGTGAAAATAAAACATTCAAAAGGTACAAAAGGCCATAAAATGAAAAGTAGGTCTTCCTCCCTCCCCTGACCCAGCTACTCAGCTCACCTCCCCAGAGGACATCTTTCTCTCCAGTCTCTTATCACCTTCTAGAACAGTGGTTCTCAACCTTCCTAATGCCGCGACCCTTTAATACAGTTCCTCATGTTGTGGTGACCCCCAATTTCATTGTTACAAATTGAACATAATTAAAGCATAGTGATTACTCACAAAAACAATATGTAATTATATATGTGTTTTCCGATGGTCTTAGGTGACCCCTGTGAAAGGGTCCTTCGACCCCCAAAGGGGTCGCGACCCACAAGTTGAGAACCGCTGTTCTAGAAACAATCAATTCAAATGACAGTAAATGCTTGTGAAGTGTGTGACATGTGTCACTTGAACTCCTAACTTGACTTAATGTGAGTGATATTTGTAGAGCTCCTACTGTGTGCAAAGACATCGGCTGAGAATTCTGGCCTTGGACTCTAAGCCCAACCCTTCGGTAAACACTGTGTAGTGTTAGACACACCACACTCTGCTGCTCATTTCCTCCCCCAGTCAAGGGGTGAGTGTCCCCGGGTCCAGCCAGCTCTGTGAGGTGTGCTCACCATTGTGTTGTCCAATTGACGTTTTGTGGCTTAAACTGAATTAAAGCCAAATCACTGGCAAGAAGCAAATCGTAACACAGGAGCACACATAAGCCTTGGGTGTGGTTCTGGGGATCACATGTTGTTGTTTTGGGAAGACGAGTGGGGTTTTTGTCTCCCAAGACCTGCTCTTCTCTGAGCCACAGGGGGGGAGGGAGAAGTTGGGTCCAACCAACTAACTGGAAGGGCAGATCTTTCCTGACTACCCCTAGCTGGTGTCTGCAACCCTCGTGGAGTTCAAGACCAGAATGGGGAGCTGGGAGGGCCAGCAGGCCTACAGAGATGGGAATCCCCACAGCCAACCCCCAGAGCAGACTTGCCAGTACCTGGAAGCAAACAACCAAATCTGGGTCCCGGATGCCAGCCCGAAGCCCAGAGTCCAGAGCAACCCAGGTCACCAGGAACAGATGAGAACAGGGCCCTTGTGTCCTGTTCTTACATTCCAACCTCTCATTCTCTCAAGACCCAGTTCCTTCCTGACCATGCCTGTGTGCCCAGCACTCAGAGCAAATGTGCCTACCACGGTCAGACCACCTGCTTTGTGCAGGTGCTGACTACACACCAGCTCTTACCGCCCCCACCGCCCCGCCCCCAGCTGCTCTGCAAGGAAGGTATTGATGATCCCCACTTTTGCAAACAAGGAAACCTGAAGCTCAGAAAGGAAGGATGTGCTGGCCAGTGTGGCTCAGTGGTTGAGTGTTGACCTATGAACCAGGAGGTCATGGCTCGATTCCCAGTCAGGGCACATGCCTAGGTTGGGAGCTTGATCCCCAGTAAGGGGTGTGCAGGAGGCAGCCAATCAATGATTCTCTCTCATCATTGATGTTTCTATCTCTCCCTCTTCCTTTCTCTTTGAAATCAATAAAATATTTTAAAAAACAAAACAGAAAAGAAAGGAGGAATGCAGGGCAGTGTGAGGTCGGGAATTATAAGGTATAGTGATATCAATGGGCATTTTGTATAAAAAAATTATGGAGTGCTGAGCACAGAATCAGAGAACCTTAGAAACATGAAGTCCAGGAGTCCAGGGCTCACAACCTGTGTATTAGCAGTACTAGAGGCCCGGTGCACGAAATTCTTGCACTGGGGGGCGGGGTCCTCAGCCTGGCCTGCGCCTTCTCACAGTCTGGGAGTCAGTCGGACATCCTTAGTGCTGCTGCGGAAGCGGGAGAGGCTCCCGCCACTGCTGCACTTGCCAGCTGTGAGCCCAGCTTCTGGCTGAGCGGTGCTCCCCCTGTGGGAGCACACTGACCACCAGGGGCAGCTCCTGTGTTGAGCGTCTGCCCCGTGGTGGTCAGTGCGCGTCATAGCGGCCGATAGTTCCACCATTTGGTCAATTTGCATATTAGCCTTTTATTATATAGGATAATCCACCCCCACCCGTTCCCCACACCACAGATGAAATGTCTCCCTTGAGCCCATCTCCCATCCATTCACGCCTCTTCTCTCACCTGGGGTCTTGTTCCAGCCTCCTCTCTGGTGTCTCTTTCAAACCTGCACACAGCAGCCAGAGGCATCTTTTAAAACTTCAAGCAAACTGTGTTACTCTTCCCCTTAAAACACTTCACTGGCTCCCCTTTGCCCTCAGGATAAAGTTCAACCCTCTGGACCTGGTTCATAAGGTCCTCTGTCATCTAGTCATAGTATCTTGTCACTCTGCCTCTCTCTGGCATCCCCTCCCAACTTTACACCAACTCACATCGACCTCATTTTAGTTCGCCAGGTATGCCATGCACCCCGCCCCCTCCCTATCCCCTGGACCTTTGCACTTGCTGTTCCTTCCATTTGGAACACAGTGTACACCAGCGCCCCCTTCTCTGGTAGGAATACTCTCTCTTCCTGTCTCCACTGGGTAGCCATTTCTGCTGACACCCCTCCCAAGGAGGTGGGGTTGGTGCCTCTCCCCCTGCATCCTCTCCCAGATCCTGTGTCCAGGCGCATGACAGAGCTCACTGTGTATGGTATATGCCCATGTGCTTGCCCGTGTCCCCATCAGCCACAGCGGGCAGAAACTTGGGTCATTTCTTCTCTACTGAAGCCCTAGCTCCTGGCATTGTGCAGGGCAGAAAAGAGTTGCTGAATCAATATGTATTGATAAATGAATCATATTATGTTAGATCACAGAATCACAAAATTTTAGAATCATGGACTTGGTGAAACAGAAACCTAAAATCTCAGCATCACATCATCATAAACTTAGAAAGTACTAGATACAGAGAAACTGAGCCTCCCAGAAGCTTAGGATCTCAATGTTGGAAGAATTCTTGTAGAGGTATCTTGTCCTATTAGTGGGTTAGGTAAGCCTCAACTGTGCCCTTCTGTACTATTTGACTTACATTTTATTACATTGTCTTTCAAATATCTATTTTTATGATGTGTCCTTTCATAATATGCATTGAGCACCTAACTTATTAACCACTACTTATTGAACACATAGTATGTACCAGACAATATGTTGGCCAACTGTATCTTATCTACGGCTGCATAAATTATCCTGGTTTAAAACAATAAACATTTATTATCTCAGTTTTTGTGTGGTGGGACTTCAGGAGTAGCAGTCAGCCAGGGCCATGGTCACCTGAGGGCCTGGAGGATCCACTTCCAAGACGGCTCGTTCCCACGGCTGGCAGTGGACAGCAGGCCTCAGTCCCTCTCCACATGGACCTCGCCACAAGGCTGCTTGAGTGTTCTTACAACATGGCTGCTGCCTTCCTCAAAGCAAGTAATGCAAGATGGAACCTGCAATGCTTTTTGTAACCTAGCCTTGATAGTCACACTCCTTCATTTCCTCAATCGCCTAGTGATTGTACAGGAAAAGCCCTATTTTGTTGGGGAGAGGCCTATACAGTGGTGTCAGTATCAGGAGCGGGCTCATTGGGAACCATCTTGGAGTCTGGTTACCACCACAGTGTTGAACAAGACTGACAAAGTATCTGCTCTTAGATTTAACAGTCTTGGGATAGGTGTGTGTCTGGTGGTGGTGCTGGGGGGGGCGGGGGGAGTGGTATGTAGAGGAAAACAATAAATCAATATTCAAATAAATAGAGATAATTTCAGATAGCTGTAAGCATAATGAAGAAAATCAAACAAAACAATAAGTTATATCAGAGATCAGTAAACTACAGTCACTGGCCAAGTCTGGCCTGCTGCCTGCTTTTATAAATAAAGTTTTATTGGAACTCAGTCATACCCAATCACTTACATATTGCCTATGGCTGCTTTCACATTATAAGGGTACATTTAAGTAGTTGCAACAAAGATCATAGAGCTACACAGCCTCCTGTATTTAGCTACCTTGTTCACAGTCAGCATCCAGATGCTCTAAATCCCTTTTCCACTCAGAATCTTCCTTGTCCATATTTTTTACGCAACATTGTCCTCTGTACCACCAAAAGCTTTGCTCCACTATGACCTCCAGGATTTTCTTCCAACCCTCTTACTCCTACCCTGTAGGTTTGACCCTGACACTTTCTTTCTCTTGTCAGAAGGTATCAACAGGAGGTTTTCAGGAAGCAACCAGGACTCAGGTCTCTCCCTCGAATGATCCTTAAGTCCCAGAAGGTGCAGTTGTCCAGTGAAGCCACTGGAAATAATGACCAGAACCAAGCAGGTCAAGACTGCCACCTGGGCCCAGCCAGCGTGGCTCAGTGGTTGAGCGCTGACCTATGAACCAGGAGGTCACAGTTCAATTACCTGCCAGGGCACTTGCCAGGGTTGCGTGCTCGATCCCCAGCGGGTGACATGCAGGAGGCAGCCAACTGATGATTCTCTCTCATCATTAATGTTTCTACTTCTCTCTCCCTCTCCCTTCCTCTCTGAAATCAATCAAAATATATATATTTTTAAAAAGACTGCCACCCTCCTCTAACTGACAATAATGATGGGATGCCATTGATTTAAAGACACACCCTAACTTCAGAGATATCTTAATGTGAAAAGAAGTGCAGCGTAGAATTTTTAGAATATCATGATCATTGCTGCCTCTGGGGATTTATGTGAGAATGAAATAAATCTGTGACCGGCCCTGGCCACAAGCCCCAGAGTGCCCGGCTCAGCAGTGGCGGCCCCTTGGCATTGCTCAACTGTCCCCTGGCTCTCATGGCCTAGGGCATCGCCCTTGCAGGGCCCACTCCGGTTTATGGCGACAATCACTGCCCTTGCCAGACATGATCTCAAAGCCATAAAGACTTTTACAGTCTCTCTCTCCCCTGAGATAAGCTGGGGAGCCCTTCCCAAGGCCGGGGAGCAATTTCAGAGCCGCAGGGGGAGTGGCGGGGCATTGCACAAGGCGGGAAATGGAACAAGTTTTATGGCCCAACTTCTCTAGAACTGCCAGGTTCTCATATCCTCAGCTTGAACCTGCTAGGGAAACCTCGGTACCATGCAGGGCATACAGCATGGAGCTCCTCACTTGGCCACTGTTATGGTCTGTGTGACCCAGGGCACCTCACTTTCTCTCACCTGCAAAGCAAGGACAATTCATTTAACCCGCCTCACAGTCTCACTGAGGTGGCCACACCGGGTGAGGCCCTGGCACACTTCCCACACCTGCAACCAACACCGTTCGAATCCCTTTCCTCCCCATCAACACTCATCGTACTTGTGCTTTGCTCCTCTTTCTCTTTCCACCCAGATGCTGGAGTGGCCCGGATGCAGTCCTCACCTACATCTCTCTGCTGGCTACACTCCCTCTTTAAATGAGCTCGCCAAACTATTTGGCTTTTTTCTTTCATGTTTTTATTAAGGTATAATTTCCATACACGAATACTCACCTTTTATAGTGTATGGCTCTCCAAGTTTTGGCAAATGTATCGGTTGGGTAACTACCACACAGTCAAGATGCAGAGGATCACCATTCCCCCCGAACCCTCACCCCACCCCATCTCAGCCCCCGGCAACCACAGCATCTAGAGTTGTACTTTTCCAGAACATCATACAGATGGAATCGTATGGTAGGTAGCCTTTGGGGTCTGGTTTCTTGCACTCAGAATGATGTACCTGAGGTCCAGGTGCTTGTATCAGTAGTTTGTTTATCTTACTGAGCATTTGGCTTTTCAGTCACACTTGTGCTTATGGCTTGGCCTTTATCTCCCCAGCCCAACTCCTCTATGAGTTCTAGGCTTGTAGAGCCAGTGGTTCCTTGGATATTTAATTAGCATCTCAAACAAAACATCCCAATGGAACTTCCTAACCCAAATCTACAGCTCTTCTAATCTTCCTCATTGCAAGGATCAGTACCACCAGCCCCACAGTTACTTTTCTTCATACATCCGACCCAGTAGCAAATTCTGGGCAGTGCTACTTCTAAAACATCCAAATCTGACCACCCCTCCCCACCACCACCTGTATTCATGTTCAATGTTGCATAACAAATTAACCCAAATTTAGTGGCTTAAAACAACACCCATTTGTTATCTCACCATGTCTGGTCAGATGGGCATGGCGGGATGGGGTTCTCTGCCCAGTCTTACACACCTGAAACCAAGGAATCGGCTGAGCTGTGTTCCTATCGGATGGCTCTGGGGAAGGATTGCCTTCCAGCCTCATTCAAGGCATTGCCTGAATTCGTTTTCTTGTAGTTGCAGGACTGAGGTCACCACTTCCTAGCAGTGTGTCAGCAGGGTTGCTCTCAGCTTCGAGAGACTGCCTGCATTCCTTGCCATGTGTCCACCTCCATCTTCAAAGCTAGCCAGAGACTCTCCCTCATATCAAATCTCTCTCACACTCTGAATTTCATTTGTCAGAAAGAGCCCAACCCCTCTTAAGGGCTCACCTGATGAGGGCAGGCCCACCAGGGATACTCTCCTTCTCACAAAGTCAGCTGGTTTGGGACCTTCATAACTCCTGCACAATCCCTTCACAGTAGCACCTAGATTAGTGTCTGCATGAATAATTGGGAAGTGTGGATAGACCAGAGGGTCCCCTGGGGCACCTTTGAATTCTGTCCACCTACCACACCACTCTAGCCCAAGCTGCCATAATCTCTCCCCTGAACCACCTCATAGATACCTCGTCCCCCACGAAGCTGCCAGAATGATCTTTTAAAAAGACAGATCTGGCCAAAGCCTTCCCCCGCCTTCAAATGTCCAGTGCTTGAGGCCCTCACCACCTGGCCCAGGTGTGGGATGAGGACTTCAGTGGCATGCTGAGTGATTCTCGGGATACACAGGGACGGTGGTACGAAATGACATTATCCTCAAAGCCTGTCTCTTTATAGGGCTTACTTCCTTCTGAAAACGTGAAGGAGAGTCTCCCCGTTGGATAGCATAGGCCCTTAACATCTCTCTAAATACTTGTCAATTTCTCATTTGAAGAAGAAAGAGCAGAGCTTTCCTGGGCAATCCTCTCTGGTTGCACCTTAAAAATACTGTTTTCATTTTCATTTTTCAATCACCTATTTATTGCACGTGACACTGGTTTCCCATTTATGTCAGTGATGAGGGTAAAGACAGTAATTATGAATTGATATCAAGAAAAATGTTAAGTAGCGGAAGGTACAGTGGTCCTCGGAGTGGAGCGGATCAAGGTGGAGTGCAAGTGTGCGATGACGGAAGGTTGGAAAGCGCTGGCCTCCGTCCTCCCTGTGGCCCACAGATTGTGCTTCCTGCTGCCTGCCCAGCCCACTGCCTGTTCTCTCCCCTCAACCTCTCATTCTGTCTTTTCTCTCCCTTACTGCTGCCTCTCAATCCTTCTCCTGCATGTGCACACCACTCTCTCTCCCAGACCGCAGTAATCTCTCCCTTCCTCGATCCATCATCTTAACAGCTGTCACCCTCACTCCTTAGCCTCTCAATATGCAGCTGCTTGTTATTTTCTCCCACAAGTGAAAACTCTAAGTGCCAGGAGGGAGGCTCCTGGTGGTGCTGGCTCTTCATAATCCCCAGGACGCTTTGGTGCAGGTATCTGCTCATCACCGTTTGTCAAATGATGAACTTGTCACAGCCCACACTACTTCTGCGCCACCACGCAGACTAACTCATCAGGGCCCTCCTCCATTCTACCACGGTGGCCCCTGGAGCCAGACCAACGGGTGTCTGAAGTTCAGCTGTTGCACCAGCCGTGGACAGATGTATGAAGAAACAAGTCCCTTCTTAGGAGCCTCAGTTTCCTCATTCATAAAAGAGAACAAGAATAGCTGGCTCATGGGGTTGTTGGGATTCAATTATGTCCAGTAATGCTTGACAAAGAGGTCAACAAACGTTGCCCTTGGCATCAGGATTTGGTTTTTCGCTCCCCCATCATCAAACAGCTGCACGGGATCCTGTGATTCAGGTCTTAGATCACGTCTTGGCATTTACATATGACACACTGATTCCAGAAATGGAGATCAAAGGTGACCTGGGTTCCACAAAAGAGGAAGTACGACAATGCCACGGGTTTGGGATGACAGGCCATTCACACTGCATGGAACTTCCTTTGGCTCCTCACCCAGCCTGTCTATCACCCAGAGTCCCTTTCACTTCTCATCCCTGCTCTTTGAGTAGTGGGGTTCCATTTGGAATACGGGATGAAAAGCTTCTAGTATTGTGGTTGGGGAAGCAGCCTTCCCCATTCTCAACGAGGCCACATGGGTTGGGAGAAGCACAGGCTCAATCAAGTCCTGGCTCAATTGCTCTCTAGCTATGTGCCTTGTACAAGTGCCTTCACCTCTCTGAACCTTGGTTTCATCACCTCTAAAATGGGGATAATAGGATTTTCTGTTTGCCTCCCAAGCTGATGTTTTGCAACTGAAATGGAAACCAAGCTCTGGCCACGAGCACTGAGATTTGAGATTAACTGGGGCAAAGGGTTGATGAGGTGGAGGAACCAAGGCCAGAGGAATTTATGGCAGTGCAGGGTTTATGGTTTTGATAGGGACTTATTAAGCACACTCTAGGGCTGCAATCATCTCCTCTGGCCCCCGCCCCCATGTCCATGTTGGCAGCAGCACGGATGGGGCTTCTGTTGCAACATTAAGGAAAACATTTCCTGGTACTCACGAGTGGGCAGGGACAGGGGGAGGCGGGAGTGGCCCGGGATAAGGCCGGCAGCTAATGGTGCTCTTGAGGCTGAAGAACTCAATGGCCAGCCTCTCACTAGAAAGGCACTGGCTGAAGAATTCACACTCACTGAGTCCCTGGTGGTGGACACTTTGGGCACCTCACACACACACAGCTCTTATAGTTACTAAGATCTCATTCCATTTAATCCTGACAACACCCCTGCACGGAGGGATCATTCCCATGTCGAAGATGCAGCTCAGAGGGATGGAGTGACCAGACCAAGGTTACAGTGAATCACCCAGGTGTGACTCCCCAACTGGAACTGCCAATCCCTCTGTTGGGAAAGAACGAAAAGGGTCACTATGCTCCACCCTCATCCTTGAGTGACAGCACACCTAGGCACCCCACAGTCCAGCCGTCAGCAATCTCCCATTCACCCATCACTGAATGTCATGGTGTGCTGGTGAATGCCATGGTGTGCTGGTAAATGCCATGGTGTGCTGGTTAACAACCAGCTCTCCAGGGGAAAGCCTTGATTTATAGTGTTTGCCAGTTCCTGTGGTGTAAATGCTTCCACCGCTGCTATCAATGCGACATTGCCCAACAGAGAGTTGGGAAGAGTAGTTAACAATCGGCTCTCACAAGCCAGCTCCAGCACACCTCTGAGTGAATGTGAGGCTGTGGTCCTTGGTGGCTAGTTTATCAGAGGACAAGACCAAGGTGGCTATGAACCTGGCTGGAATACTCAAGTGCATCCCTTGCCTTTAAATATCTATCTATCTATCTATCTATCTATCTATCTATCTATCTATCTATATTGATTTCAAAGAGGATGGGAGAGGGAGAGAGAGATAAAAACATCAATGATGAGAGAGAATCATTGATCAACTACCTCCTGCACACCCCCACCCCAGGCATGTGCCCTTGACCGGAATCGAACCCAGCACCCTCCAGTCCGCAGGCCAACACTCTATCCATTAAGACAAACTGGCTAGGGCTCCCTTGCTTTTATTCTTTTTCAAAACAACACTTGCTTTGATGAAATTTCCCCATGCCCACTTGTCCCTTAATGCTGGCAGGTTGACCCAGGACCCAGATCAGGGCTCCATCTTGGACCCCGATGGTAGATGACAGACCCTTGGACCCTCCTGCCATCCTTTCAGATCTTTCCATCATCCCCTCCCTTTTCGACTTTCATGTCTCCACATACTGAGTTCTCAAAATCAGGGACCAGAGTCAGATTCCCACTTCTGGCTCCTAAGGAAAATCCCTTCCCCTGAGCCTCCGCTCCCCATCTATAAAGTGGGTGGTGGTGGTGGTGGTGGTCATAACAATGTCTAACCTGCTTACCTCTTGATGTGAAGATTAAACAATAATGGCTTTGAGAGCACTTTGCACAGTAGGAGACTATTTTCATTCTTATTTCTAACACCTGAAAGGAAGAAAAGACACCCACCCAAGGACTTAGAAAACATACATGCCATTTATTTAGCTTTATACACTTTTGTTAAAACACACAATAAATGTTTTTTGTTTGTTTGTTTGCCCCATTGGGTGGCAGTGACAGGGCTCAGGTGTCAGCACAGGACCTAATGACATTCACACCCCCGGGAAGATGCTGATGGATCTGCCAGAACCCAACCCACTTTCAGAACTGCTGGATGTGAATTTCACACTTCATCCCAATCAGGGCAAATCACAGAGCAATCTGGCAAAAGTAATTGGCTTGATCATCACAAGAAATCTAGGAGCATCCATGTACAACCCTTTCCTCTCTTCCCTGTCCCCTTTAGGAGAGCCACGGGGACTCTGGAAGCTTCTGAGAGCTGCCTAGAGAAGGAGTTGTCTCAGTGGAGGAATTATAGGGTCCATGGTTGCCCTCCCAACCATTTTTTTAGTCCATCAGATTTTGTTTTAGGACTACAACTCAGGTAGACAAAAATTCCAATGTGGTGTCCTCAGTTTAGAATCAGGAAAGTAAACTTGTCTTTATTTTGTTTCCTATAATTGCAATAAAATTCTAAAAGTGGAATGGATTTCTCCTCCAGGAAGAGTTGACTTGGGCAGAGGACTGCCCCCTGCCCCAGATAATTGCTACCATTAAAAGCCACTGTTGCCCCATTCCACCCCATGGGAAATTCTTACCTCAGCTTGCCTCCCATGACATTGGGGGGTGGAAGAGCAAACAGTAGGAATGACCATGATGAGCAGAATGACTCCAGCTTCCCTACCTCACCCCACACCAGCCTGAGCCCCCTGGCTGGGATTTCTGGGGAATTGAAATGAGAGGTGGCTAAGGAAGGCTGGAGAGCTCAGAGCAGGGAACCCTCTCCTGGGATTGGGGATTTGGCTTGCTGGAGTGGGGAAGGCCAATCCTCATAGCACTGGAGATGCAGAGATTTCTCTTGGACATACTGTCCAAATACCCTTTATGCCTCTTTTGCCAAAAGAAACAATCACTAATGATGGAATTGGGAGGCACTGGGGTACTGCCCCATCTATTCAGAGGGTCAGCCTGGCTGGGGGGTAGATAACCCGTCTAACTATTCATCCTCCTACAAAGCACAGCTCTGGTCCCAGGTCTGGTCCCAGCTTTAATTGCCATGGGCAAGTGGCATTTTTCAGAATTCCCCAAAGTCACCAATATTCTGCAAGGATGGAGGCACGGGCTATTTCATCCTGGGGTTTAATGGCTCCAGAATGTACCCTGAGTGATGCTCCCCAGAGCAAGTCTCAAACCAAGACCTTCCCCTGCCCCCACCTCCCCAACTGGCCCACTCCTGGAATGGCATAATCTTGACACTCATCCCTCAGAGTTGGGGAGCAAAGAGAGAAAAGGGGCCTGGACATGATGACAGCACTCGGGGAGAAGTACCGGCCTGAGGGGAAGAGAGCTGGGCTTGAGCGAGGTCCCACATCATCTCTAGGCAGCAGGTGAAGCAGCTGGGGGTAGATATGGATGAAGGAAAGGCAGTGGCTTCGGCAAGAGAAACGTTGTCCAAGGCAGCAGAGGATTCTCCAGCTGGGATCTCCCCAAGTCAAGGCCCCATCGTCCAGAGCAGAGGAGGGGGGCAATGTGCCGTGGCCCACAGCCCAAGTTCTTGGGCCCTTTGCCCTTTTCACTACTGCTTTGGGACTGGCCCTACTGTCACAGCTTCCAGCCCTGTGACCAAGTGACTACCAGGGGCTCTCAGAGGGGACTGAAGGGCCAGCAGAGCCCCTGACCCCCGGCGACTTGCTAGATGACTTCTTGCTTCGTGATAGTCAGCTGGGGGATGGCAGAGGGGGGCTTGACAATTGTGGTGATGGCTCCTGGCAGGAGTTTGTAGGGCTCAGACCCTGAGCCACCTGGTGGTGAGGGCTGTGGAGTCTCAGGGGTGGCTGGAGGGACAGAGAGACAGACAGGCTGTTCAGAATCCTAGCCCTTTGGGGAGTGAAAGCAGAGCCCTAGAAAAGTTCTCCCCCTCTCTGGGGCTTATTTTCCTCTTCTATAAAGCGAGAGAAAGAAACCAGATAATCTCTAAAGTCTCTTATGGCTCAAATCTTCTGATCCCAGATCACAGTCTCATGTTCTATGAGGTCTGGAAGGCTATGGCTGGGCCAGGTCACACCCAGTTCCTACTAACCTCCATTTCCTCCACTGTTTGGTATGGAGACATGAGCTGCTTCTCCCAAAGCAGGGCCCAAGTCTGACTTTCCCCAAGGACACTGGGACATGTGACAGGAATACCCATTCTTGGAGAAAAGGAGCAAAAATTGATGAAACCCTAACTGGCTTAAAAAAAATTCTCTGACATATAGGTAGATGAGTAACAGGAAGTAATTGTCCTCACCCCCATAACAGGTTCAGAAAGTAACTCTGAGTCCAGCAGGTGTGGCTCAATGGTTGAGCACCAACCTATGAACCTGGAGGTCATGGTTCAATTCTCTGTCAGGGCACATACCCGGGTTGCGGGCTCGATCCCCAGTAAGGGGCATGCATAATTCTCTCTCATCATTGATGTTTCTATCTCTCCCTCTCCCTTCCTCTCTCTGAAATCAACAAAAACATAAAAATCATGACCCACTTGGCTAATTTTAGTCAATGGACAACTTTCCCAAACAACACTCTCAATTAAATGAAATCTCATTTTAGTGGACTGCTTCATCCCAATGATAATTTCACTCTTTGAAGAACTTTGCCAATGACAAACTCACTCTTGTGAGATTTTACCTCAGAGGAGAGTCTAGTTCAATAGACATCCCAACCTAATAAATAATCTCACTCAGTTGTCTAATGGATAGCCTTAACCAATTGAGAAGCCTTATTTAATGAACAATTTTACCAAATGCGCACCACCTACTAGAATTTTCACCCTAATGGATATCCTCACCCAACGGGCAAGCTCATCTAGTGGATTACCCCATCCCAAGGACAGCTTCATTCAGTAGAGGTTATCAATCACCTTACTAAATAGCAGCCTTAACAAATACACAATCTCATCCCTCATCCCTACCCTGGCTCCCTCTTAGGCCCCAACCTCACCCCTTCCTGAATAGAACCCAAGTTGCCCACCTGCCTGCCCCCTGGGCCGGGGCCACTCACACATCTGTCCATTGCTGAGGTGAGTAGGCATCGTGTTGGCAACAATGACGTTGGTGCCCATGTGTTCCTGCATCAGGTGAGGGTGCAGGGGATGATGGGCATGGGTTGCATCACTGGAGGATCCTGCAGGTAGAGGGAAGACTCAATGAAGATGAAGAGTTTGGGATAAGGATCATGGGCCTTGAGACACCATCTTCCTCAGGTGTGGCCAATCAACCTGCCCATCCATTATGGATGATGCCTATTGGGTTCCTATTCCTGGGCTAGTAAACTGGGGTTTACCATTCCCATCCATGGACTTTATGAGGGTATTAAGAGGACCCAGCTAACCAAGAGAACAAAAGTGATTTAAAAGAAACAGAAGCATGTAAGGAAGCATTGAGATAATTTAAGTATTATCATGAGTATTGATTGTATATTAATATAATGGATTTAATCAATGGCTTTCGAAATTCCTTGGCACGGAAGTTCTTCAACCATTTGGTCCCAACTCACCTTTCAGCCAAGCTGACCTATTTAGTAGAGCATCTATGTGTTTCTTTGTACTTTCCTGTAATTTCCAATCTCTCTGCTTTTGCTCATGTACTGGCTCCACTGGAGATGCCTTCCCCACCCCCCCATGTCAACACGTCCAAATTCCAGTTCAGATATTTTCTCCTAAGGGAGGCCTCTCCTGGTTCTCTCCACTCCAGTAGAAAGTAAACTTCTCCTTCCTTGCAATGCCCATAGTAATTAATTTATCTGTAACTCATCTTTAGGAATAACCACTTCTCCATTCTGTGAGCATTACAATGAGTCTAAGCTTCCTTGCTTAGATCCTGCCTCCTATCCTTTCAACTCACTTCACCTAGTACCATCACTGCAAAAACTCTTCAACCCTATTGAGGCTGCCAACTCACTGATCCCCACTTTTCACTATCACCCCATCTTTATTTCTCTTCTAGTCCAGCCAAGATTCCATAGCCCAGTATTATAATCCCTCCTTCCCTTGCATTCACTGTGAACTCCCTCATAGCTCCCCTTCAGAGTAAAACATTTTCAAAGGGTTGACTACTCTTGTTACCTCCACTTCATTTTCCCACTCACTCTGTCACACTTCCCAGTCTGGTTTCCTTTCCCACGGTTCTCTGACACTACTGCTCTTTTCACAATCGCCGAGTCTCCACGTCACATCGCCAATCCAATGAACACCTCCATCCCTCTCCTGTGAACTTAACACCATTAAATGCCCTGTCCTCCTTAAAACATGCCCTTCTCTTGGATTCTGGAACGTCCCTGGTTTTGCTCTTATCCCTCTGGCTCCTCTTCCTCCAACCTCCTCCCATGGCATCTAATTGCTGGAATACCATGGATTTGCCTTTCATCCTGAGCTTTGGGATTGTATTTTAGCAACAGACTCAGATATCCAACTGCCTCCATGATAATTCAACTTGGATGTCTAACAGTCATCTCAAGTTTAACTCAAGTCCAAAATGGATCCCTCACCATCATCACCATGCCCAGCCTCAAACTGTTCTCTCTCAGTCTTCCCATCTTAGCAAATTGCTCCACCAGCATTCCTGTTACTCAAAGCAAAAACATAGGTTTTATCCTGGACTCTTCTCCTTCCTCTCTCTCCCCCCACATCTGATCAATCAGCAAGTCCTGCAGGTTCTTCCTCCAAATAGATGATCACGTTTTTCTCTGCTGCTAAATTTCCAGTCATGCTTTGTCCCAGCCTCTACTGTCTTTTCCCTGATTGGAGACAATAACATTCTCAGGGGTCTCCTGTCTCCATTTTGCACCTTCCCCTCCCTAAATCCACTTTCTACCCAACAATCAGAGTAGTTTGTTTAAAACACTAGTCTGATGTTCAATCTTCTTATAATAGTTGCATGAGAATAAAATAAAAATTTCTGACCATGGCCTATAAAACCATATACTTATCATTTGGTTTCTGCCGGCTCACCATCTTCATCTCATACAACTCCCCCAGCTCACCACCTTATCCTCCTTCTCAAACACACTACCCTCTCCTGCTTCAGGACTTCTGTATTAGTTACTTCTGTCTAGAATGTTTTTCTCTTGACTTTTAAATACTCTATTTCCTTTCATCCTTCTGGTCTAAGCACAAAAGTCACCACTTCAGAGAAGTCTCCCTTGGCCAACCTGTCAAAAGAGGCCCCTTCTCTTGGAGAGACCCCTGCCCCCGCCCACCTCTCTGCCCCTCCGGGGCGGGGCACGGACCTCCCAGCAGCATCTCCTGCAGCAGGTTGTCGATCTTGGCCATGCCAAAGAGCTTGATGAACTGGATCTGCTCAATCATCTGCCAGGTGATGCTCTGCAGGGTGGGCAACAGCAGCAGCAGCTCGCCGAAGCGGCCACGTGAGTCATACTGGCGGTCGTTGATGTAGTCCTCCAGGCTCACCTGCACCTGGGACCGCAGCCTCTTGATCTTACCCGGGTCACTCAAACCTTTAGCATCTGCAACAGGAGGGGGTGGGCAAGGGAGGGCAGTGGGGCCCAGTTAGAGCATCTGGGGAGTCAGGTCCCAGACTTCCCCTGACTCATGGGGCCCTCTTAGGGGGCCTAGTGGCTCAAGGTCACACAGGGAATCCTCAGCAGTGCTGGGATGAGGATTCAGGGTCCACAAGAAGCAGAGCGCACTAATGCAAATTGTAGCTTCCTGGACTCAGGCAGAAAAGTGTTTCTGTCACATTTCCTAAGATGCAGAACTGGGAGAGAGGAGTGAGGGATAGAGGATGGGACTTCAGGAACATACCCAAGAGGGCACTTAGCAACTTCCTCATTACACATGGAGAAACTGAGGCACAGAGCAGGGAAAGGACTTGGCCCAGGTCACATATCCAGTGTTGGCAATCCATGATGTGCACTTGGGGCTCCTGACTCCCAGTTGAGTTCCCACTGTCCAGATCTCAGCACACACTGCTTCTGCTGCCTTAGAGCTGTATCCCCACTTTTCTGCTCCCTTGCCTGTGTCATCTTAGGGTCTCAGCTTAGGTTTCACCTCCACCAAGAAGCCTTCTCCTTTCTACCCTCCCCAAGTCCGCATTATGTGTCCATGATGTTCCCAAGTTTCTGTGGCTCTTCCGTTACTACTGACTGCACAGGAGGCAATTGTCTCTTCCACTAGATGTGAGCTCTGGGCAGGAAGGCATATATATCATTTGTCATTTTAAACCCGCCACCTAGTACCATGCACAGTCAGTATTTGTTGAATAGATGAAAGGATAGGTAGATGGATAGAAGGATAAATGAATGAAAAAAATCAATGGATAAATTCTAGATCCTCAATCTTAAGAAGGGGACTCAAGTAGTCGTCCAATGGATAATCTCAGACTTCATGGAGGTAATGCATTTATTTCCTAATGTAAGTGGCAGAAAGAGAATTTCACCCACACATCCAGTCCAGGGTGCTCTCCACTAACCATGTTTGTGCATTCTTTTACTCAGTCAACAAACTCTATTGAACATCACCTACATGCCAGGCCCTATTATAGGTCACCTGCCCCTCCAAGCCAGGTTACTGACCCTGACTCAGCGTCAGTAATCCTGCACACTTTACTGAGCCATTTACTCTGTCTAGCCCTGTGCTGAGTGCTGCAGGGGATATAGCCTGGGCCAGACTCTCAAGGAAACTAGAAAAGACAGTGCCTGGCACACAGTAGGTGTTCTCTAACATGTAAGAGATGATCCACACAGAGTGTTTAGAATAGTGTCTTAAAGAGCATTCCATAAATGGTGATCATCTCCCTCTTCATTACTATTATTACTAGAGGTGATCTTCATGCAGTTGGGGCCTAAGACAGTACCTTGCACACAGTAGGTGTTCTCTGACATGTAAGGAGGAAAGGAAGCAAGCAAACCTTTGGGGGCCCAGGAATCTTGACATTGTAAAGTAAGTCAGGCTTTGCACAGACATAACTACAAACTACAAATACAGGTGGAAAGTCAGTAAATGGAATGGGGAGAGGAGAGTCAGAGCTGAAGGAAAGGGTGGGGGTGCAATATAGTAGTCCCCACTTATCTGCATTCTTCATTACTATTATTACTATGCAGTTGGGGCCTAAGACAGTACCTGGCACACAGTAGGTGTTCTCTGACATGTAAGGAGGAAAGTTATTACCTCCATGAAGTTTAATTGATAAATTAGGCACAGTAAGAGATGAATACCAATAACTAATAAATACTAAAACTGAACACTTATTACAATACATTGTAATAAAAGTTATGTGAATGTGCTCTCTCTCTTTCTATCTCGATATCTTATTAAACTGTACTCACATTTTCACTTAAAGAAAGTACTTCTATGGCTTCTCTTTGGAATGTCCAAATTGCCAGCATTACTACTCTTGCACTTTAGGGGCATTATTTAGTAAAATAGGATGACTTGACCACAAGGACTGCAATACTGGGACAGTTGATCTGATAACCGTGTTGGTTACCAAGTGACTAACAGGCAGATAGCATATGCAGAGTGAATACGCTGGAAAAGGGGATGATTCACATCCCAGGTGGGACAGAGCAGGAGGGTGCAAGATTTCATCACACTACTCAGAAAACCGTGCAATTGTAAAGTTATGAATTATTTATTCTTGGAATTTGACCACAGGTAACTGAAACCACGGAAAACAAAATTATGGATAAGGGGGACTACATGCTACATGAAGGGTTAGAAAATACTCTCCACAGTTGATAGGACAAGAAATAAAGGCATAAGCACATAACAAACATTATAAAGGTGATCAATAGAGACAATAAAATAGCCAGAAAAATATATTAAGAGGATGGAGGAGAATAGGAATGGTGATAAAAGAAGTGAAACCCTCTGCTAGCCTAGGAGGAAAAATACGGCCTAAAAAAGATAAAGCAAGAGAGAGCAGGCTTAGCATTTTATTTTGAGCTTGAGGTAATGGCCAGAAGAAATGATAATGAATCAGAAATGGCTCTGAGGGGTAGGCTTTAGCAGGAAAAGTGGAGTAGGGAGGAATATTTGCTAGCCTAGGAGGAAAAATACGGCTTAGCATTTTATTTTGAGCTCGAGGTAATGGCCAGAAGAAATGATAAAGAATCAGAAATGGCTCTGGGGAGTAGGCTTTAGCAGGAAAAGTGGAGTAGGGAGGAATATTTGCATTTTAAGTATGTGCAGATATTATTTTGCTAGGAGTAAGGGTACACCCAATGTAGCTTCCCCATCCCCTTTTGAGGAAAAGAAGATAAAAGGAAAGAAAAGAAGGAAGACAGGAGATGAAAGAGAACAAAGGAGGGAGGAAGGGAAAGGAAAGAGAAAACTCCAGCCTCTGGACTCAGTGTGCCCTGTCAAGTCATATCATCCCTTTGAACTTTGATTTTTCCTTATCTATGAAATGGAGCTAAGAAAAACACCCTCTCCGGGTTGTTGTACTAAAGAGATGAGGTTGTGAACTTGGGGCATGTAACCCAGTAGGAGAAGTCTGACAGAGGGTCTGGAGCATCAGGGGTGGGTGGGAGGTGCGGACTGTACCTGGGTCAAAGAAGATGATGGCTTTGAGGCAGGCATACTCATTGTCATCGATCTGCAGCTCCTGGAACGGCAGCACCAGCTCATCCAGGATGCGCATGGACACCCGGCTCATCTCTGCCAGCTCCGGGCAATGCCGGGGGATGATGTAGTCATTACCTGGATGAGTTGTAAAGGAGAGGGGATGGGGAAGCTACCTTGGGTGTACCCTTACCCCTAGCTTTGAACAGGCCCTGTCCTTTGCAGTTGCAATGCAGTTGGTGCTCATGGGAGGAGTGCCCATTTTACAGATGAGAAAGTTAAGGCCCAGATTAAGGGAATGAGTTGCTTGAAATCATTGGACTGGGCCTGGGATTTGGCTTTGAGTGTGTTTGAACTTTAATTCCTTGGGTCCATATTTCCTTGCATCCAAGGGGACAGGGCTATTTCTGATCGGTCCCCTTGCCCCAGCATGCTGCCATGGACATCTCCTATGCCCAGGTGGGTTCCACACTGGACATGCCTTCCACAGAGCCCTGGCTGAGCAGGCCACCTCCTCACCTAATAATAGAACGTCCTTGAACACCATAGAGCGCTTGGTGGCTCCGAGAAGCAGGTGCTCGCCGGCATGGGCTCTGAGCAGGGCCACCTGGAAGAGAGAAGGGACAGCATATGGTGCCTGCACACCTGTGAGGGCTGCTCCTAGCCAACTCACCGACACTGGGCAAGTCCACTTCATGCTTCCCTCGCCTTTACCTGCCTGAATTATAAAACAGGCATCAGAAAACAGCTGCCCTCTTCCCATAACTGATCAACTGGGGATCTGGAGAAGATTCAGCAGGAATCCAGGAGGGGAAAGAACATGCGCTAGGAGCAGGGTGACCAAACACTGACTTTGACCTTGAATTTCTGTGTCCTTGGGCAAGTTGCTGCTCCCCCCTGGGCCTGGTTTATGTGCCTGGTGAAACTGTGACAATATTCTGGGTGTATTTTTTTCATTAGAGGTGCAAAGGCTTTCATCAGACTCTAAAGAGGGTCTATCACCCCGAAAGTCCTAAAACTGTGGGTCCCCAATTCCTACTCATGGGCCAGCTATGAAAGATTATGAAGAGTGGTTTATAAGAATGCAGATTCTTAGGCCCTACTTCCAGAGATTCTGATTCTGTATGTATGGGGATGGGCCCAAGGATCTGTATTAAACAAGCTCCCAAGTGGATTCTGATGTGCAGTTGTGTTTGGGAAATCACTGCTCCAGATTTCCAGGCAGCTGCCCACTTGCCATTGTAGGATTCTAGGGTTCTGAGAGTGAGTTACAAGAATTTGGACATGGATGTTGGTTCCCACCTAAGGCAAAGGCATGAACACTGGTTCTTGGAAGTGGATGAGCTTGACAGACACCTTTCCTGCAGAGAAGACAAGTCTAAAGTTGGAGGTAGGAGCCCAGCCAACTCACCGGAGAGCATTGCCTGCCCTTTCAGAACCATCTGCTTCAGAGCTAGCAAGAGAATCAAAGATGGGCTGGAAAAATAGTATCAGGCTGGTAGCCTCAAGGGTCTTATCTGCAAGGTTGGGTTAGGAAGTCCAGAGGGTTTTAGCAGGCTAAATTATTAAGTAAAATGCTTTTGTTCATGAATTCACTTGATTGTTCATTCTTTCAGCCATCACATGTTAAGTGCCTACTAAGTGACAAACGTGTTTTAGGCAATGGGGACACAATGGTGAAAGGAAAGGAAAGGAAAGGAAAGGAAAGGAAAGGAAAGGAAAGGAAAGGAAAGGAAAGGAAAGGAAAGGAAAGGAAAGGAAAGGAAAGGAAAGGAAAGGAAAAAGGAAGGGAAGGGAAAGAGGGTGCTAGGAAGGGAAAGAGAGAAAGCGAGAAGAAGAGAGAAAGAAGAGAAGAGGGGAGCAAGGAAGGAAGAAAGAGAGGGAGGGAGAGAAGGAAGGTGAGGGTATGAGATAAGAGCATAGGGCAAGAATAACTACGTAGATGGGAGGTCAGAAAAGACCCATCTAAGGAAGTGGAATTGTTCTAAGGCACATAGTAAACATTCAATAAATATTTGTCTGAATGAAGAAAGGAAGAAATGGGTGAATGAACGAATGAGCAAACTAGTTAACTTCCTCTCCAGATGCAGCCCCTCCTGGGCAGCCACCTGTCCTTACCTAGTCTATTCCCCTGTGGTTAAATCTTGTGAGGATGCCAGGAAAATAGGAGAAATGGCAAACAGGCGGTGAGAGTACACTTGCCATGACCAGGACAAGGATGCTTACTATTGAGCACTTCCTACACAGTACACCGGGCACTGTGCAGGCCCTTGTCACTTACCAGTGGCTCTGATTGACAGGGAGAAGACCTGGCATCAAGTCCCAGCTCTGTGGCTGCCTTGCTCTGTGGTCTGGGGCAAATCACCTTCCCTCTCTAGGCCTCAGTCCCCTTATCCAATGCTACCGTTGCTTTCCAGGTTTCAATGGATTGATATTCCAGACAAAACAAGAAGCAAACAACGTGGAAAGTGGTTCCTGAGGCGATGTCTATCGAGTTGGGGTGCCCTTTGGAAGACAATGACCCCCATCTCCCAGGCTTGTCTCCTCCTCCTCCCCCACCCCATCTAGAGCAAATGGGCTCCTGTACACCGTGAATGGGGAGCTGGGAACCCTCATGATCTGGGTCCAGCCCCCTGACATGGCAGCTGTTCTGGGGGTGAGCAGGCAGGGGGGTGTTAATGATTGTCCCGTGTTATTGGCCACCCATCACTGCTCTCTGAGAATGCTCTGAGCCCTAGCCAGGGAGGTTTGGGTGGGAAATCGAGGTTAACAATTGTTCAGCTTGGGGGTATCTCGTTGCCCTGCTGAGCCCCTGGGAAGGAACAGGAGGGATTAAACATTAATGTAGATTCTCCAGGAGAGGGGACCAGGGCCAGAACACGAGGAGAGGGGAGAAGGCAGGGGCTCTGCCAAGATCCCTGCCCTGTCATCCCTCCCAAAGCGGGAGGAATCTGTGTGAGAGGGCATCTGATCCGGCCCCCGGTGCGAGGCCCAGGACCAGCCAAACCCGTGTTTGCACAGCGTGTCCCATCGCGGGACACTAATGGGTGTTCCAGGAGGGGGTGGGTGTGAAAGGAGTTCCAGGAGCCCCGGGTCTGTCCACAAAGTTCAATAGGTGCCTTGCCTGCAGGGCTTCTCAGAAACTTGAACAGACTGGCATGCGTTGCCAGTCTTTCATGCAAATTGTGCAAAACGGAGAAGTAAATGCACCAATGGACATCTAGGCCCTGTCCATTGGTGACCCCGAGCTTCCCTCAGAGCTGAGAAGGTGACTCAGCCCGGCTCTCCTTTCCCAGACAGGAAAAATGTCTGCAGAGGCCCAAGGGGTGCAGGAGCTGTCACTTGTGGTATCTCAGAAACTCATGTCCTCAGACACCATCACACAAACACACACACACACACACACACACACACACAGTCCCCTGTCCCCCCTGGGACATTTTTGGTATGTCAAAGAATGTACTTTGGAAATAAAATGCTGAGCTATACCATGTTGGTGGGATACAGGAAGAAACTGACATTTAGGGAGGCCAGCTGTGGCCCCGGCACTGTGTAGGTGCTTATTACATGACTTACACTTTTCAAATGGTAATGTTCTCAATCCTTCCAACAACTTTCTGAAGCAGATATTACAATTCCCACTTTGTACATAAGAAAACTGAGACTCAGAGAGAGGAAGTAATCTGTCTTAGATCACACAGAGAACCAGTCTTAAAACCAGGGCTCAAGCCCAAATTTCCTGATCCTTGGCCTTGGGCCCCTGTCAATATCTCCTCGGGAGAGGGCCCTGGTGCAGAGGTACAGTGGATAGAAGCCTGGACTTTGGAGCTTGCCTGCCTGGTTCTAATCCCAGCTCTGCTGGATACTAGCTTTGTGACCATGAGCAAGTTACTTAACCTCTCTGTGCCCCAGTTTCATCACCTGTAAGATGGAACTAATAATAGCACTACCTCATAGGGTTGTTGGAAGGATTAAATGAGTTAACATTTGCAAAGTGATTTAAACAACTGCAGGACACATGAGCACTATGTGTGTTTTGTTAAGTAAATTCAAACCAGTCCAAGGCTATATCCCAGGTGGGCCAGCAGGTCCCTCCTGCCAAGCACCCCCACTGCCCACAGTCCACGTCCACCCGCACCTGGTCGTCCAGGGGGAGTTCACAGAAAGCTGGGATGTACTTGGCCCACTCAACGAGCACCAGCAGCTGCTCCTTCATGGACTCGCACACGTCGGCAATGCTGGCGATCTTCTTTGCCCGGATGTCTCCGTTGATCCCAGAGACAGGGGAGGTGATCTGGGGGGAGAGGAAGGAAAATGCTGGGGATGGCTGGGCTGCCCCACACGCCCAGAACCCTGCAGAGGCCCCTCCTCAGATAGTGTCCCAGTCTGGAAAAGGGGAGATGGACTGTGGGTGCCATCTTGGCTCGGAGGAAGTTTAAGGGAAAATGGACAGAAAGAAGGATGCTGAAGAAGCCCTGCTGCCTGCCCCTGCCTCCTCTTCCTCCAGCTCCTCAGAATCCCAAGGAACCCCTCAGCCCTAGGGGAGAAGCAGGGCAAAAATCCTCATCCTCATCTGATAGATGAAGAAACCACAGTCCAGAGAGGTGCTGTGATTGGTCCAAGGTCAACAGCAAGAGGCTGACTGAGTACCAGTTTGCTACTCTGTCCACTTGTTCGCTGCTCTGTTGTCCAAGATGATCTCAGGCCCTCAGTGAAGGCAGAGAGCTGCTTGAACCACAGCCCAGAGAGGTGCTGTGATTGGCCCAAGGTCAACAGCAAGAGGCTGACTGAGTCCCAGTTTGCTACTCTGTCCCCTTGTTCGCTGCTCTGTTGTCCCGGGGCTAAGCTGATCTCAGGCCCTCAGTGAAGGCAGAGAGCTGCTTGGCCTGCACCATATGGGCAGTGGGATGAACTAGAAAGTGCCCCCCGATGCCAGGCCTGTGTCCCAGTTTTGTCTTTGCTACTAAACGGCTGTGTGACACTGGACTCGGCTTCCCTTCCATGACATCTGAGGGTCCATCTAGCTGCTGCTCCAGGGCTTGGCTGGGGAGGGCGGGGTGGAGGTGAGATTCCTCTTCAGTGTGTGGGGTCCCAGGTGGGTGGAGCGGTCACCCAAGTACCTGCTGGGACAGGACCTCCGCCTGCAGGAGCGCATTGATGGAGGGTAGACTGCTGTCCTCATAGCTTGACCTGCGAGTGCTGATCCGGTCCCGCTCATTTTGGACGGCTGTGAGGACAGCAGAGAGAAGTGAGGAGGGAGGGCAGGGATACGGAGGAGGGGAGGGCTGTCGCATGACTGATGAGGAATGGGTGAGGTGCAAGGGGAGAGAGTTCAGCCCTGACAGAGTTTCTGAGGGCTATCCTGCAGGGAAAGAGGCACAGTTGGAGGTGGGTGTAAGAGGGGTACGTCCAGGAGACAGAGCCCAGATCAACTTGTGGGAAGGAAGGGAGACAGATTCTAACCCAGCTTGTTAGAACTTTCCAAATACCAAAACTGCCTCAACACAGTGCGGGGACTGCAGGAGTGACCCACCCATCCCTGGAGGCATGCAAGACAATGATGACTTGGCAGAGGGCTTAAGGTGAGTCTTGAGCATTGAAGAGGGGATCTGTCTAGATAACAGATTTTCAAGCTCTGTTTTAGAAAAGGATCCTTTTCTTTCCAGATGAAAGTGTGTAAAACAAGCAAAATGAATTCCTCTGGGTGACAGGAGATGGCCCAGGGATTCCTGAACACTGAGGCAGAAGGCCTGGACGAGGGGATTGGGAGGCCTCGCCTGCCCTGGCGGTCTCATCCGTCAGTAGGAGCTGCAAGGGATCCAGGCTACCCTTCTCAGAGACAGCAAAGGTACACTGTCCTCCCCCTGCCCACTGCTGGGCTCTCTCCCAGGAACTCAGAGATCTGGGGCCTGTGTCCACCAGGGCCCCACACCCCACTGTGTGTCCAGTCCTGGCTGGAGATATAAGATGAACCTGCTGCCTTGGCCCTGTCCCTTGGACTCTGAGAAGCCTTCCTGTGCAATGAGGCTTGGCTGAAGCTGGAAGGAGGGAGGATGCAGTGGGAGGAGACCCAGTTCCTGTTCGGAACTGCCACTCGCTCTCTGTGTGCCAGTAGAACAGTGATGGCGAACCTATGACACACGTGTCAGAGGTGACGCGCGAACTCATGTTTTTGGTTGATTTTTCTTTGTTAAATGGCATTTAAATATATAAAATAAATATCAAAAATATACATCTTTGTTTTACTATGGTTGCAAATATCAAAAAATTTCTATATGTGACACGGCACCAGAGTTAAGTTAGGGTTTTTCAAATGCTGACACGCCGAGCTCAAAAGGTTTGCCATCACTGCAGTAGAAGTCACTTCCTTTCTCTGGGCCTCAGTTGCCCCATCTATCAGCTTTTGCTTCCCAAATTGTCTCTCCCATCTCAGAAACAGGCAGTTTATTCCCCCACTTCCAGCCTGGGAGTCTTTCTCTCACATTCCAGCTCTACTCATGCCCCACATGTGTGAGTGGTCCTTACGGAATCCATCCTGGCTCCCACTCTGCCTGGGCCCTGACTTCTCGGCCCTGGAGTAGTCTGGGACCTCCTCTCTGGTCCCTTTGCTTCCAGCCTTGCCCCTACAGTCCATGCACCTCTCAGGTCATACCCCTCCACGGCTCATTATGGACCAGTGCCTCCCCATCTCCCTCAGAGTGAAGGCACAGCTCTTCCTTGTGGCCCCTTCTCTCTGAGCCTCTTCACTACTCTGTCCCCCAAACTTGCCTCACTGCTCCTCTGACACACTCTGGTGCTGCTGTTCCCACTGCCTGGAATTCTCTCCCCTATAGCTTAGCGGCATCTTCACGTCACTCCTGTCCCCGTGCAAATGTCACCTTCTCAGAGGTACCCTCTCTGACCACTTGTCTGAGCGGCATTCCCCCCTCACACTCTGCCCTGCATCCTGCTTCCTTCTTCCTCTTGCCTCTTATTGTAGAATCATATGCTCATTTCTTTACTCTCTGTCTCTCTCTCTGAGAAGAAAAGCTCCAGAAAGAACTCCCTCTTGTTCACTTCTGTGGCCCCAGCAACTAGAACAGAGCCTGGCACATAGTAGGTGCTCAATTAATATTTGTTGAGTGAATGATAAAAAGCTCTGTTTCTTGGGAGTACCCTAGGCCCTGTGTCTCAGTGGAACATTGACATCCCACCTATTCAACTGTCTCTGGATTTCACACATTATTGAAATCAGAGAATGAAAGGCAGACAGTCAGTGGTTCTCAACCTTCCTAATGCCGCGACCCTTTAATACAGTTCCTCATGTTGTGGTGAGCCCCAACCATAAAATTATTTTCGTTGCTACTTCATAACTGTAATTTTGCTACTGTTATGAATCGTAATGTAAATATCTGATATGCAGGATGTATTTTCAGGGGTCGCAACCCACAGGTTGAGAACCGCTGGAATGAAGCCAGGAGTCAGGGGGATAAAATACAAGTCCCAAGATAAGAAATCTCTCCAGAGACCCACCACCCTGCATGGGGCCAGCTCCCAGAACCACTCCCCAGCCTTAGTCCTGCCCCACCTGCCCTGCCCACACCCTCCCACAGAGGCTGCCCGCACCCACCAGGGCGCCAGGAGGAGGCAGGCTGAATAAAAGGGCTGCTGTCAGCAGCTGCGGATTGGGCTCCTCAAGGTTAGGCCGGCCTTATCAGTGCCCGGCGCGAGCTCAGTCACGGAATGATGTTTTCCAAATGTTTGCTCAGTATTAGCAGGGTCGGGGACCTAATGTAACTCCTATTGAATATTAACCAACCTGGGCAGAGGCAGAGAGGAGGATGAGCTTGTCTTCTCAGAGAACCCCTGAATGGGGGCTACTAGGGGCTGAGCTGAGGTTCCAAGAAAGGGCCCACCACCAACCCATACCTCCTGCACCCCTGGCCCTGCTTCCTGGTTCTAGGTGTCCAATTCCAGGAGCCTGAATTTGTCCTAGGACCACCAAGTAAGTGTCGGGTTATAGGAAAGAATTCCCAACCTACTGTTAGGCCCCCTGGTCCCCAGGTTTCTCCCCAGAAAAACTTGCCACTCAGGGAACTCACTTTTGGCCACCATGGAATAAGCTCTGGCCAAGACTTACGGGTCTCTGAGATTTAGAGCCATTCCCTGGGGTCAAGAGGAACTTTCAGGGATCTAGGCCCAAGATGATTCCCACGCTGGTCCCTCCCAGTTTCAATCCTGGGAGCTTGGTACCTGCCCAGCTCTGGGAGCCTGAGTTCTAGTCCTGACTCCACCCTTGAGTCAATCATGTCACTTCTCTTGCCTCAATTTCCCCATCTGTAAAGTGTATGAAGAAGTAGATTTGATAGCCTCATATACACCTGTCTTGTCTATAAATTTTGTTTGCAGCCCATGTCTTCCTGTCTAGTCTATAAATTTTGTTTGCAGCCCATTTAAAAAAATATATGTCAAGTACACAACATTATAATTTGACATCTGTATACTCTGCAAAGTGAGCTTCCTCAAAAGTCTAGTGACTATCCATCACCATACAATTCACCCTTCAGGGCTACTTTTGGGTTTAAATGACTGAATTCTGCTAAGACCATCAAGAAAGAAAAATGAAAACTTGTCCCAGCTCTTCTGATCCCCGTGGCTTCCAAGAATTTCTCTTGGCTTTGGGAAGTTCTTACCAGGCTATAAAACTTAGACAGAACTAGTAATATCCTTACTTCCCAGAGCTTGACCACAGTGGCGACTGAACACTTTGCTACCCTGGCCTATTCTCAAAGCAACCAAGGGACACGAGCACATGTCACAATCTTAACCCAGGTGTGTAAATAAGCACCAACATTTACTCGCCTACACTGACTTGCCATCAGCCAATTCTCCTATCCTCCTGACATGATGCCACCTTCCCTGAGCCAAGAAGCAATTTTCAAGGCTAAGCAAGGGCAGAATTGCCTGGTGCTCCCACTCCCCTTCTAGGAGCCAGGATGTGGGCCTGTGCCTCTTTGGCAGCTGAGGGGGAAGACCAGGAAACAAACACACAAGTCCCAGTGTCTGTGGTGAGGCTCACAAAGCTGGGAGGGACCACTACCAACCCCCTCATCTTATAGAGTCCAGAAGGGGCAGAAACTTCCCTGAAGTGACACATGGGAAAATGACTGAATGCTTAACAAGAGACACATACAATGGCAGATCAAAGCTGGACCAGGCCACATACAGCCCAGGAAGGCTGCTAACCTTCTCCCACCTGCCTGTCACAAGGCCTGCGATTTTAGCACGAGAGATTCATTCTCTTGAACCTAAAATCGTGACTGTGGGGTAATAGAACCACTGACTATTAGAACCATAGACTCTTAGGCCCTGAGACTATAGTTCTCAATCTTCCTCTTGTCACCAGCTCTTCACACATACAGGGGTGGGCAAAAGTAGGTTTACAGTTGTAAGTACGCAAAACAGTTTATTTTTGAATTGTTATCTATGATTGTATTATTACTACTACTACTACTACTACTATTAACCTACTTTTGCCTGTATTGTTATCTATGATTGTATTATTATTATTACTACTACTACTACTACTATTAACCTACTTTTGCCTGCCTCTGTATATCACATCTCCATCTGCAGCATTTCTCATTCCACAGAGTGGTTCCCAACTTGGAGGTGAGAGTGGGTGAGAGAGGCTCCACACCACCGAACACCAGGCAGGGAGAGGTGGGGGGCATTCGCCCTCTGCAAAAGCTCCTTCCCCACTTTGAGAACCACTGAGGTCTGGATGCTAGAATGATGTTGAGAGCAGGAGGGGGCTACTCCTTCATCAGGGTGAGCAGGCCCAGGTTTGCCACAGGACTCATGAGCTCACACCAAGGCCCTATTAGGATGAGTCACAGAAGACAATTCCTAGGGAGGGAGCAGAGAAAACAAGGTCTCAGAGGCAAAGATGGGGAGGGGAGGTGACCACAGCTGAGCTCCTCTCCTCATTAGGCTCAGCAGGCTGGGTCCCAGGTTCCCGCTGTGGGGTGGGATGGGGGTAGGAGGTGTGCAGCACTAGACCAGAGGTCTAGCTGTGAGCTAGAAGTGAAGGCCTGGGGGCTAGTCCTAGAGCTGGGAAGTGTGAGTTGAGAGGAGAAAAAGATGAAGAGATTTGAAAATGGAAAGTTATTTTTAGAAGCAGTTACACGATTTTTGCTTCCTGAGCTTGGGTTGAGTGTTCCTGAGGTATGGAGGGCATAAAGCAAGCAACATGGAGGTATCGTCCAAGCAGCACTGAACTTGCGTTCAAAGCTCTGGATTCAAACCCCACATTCTGCATTGACCAGCTCTGGGGCCTTCAGCAAGTTGCTGAGCCATTCTAGCCTCCGTTCCTTTATCTATAATAATAGTGCCACCACAATGCCCTAACTGGTTTGGCTCAGTGGATAGAGCGTCGGCCTGCGGACTCAAGGGTCCCAGGTTCAATTCTGGTCAAGGACATGTACCTTGGTTGTGGGCACATCCCCAGTAGGGAGTGTGCAGGAGGCAGCTGATCAACGTTTCTCTCTCATTGATGTTTCTACCTCCCTATTTCTCTCCCTTCCTCTCTGTAAAAAATCAATAAAATATATTTTTAAAAAAAGAAAGAATAATAGTGCCACCACACACAGTTGTCATAAGAACAAAAGGAACTATCCATCATGGAAAAGCCCAGCCCAATGATTGGTGTCTGCTGGTACCAGGAGGCCTGGAGAGACCTCAATCAATGCACTGCGTCTTCCCCTTCTCCACTCCCCAGGACAAGTCCAGTGTCCTGCTCCCATTCCCTAGGATGGGAAAACTTGGACTCACCTGATACTCAAGCATGACGACTAAGGAACTGGGCACTTGTCCCTGGGACAGGAAGCTCAGGAGCAGAGCACCGCCCCCACACCCCCCCCCCCCCCCCCCCGGCCCTGCTCTGTGTGTGACGGGGTAGAGCCATAACCTCCCCCATATTTGCTGAGTCTGGGTAGTACATGGACATTTGCAATATCATTCTCTAGTCTAGACCTTTCTTAATGTTTGAAACAGCAAAGAAAAAACACGGGACTTGGCTGCCTTGTGGTGGAGAAGGCAGGCAGGGGTGGTGGTGGCTGGGAATCCACTCAGACACAGTGGGAGCTTATCTTTTTGAATCGTTCTCAAGACCAAGCCCAGCCCCTCCCTATGGTCAGATTTCTAGGCCCTTCCTTCTCTCAGCCATTAGTCAGTCACCCTGGGGCCTGTTCCTGAGTCATAAAGTTGTGTCCCCAGTTGTAAATGACTGTGGGGAGCTGTGGTGCGGGTGGGGCAGTGGTGGCAGGGGGAGGGCCGAAGCTCACCTTCCTTCTTCATGCCAGCCCGGAAGCACTTCTTGAGCCTGCAGTAGCGGCACTGGTTCCTCTTGTCTTTGTCCACCACGCACTGCCGACTAAATCTGGGGAGGGCTTTGGATGGTTGGATGGAAAAGGGACAGCCCTCCCGCCCCCAAGATTGAACTAGAACCCTGGCCATCTGGTTGATCCCCAGCCTCTTTGCTGCAACTAACCCTTCATCCCAGAAGTTCTCATGTTAACCATAAAAGCTCAATGGAGTCCAACCCTGTCTTATTAAATGTAGGGAAACTGAGGCTCAGAGAGGCAACCCGTAGACCTGGATCACTCAGCCTGAGGTAGAGCCAGGTTGGGAACCCTAGTCCCTTGAGTATCAAAGCACCACTCTTTCCACCACATCCTACTAGTATGAGAGCTCGGAGGCCAGAGCAGGCTCCTGGTTATAGCTAACGGTCAATACGCGGTCCACTAAGCCAGAGATATAAGTAGAGGCAGTGCCTCACAGTGGCTATGGGTGGGGCCCTGAGTATCAACCTGGGCTCTGCCATTGATTTGAGCTGGGTTACCTTGAACAAATTCCAAGCCCTCTCCACGCCACAGCTTCCTCCTCTATAAAATAGGAATAATAATAGTAACCACCTCAGAGGGGCGTTGACAGGGGAAAATAATACACAGATGGAGCCTGGCACAGTATCCACACATGACAAATGCTCCTAACCGATGGCTATTGTTTTATTATTGCTGCCATGCAGAATGGCAGATGCTTTTAAAGGAGGGATCTTCAAGGCTTTAGGAAGCCCTTGGGGCAGGTGGAAAGGCCTGGGGCCAATCTCCTTTCCGCCCTAGAAAAAGCACCAGTTTGGGGGTTGGGCCCCATCCTCAGAGGCTTAATCCTAAGCCTCATGGGTCCTTATTTGCTAAGTGGGGAAATAACAGTGGGTGAGTGGACTTAGTATGGTTCCTGCATATAGTAAGGGATCAATAAAGGGCAGCCGATAGCTTTCTGATCCATGAATGAGTTTCCTAGGATGGCTGTTCCCATCTGGAGCCACCAGGCCTAGGAAACCAGAGGAGGCTTGAAGACCTAGAAGGGCAGATGCCTCTGGGGCCTAGTAGGGAGATGACAGACCCTGGGGAACATTGGCCCAAGTGTGCCTATTTCCCAGCTGGAGAAATCAAGACCCCGAGCAAGCGAGCGGGGCTCCGCACCTGCAGGAGTACATGTGGTTCTTTCTCACGCTCCTCCGGAAGAAGCCCTTGCAGCCATCACAGCTTGAGGCGCCGTAGTGTTTGCCTGTGGCCCGGTCTCCACAGATGGCGCACAGGGCACTGACACCGAGGTTGTTGGTCGCATTGAGGTTAGCACCTTCTGATGGGGATGTGTCTGCACGAGAAGAAAAAAGAGGAGGACTCAGAAGCACAGAAAGTCACCTCCTGGAGGCCCTGTTTTTCTGGTGGTTTAAATTTACAAACCAATATGAATGTTGTGGGGAGCTCCCCAGGGCTTCAGCCTCAGCCAGAATGCCATGCCGCCCCCACTCCCTCAGTGACCTTGGACAAGCCCCTTGGCCATTTGGAACCCCTGTTTGGCATCTCTAACTTAGGTATCATTGTGACAGTGACTTCACAGAGTTGTTTGTGAGAGTCTGCTCCCCTCATGATGGAGACTGCTAGCCCAGCTTTCTCTGGGAAGTAATGAAAACTTGGCCACACTCTAGTATGCTTCCAGCCCTTATAGACCCTGATTGACTGGGCATAGAGGGCTGTGGAAGGGGCAAATACTGCAGTGTCTGCCCAGAACCAGGTCTTGCCATTTATTTCTTATTGAGTGACCATGGCTAGGTGGGTCTCAGCTTAGTGCCTAGGGGCCCTGACAAGCCTCCTGGGAAATGAGAAAACATGCACCAAGGACTGTGGCTTGTTTGCCCTCCTGGGAGGGTCATGACAAGGAAATGTGCACCCCTCAAATACCTCTTGTCCCAGAGGCAAAAGCTACTGCGTCTACATAAATGTGAGGAGGGGTAAAAGAGGCAGGTGACAAAGATCTTGGATTGGATGCTGGGGGTCTCTGGTGCTAGTACTGATGCTGCCACTAATTCGCTTGTGACCTTGGGCAAGTTTGTTTCCTTGCTTCAATTTCCCCGGAGCCTCAGTTTCCCTAAATGTAAACAGGGCAGTTCTACTGTTCTAGTGGTTTTCAATTATTTTTTAAAAATTCAGTAGCCGAACCCTCTTTTTATAAGCAAATCTTCCACCAAGGATAGACCTCTTGGAAGATGATAAACACTATGACCCATCTCCCCTGAAGAATGCATGCATGTGCACAGCACACAAAGTCGTAACACACTGTTCTCATAGAACCCTGAGGCCGACCTTGAATTCCTAGGGAACAACCAGTTAAGCACTGGAGAGGGGCATGGCGCTGCGGTAAGACCACAAAGTCTGGAGCCCTTTGCCCAGTTAGAATCCCAGCTTGCCCATCTCTTACTGGTAGCCCTGTGACCTTGGCTGAATTAATTAACTTCTCGCCTTCCTTTCCTCACTTGTAAAATAGGAGGAAAATGCCCTAGGGCTGTTGTGTGTTGTGGTGATTCAGTCAAGTGTTTGTCACAGAATAAGCATGAGATTGGCATTTGTGAAAGAACTTTTCTGCAGAAGAAAACTCTCAGAGCACAAGACTTCCCGCCTCCACGTGCGAGCAGACTCCGCTGCATTTCATCCTGCCGTCACCTGGCTGAACATCTCCTAGTCTCCCGAGGGTGCCCAAGAGTGCGGCCCCCTCCACTTGGTGAATTATTCCTGGAGATGGGGATAATTGTTAAGCCGTGCTGGTGCCCTTTCTCCCTCAGCCTCGCCTCCCCAGACCCCTGGGAAGAGCTGACCCCACAATTTCTGGCCATTCAGGAGGAGGCTGGGGGAAGGGGTGCCCACATCCTGGGCAGGATGGGCTGGGTGCTGCCAAGTATATCATCTCATCCCTGGAGTCAGCCCCATTCTCCAAGTGAGAACACCAAGGCCCAGAGAGGACAAGTGGCTTGCCCAGAGTCATCACACTGCTGGGAAGTAGAGGAGCCAGATATATGGCCCAGGGGTGCTGGGTGATTCTGGCCATTGCTGCCCTTGTTGGGGTGTCTACTGGGGTCTCTGCAGCAAGGAACCCCTATTGCTTTTGGTTCTGAATCTGAGATGGGGACAGATGGGGAGCTATCCTTGGAGCCTTTGAGCTACCAGCCCAGGATGTATGCCAAACATAATACCAACTCTCAGACCACTTCAAACTCCAGTAGAGAATGTAAACCCTTCTTATAGGCGTTCAGAGTTCCTGAGAGGACTCAGGTGGGGCCAGGACCAGTTACCAGTGCTAAGATATTAAGTACCTTATCTTATTTCATCCTCTGGTAAGCCCTGGGGTGGGTGCTATTATTTATTCCCATTTTACAGATGAAGAAACTGAGGTTGCAACAGGAAAGAATCTATGCCAGAATTTGAGCCCTAATCTTTCTGGCTCCAGGGCAGGAGGCTGCCTGTCTTCAGGTCACCCAATCAAGGGGCTTGGCTCTGCCTCGGGAGCACAGGATTCCAGGGAGCTGGAGGCATGCGCTCTGCAAGGTAGATGGCACCAACCCCAGGGAGCAGCTTGGGGCTGGGTTGTGGCCAGGAGTGTGACAGCACACATTGTCCTTGTGGGGTCACATGGCACCCACCTAGGGCAGCAGCTCCTTAGTTTACCATTTCCTGCATGTTTGTCCCTCAGTTCCTCACATGACCCTTGGATACTCCTAAAAGCTGGCCAGCAAGCAGACTTGGGGTGATTAAGCCCATTTTGTAGAAAAGACCAGGAAAGGAGGGGTGACATGCAGGTCATACAGTAAGTGGATGGCAGAGACAGGTGAGCAGTTGGTGAGACTGACTATGGACAGTGTCCACTGACCACAGGCAGAGCAGTCACCTTTTTCCAGCTGAGCCAAACTGACCACAAGCCTTAGAGGCCTGGGCTGAAGCCACAGAGCCGGGGCAGGAAGGCAGGTGGCAGGCTGGCCTCGGCTGGCTGCCACCCACTTCTCCACCGAGGCTGAATTGCCACCAGTTAGGGACCTTTCTCTCCAGAAACTTCCTGGCTTTCAAGTCCCTTTCCTCCCCCAACCTCCTTGTGAAGGAGAACACTCCCCCCTCAGATGGCTCTCAGTGATTATAAACCTGGAGAGACACATACAAGCAATAAGATCTGCTCAAAGACAAATGGACATATTGCTGATGAGAATCTCATTTGGTGAATGGCAACGTCAAAATCCTGCACATCATGTCTGCATAATCGTGCCCACCGAACAGCACCGGCCCCCAGGGCAAGGATGTGCACATATACACAAGCAGGTACACACAGGGCACGAGTCAGAATGCCCATGCAGGAAACACAGGGCACACAAACAAATCCACATCCATGGTACATGTGTGCAAACATCCACAGTCACATGTACACACTCACCGCCACTTTCATACATAAGACAAACACAGGCACCTCTAGAAACACCAACCAACACAAACCCACTCAATGTACAAACACAAACGAAAATGGACACAGAACAGGTGCACAGAGACAAATGTGCACAAAGATGCAAATGGTTTCTGTGGGCACACAGTTGCCAACCCAGTATATCACCTCCCACCCACTTACAGGGGAACTCATGCGCGCGCACCACACCAAGAAGAGGGCATGATCTCACACACACACACACACACACACACACACACACACACACACTACTAACTGGTGTCTCATTTAGCAAAACTTCCCTGAGAACTCCATTTTCTCTAAGTGGGGCATTCACGCCAGGAAAGTCTCAAAGACACCCTGAAACACAGGGCGCCTCCATCTACCGTCTCCAGGGACTGGACGTGCCTTTCCATCTCCCTGGACCTAGGCCCAAGGGATTCAGGAAGGGGCCATGTTGGACCCAATTACTAGAGCTGGATGGGAAGAAGGAGCTCACCGTCACGTCCCTGCTCCCAGTGACGCGCTGAGCAGGATGGCTTTGAGGTACAAGGGACTGGAAGGGCCTGACAGGGATTCCTGGGGCCACTTTTGCTGGGGATATGCTCTGGCAGGCCTCCCCTGGCCCAGAATGCCTCTGGTCACTGTGCCTGGGCACATTTCCTTTCCCTGGCAACGCCCGTACTGGCCTATCAGACCAACCTGGCCATCGTCTATCATTCTCCTCCCAACCCAAAACTGAGTGCCAGAGACCTGCTTCCACACCTGGGCATACCTGCCCCCAACTGGCATTCCTGGGCACACGTGCCTCCACCTACCATTGCCCATCGTCAACACCTGCACATTCTCAAATTCCAGGGTGGTGTAGGCTGGGTCCAGCGCAGCACTGTAGTCGGCCATGTCCATGTCGACCAGGGTTTTGGAGAGGCGCATCCTCCCCCTCCACTCCTCAGTCACTTGCCCTGCCCAGGATGCCCACCCGGAAGGCTCCAGGCCGAGCCGGCCCCCGCCCTTCACCCTCCCCCTGCCTCCTCCCAGGTGCACTCTCTGCCTTCCTGCCTTTCAAACTGTCCTCTGGGAGGATCTCCCGGAGTCTGGGCCTAGCCGCCCAAAAGGGGTGGAGGCTCTGCCAGGGAGGGGTGGGGGTTAATGGTTAATCGGCTCCCCCACTGGTGGATAGTCTGGGCGGGGCTGCAGGGATTTGGCTGTTTGTTGGTTTCTGCCTGACACCAGGGGTGCTACTACAACTGGTGGGGCCTTACTCACCAATATTCAGTTATTGATTCTGCAAGATGGAGAGGCTAACTCATCAGCACTCATTTGACCCCCCTGACTCAGCCACCCTCCAAGTCATTGTCACTCCAAGTCAGGCATTCTAGCTGATATGCTGGGACGCTGAGAGCCACCACCAAGGTGCCCTAATTCAATGACTTCCCAAATCATTGACTTTTACCCTTAATGCTCTTACAGATAAGCTGCCTCATGGCTCATGAATTAAAAACCCAAATCCCAGGCCCGACACCAATCTTCCTTCCCATTTCCTACTGCCTTTAGGAGCAGAATGGATAGGCAGTTTGGTAGGGCCAGACTCACCTCTGGTTCCACTCCCCTGCTCCCCAGTACCCCACTCTGGCCACCATAGCTCCACAGCGCCCAGCTGCTCAGGCCCAGACCACCTCCATCTCCCATTTCCCTGTCACAGTCTCCTGGTTCCCTCCCTCCCTCGCCCCAGAACAGGCAGAGACAAGGCTTGCAGCCCCACAGGCCCGGGTTTACAGTCAGACACCTACCACCTACTAATCGTGACCTTGGGCAAATTATTTTGGGTGAAATGCATTTTATAGAGGAGGAAACTGAGGCTCAATCAAGCGCCAGGGTGGTCTGAGTGTTAAGTGAGATGGCATTAATAAAGCACCAAACAGTGCCTAGCAAGTGTCCTTCCCTTCTGCTCCCTGACGCCCTTCTTGTCTCCCTCGTTCCTCTCCACCCGTCTCCTGTCTTTGGAGTGAGCATTGTGGGAATGCCACCTGAGCAGCTGCACACTGGGGTCTTGGGCTTGTTTTAATGCTCTGCTGTTGCTGAAATTCTTAATAATTTCTGAACATAGGGCCCTGCCTTTTCATTTTGGACTGGGCCCTGGACATGGTGCAGCTGGTCCTGTCGGCCTTCAGCTCATGGCTCATCCATTTCTCCTCATACCTCCAGTCCTCATTGCCCTCTCCACAGACACTTCCATGAGCTCCCAATCTAGCTGGAGAGGTAAGGTTGCAAAGTGAAAGGTAGAAATCACTGGGCAGAGGTAGAAGGACCGAGGCTTGGTGGCCTAGAGCCTGTCCTCTTTCAGCTGAAAGGACTAAGGTGGCAGGATTTGTTAAAACAGTAAGCAAGAGTGGGTGAATTAGTGAGAGAGATAATTAGTGAGAGTGGGTGAATTGGTGAGTGAACTAATGAGTGAGTGGGTGAATGAGTGAGTGAATTTGCCCAGCCAGTGTGGCTCAGTGGTTGAGCATCTTCCCATGAACCAGGAGGTCACGGTTCCATTCCAAGTCAGGGCAAGTGCCTGGGTTTTAGGCTTAATCCACAGTAGGGGGCATGCAGGAGGCAGCTACCAATGATTCTCTTTCATCATTGATATTTCTCTCTCTCTTTTCCTCTCTCTGAAATCAATAAAAAGAAAAAAAAAAGAGTGAGTGATTACAGACAGGGTGAATTCATGTGTGAATGAGTGAATTAATGAGTGGGTAAATTAGTGAACTAATGAGTAAATGAGTAAATAGATGGATGAATTAATGCGTAGGCAAATCAGTGGGAGAGGCGGTGTGTGTTTGAGGGGGGTATGGAGGCACCCTCCTCATATTCTTTCAATTATTAAAAGCCTTCTCTCTGCCCTGCGTAGCTTGTTCTCCCAGAGCTGAGATAAGTGGGGTGGGAGGTGGGGAGAGCAATTGTTCAGAAGGAGAAGAGAGGCTGGATTTGTGGTCGAGAGACCTGAGTTTAGGAATTAGCTCTGTCACCATTCAGATAACTTTGTTTAAATCACATCTCTCTCAGGGTCTCAATTTCCCTCTCTGTAGAATGGGGAGCAGATCCTGGCCCATTTGTTATATCAGGATAAGAACCCAAGGGAGGGAGAGAGAGTGCTCCCCGCCACATCCCACACTTTGAGATTCCATAAGGGCCTGAAGAAGATTTCAACTACTGGTGGGTCCCCCCCTGCCCCGCAGGGACATCTGATCCTGACTCCAGTGGCCTTGGGGGCGGTGCTGAGCTGGGCTGGAGACCTGACTAAGGGATAAGCACAAAGGGGAAGGAGGGGCAGCTCTGGGGGGGTGTCTCCAAGGGCTGACTCCAGGTCCTGCCACCTGTCTGGCACCTGTGACAAGACACACACAGCTACTCCTCTCATAATCTAGCAATACATGCTACACATAGAGGCACATTCCAGTCTTTCCAACTTGCCAGGCACGATGGCTCCCGCAAAGAAGGGTGGCGAGAAGAAGAAGGGCCGCTTCGCCATCAACGAGGTGGTGAGCAGGGAGTACACTATCAACATCCACAAGCGCATCCATCACGTGGGTTTCAAGAGTCGTGCCCCTTGGGCACTCAAGGAGACCTGGAAATTTGCCATGAAGGAGATGGGGACTCCAGACGTGCGCATTGAGGCCAGGCTGAACAAAGCTGTCTGGGCCAAAGAAATAAGGAATGCCCCATATCATATCCGGGTACATTTGTCCAGAAAACGTAATGAGGATGAATACCTTGGTCGCCAGTGTGACCAGTGGGTCAAGAGTCAACTGTGTACCTTGGTCGCTTATGTACCTGTCACCACTTTCAAAAATCTACGGTTAGCCCTGACCGATTTGGCTCAGTGGATAGAGCGTCGGCCTGCGGACCAAAGGGTCCTGGGTTCGATTCCAGTCAAGGGCATGTACCTTGGTTGCGGGCATATTCCCTGTGACGGGTGTGCAAGAGGCAGCTGATCGATGTTCCTCTCTCATTGATGTTTCTAACTCTCTATCCCTCTCCCTCGCTGTAAAAAATCAATAAAATACATTTTAAAAAAATCTACAGTTAATGTGGATGACAACTAACTGCTGTTGGTTGAATAAGTTATGAAACTGTCACACACACAAAAAAGAGGCACATTCTACATTTCCAAAAGTGGACTGTGATTGTTGGCATGTCAGAGTTTAATTGGTAACAAATATAACAATCTTTCACTCTCTATAGATGACATCTTAGATTGAATCCAATAAGGTCTATGATCAACTAGGTTGAGCCATGTCATGCCACTTACATGACCGGTTGCATACAAGAACGACCAGGTAGACAGCCTGCACATGACAAGCAGCTAAGTATACAAACCATGACATACGCACTCTACCAAATGTACAACATATGACCTACTGTCTATGAGGTACATTCCTGAAACCTATTTCATACCCCAGACATATCCTACCCATCACAACGTACCCAAAAAATAAATCTACCCACACCTGAACTATATAACTTACATAACCTATTACATACATGATTTACCCCACCCTTAGCTGATGCCGAACAATGTATTCTAGATACTTGTTCCTCATCTAAACAACCCACCACCTATAAGATCTACTGGCTCTGTGGTCTCAGGCAAGTTATTATTTTGAAGCCTTGGTTTCTCCTTCTGTAAAATGGGCCTAATTTGTAGTTTCCTGTGACAATTAAATGAGATACTACTATAAGGTTGTTAGTCCCATCTCCAGGCCCCACCCAAACCCCAACCCGTAGAATCAACCACAGATCTTGAAATCAGAAAGACCTGGGTCAAAATCCAGGCACTGCCAGCTTCCCAAACTTTGTGACCACAGGTTCCACCTCACTCAGCCTTAGTTTGGCATTAGATAAATGGGTTGACGCGTTCTTCACAGTGACAGTTGGGCTATAATGGCCAAGTGTAGGCATATAGTGCAACAGTAGCAATTGCTGTCATTGGTGGTTGACTCTTGACCCACTGGTCACATAATCAGGACCCCTGCACAGAAGAGCTCCTAGCGATGGCATGCCCAGCCCTAAGCAAACCCTGGCCTCCACACCATCAACTCAGCAGCCCTTCTTTTATTAAAATTTTTATAAGAGCTTATTTGAGCCAAACTACTGACATATGCCAGGGATCAAGATCTCAAATGCTCCTCAGCAGCCCTCTTTACCTCTGCCCCCGCCCCCCCTTGGGCCATCAGACCCCAGCTCAACATGCAACAGCTCCCAGGGAATGAATAGCAAAGGCCCTCAGAGCTCGCCCAGAGGACAACTCCATGTTGCAGATGGAGAAACTAAGGGCTCGGGAAGGAAAGGAGGGGTGTCTTTTAGTGTTGCCCTGGGTAGCCGGGTGTTGGGGAAGGATTGCTGAGACCCAGCTGTGGGCAGGGTGCTCAGGCATCTGGTGTGGACTGTGGCTAAGGGAGCTGCCACTGTGAGCCACGTATTTTTCTTTTAAATTATAATAATGCCTAATGTTTCTGGAGAGTCTGTGCTAGACCCAGAGCTGAGAACTTTTCACTGTTCTCCCTTTACAGATGACAAAACAGAGACGCTGAGAGGTGATGTGACTTGCCTAAGGCCATACAGGTCATGACAAGAGGGGACGTGATCTGAGCTCTAGTATGACTCCGGAGCTGAGGGCTTCAACCCCTACATGCTGCCTCTGTCCTGGGGCCCCACAGAATAAGCTCAGAATCCTGGCGCACTGGGCTGGCGGGTCCACTGTCCGGTTCCTGCCAAGAGCCCAGAGATCTGAGAAGCGAAGGAGCCTGTCCCCAGCATGTGCAAGTTCAGGGGCATCCTCCAGAGCCCGGCTCCCCGGGCCGCCTGGCACCTTTGCGTCCCCTGGGTACTCACCACCTGCTATCTCCTGTTTCTTCTCCCCACCCACCGCTTGTGGTGCGGGAACCAGGGACTTATCAAGACAAAGAACAAAAGTCGTGGGGGAAAGAAGCCAAGAGCCATCTCCACTCTGGGGTAGGGCCCTTCAGTTTTGCCCCTTTGAAATTTCAAATTCCAGTTTGTGGACAAAGTCCTAAGTTTCTCACAATATAGGTCCCCAACCACTGACCAAACTCCAGTCCAGGCAGCCAGCAGGCCCAGGGCTGCTTCCTTTGGCAGCTCCCAAGGTCTGGGAGGAAGAGGTCCTGCCCCAGGGGGTCTGTCAGGCCATTCCTGCAGCTCCATCCCACCCCACAGGGACCCTTGCCTCGCACTTGAGAGGAGCCCTCTTCCTGGAGCTGGGATCTGATGCTTGTTGGCACCGACAGCAGATACCAGGTAGGCACCTTCCCTGTTCTGGGAATCTTTTCTGTCCCCTAGACTCCTAAAACACTGCTCATACCATCCTCCTCACCCCGGGGTACAGGCCACGTGGACTTAATCTAATTATGACCTCGCAGAAGATCGAGACATTTGGTGGATGAGGACACTGAGCCCCAGGGGAGTGGCTGCAGGTTGAGCCACAGACCCGGCCCCTCGCTAAGCCCCACAGGGTGGAAGGAACATACTCCAGGCCACACAGCGGTAGTGGGGGAGCTTTGCCTTAACACAAGCTCTGGGAGGACCCCTTTTATCCATCACAGCCCTCGAGGGTCTACCGCTTACAGACCCGGGATGGCGGTGTGTGTTCACTCAGTGACGGGTGGCCACTGGGTTGCCATGAGAGGAAGATGAGGGAGCTTGGGGCTGAAGGCCAGTGGGTTTGGAAGGAAACAACATTCATGTGGTTAACTGATAACTGAGCCCCATCCTTGGGCCTCCAGGAGCCTCCTTCCTCCCTGTCCTCAGCACAATTAAGACGAACTTACCTGCCTGCTAATCATTGCTGAGCCTGTTGATTTTGCCTTAAAAAATTAACTGGGCATGAGTTTGCGGTTTGCTTCACCCCTAACCCTGAAAAGATCTGGGTGGGCAGGAGGCCGCCCAGGTTATGCAAGAGGCCGTTGGCCTCCCCACGCACATCCTCTGCCTGCCCTCCAAAGGGGAGGTTTTGCTTAAGAGTCAACAGTTTGCTTGTTCCCCCTGTTCTGGGTCCTGAGCAAATTTGCTCTGTTACCAAAGAGAGATAAAGGCAGCTGGGGGGAAGCTTTCCATGTGAAGCGGCCGCTTTTGAGCTTGGGATTCGAGAATCCTGCAGTGTCAGAGCCAGGAGAGCTGTAGGAGGAGGTGGCCTGGGGCCTTTCAAAGTGGGTTCTGAGGTTCCCAGGAGCTAAGGGAGTGTGTGCACAGGCCCTGCTTCACCCAGTGCCTGCCTCTTAGGTGTGCTGGTCCTCAATAATTCATTTGAAAGGTTGAGCCAGGTACGGATAATGAGAACTGGAAGACTGCTGGTCCAGACTCATCCCCTCAGTCATTGTACAGATGGGGAGCTGGAGGCCAGAGGGGGGAAGCAACAGGTCACCCAGGGTATCCTGGGTCTCCAGCTAGGATAGGGAAGACAGGGGCTCTCTCTGGGACTCAGTGATGTATTCTGGATATTAGTGAACAAACGGTACTCAAACGCCCTCTTCCACCATTCACCCTCCCTCCCGGGGTTGGCTGGGGTCAGAGTGGCGCCTGAGAGCAACCAGAAGGCCTAAGTCAGGGAACTCACCTGGCTTTGTGTCCTGTGGGTCCTCAAGGAGCAGCCATGAGCTGAAACCAGGGGCTCCAAGTTCTAACTCATTTAGCCACGTCCTCTCTCTGCAGGCATCAGGCCATAGAGAAAGATGCAGAGCCCTACGCTGACAATCCCTCTGTGCCTCCGTTTTCTCACCTGTAAGTTGGGAACAACAATCCCTAACTCCTTGGGTTGTTGTGAGGATAAAATGGACTGAGACGTAGGCAATGAGGGGGCGCTCATTAATCTTCACAGCCGCTCTGTGAGGTAGGTCATGTTTTTATCACCCAGACCTGAGGCACAGAAAGGTTGAGTCATATGCCAACCTCACACCGCTTATAAGAAACAAGAGCTGGAGTTCCAACCTGAACAGTCTGGCTCCAGAGTCTGTGTTCCTAGCTCCAAGGCCACCCTACCCTCCAGGGCTGTTACACAGTAGGTGCTCAATGACAAGTGTCCAGTATGAGGATAAGATAAGCTCCATCCCAAGACACAGGTGGGCTTTATGCATGGCATGGGCTTTGAGGGCTGGAAGGCGGAAGAAGAAAGACAAGTCTCTATGCTGGAGTGGTTGGGGATGGATTCCTGGAGAAGGAGGCATCCTGGGCAGAGAAAATGTCTAGAAGTGGAGAGAACACAGTAGGTGATGGGGGAGGGCACGGAAGCTGCTGTGGCCAGAGAGCAGGGCATTGTGGGAGACACAGGGTAGAGAATGTGGTCTGGAAAATGATCAGGAAGGAAGCCAGGAGGACTTGGATCTGTGTGGGCGGGGCCTCCCCACAGGCTGTCTCCTGCCAGGTGGCTTGTGACTTCTGGGCTGAGGCTGTTGCTATCCTGTTTATGTTTCTCTCTCCTGGTTATGATCCTGACTTTATCTGCAGAAGTGACCTTGGGAGTTAGATGGGGCCTGCCCAGCCTCTGTGGGGCCTAAAGGATGATGGGGAGCCCCTGCCTGGCTCAGGCCCTGCTCTTGGGGTGAGGGATGAACCCACATCCCAGAAACTACCCTTGGTCTCCCTGCACCCTTATTCTAAAGGGCTCCAGGAGATGGCTGAAGTGAAGCATTTGGGAATCCTGAGACTCAGAGCAGGGCCCCTGCATATAGGGTATAGGTTGCTCACTGAACGAAGGTTCTCTGGCTAAGGTGGCAAATGGAGGTGGAAATCCAGCCCTTGTGCCACTTACCAAGCCAAGTGCCCATGGGGATTTGCCTGCCCGGGGGGGGGGGGGGGGGGGACGACGACACACCTTTTATTATTTTCACAAAGGCTCCATGTCAGCCCTGCCCCGGCTCTGTTTCCAGCCACTATGTGGCCTTGGGCAAGGTTATTTCCCTCCCTGGTCTTGGTTTCCCATTTGAAAAGTTGTCTAGCATAAAGCAGAGATGCAACCCTGATAGTGAATTAGAATTGCCTACGGCCTTTAAAAAATACCGATGTCCAAGCTCCATCACAGACCAATGATCAAATCTTGGTAGTAGGGGTGGGTGGGTTCGAGGTATCAGTATTTTTTTGAGCTTTCAGGTGATTCTGATGTGCAGCCAAGATTGAGACCCACTGTAGAAGGGCTTGAAATTTGGAGCAGAAAAGGCCTAGTTGTGCATTCAAGTTCTACAACTTACTAGTTGCACCTTCAGTGAGTCTCAGTTTGCCCATCTGCAAGGTGGGAATGACAACAGCTTCCTCATAGAGTCAGAATGCCAATTCAGTGAGAGGATATTCAGACAGTGCCTGGCACTGTGGCCAGCAAGTAGGAAGCTCCTGATCCAGGCCTTCCAGGAAGCCTGACAGTATCCATGGCCATTATTTTGCTACTGGCAAAATGAGACTGACTGAAAATAAAGGGCACAAGAATTCAGAGACTCGGAGTTAGGCTTTCTCTGTTCCTTTAATCAGCTCCTAGTGCATGGGTCTCCATCTTCACTGCACACCTGTCATCCTCATGAGGTACGTGTGATGATGATGATTTGATAGTTTACCTAATTTGTTAACATTTTAAAATTTATTTTTTAATCGGCACTACCTTCGGATGGTCCCCAAATCAAAACAATATAAAAGATGCACTTTGAGAAGTCTTGCTTCCTCCCCTGTGTCCTGCCCACCAGTCCACTCCCCTCTTCACATAGGTAACCACTTCTCTTACTTTCCTGTGTATCCTCCAAGTTTTCTTGAGGCAGCATATAAGGTCATCTATCATCATCCATGCCCCTTACACTGTTCTGTACCTTTCTTGCTCATTTAACAGTAAAGCTTGCAGATTTTTCCATAGCATTTGTGAGCAAGCTTTGAGGAAGGGTTCTTGCCCCCTTCACACCTGAGGAAACTGAGGCTCAGAGTGCTGAGTCAATGGTGTCTGAGCTCTCTCTGCCCGGCTCCAGAGAAGGTGTTTGTCCCCCTGCCCCACTGTGGCCTTCCAGGATGAATATCCTCTCACTGAATTGGCATTCTGACTACACTTCTCCAGGGCAGGCCTGGCAGGGGGCGGGGTGGGGGTGGACTGTCGGGGCCTCCACTGTGCCTGGGCACCAAAGCCATAGAGGGGCTAAAGCAGGAAAGAGAAATGTTTATAAAGTCATCCAGATGGTAACCCAGTGAGGGGATGTTCCCTGGATGGGACAATTCAGGCCTGGTGGTCGTGGCCTCCAGCAGAGTGGAGCCTCCCGGGGAACTCTGCCAGCCTCAGGCTGTGCTGGTGGCAGGGGAGGGCAGCGGAGGGGAGGCAGGGAGGGAAGGGAAGGTCCAGGGCAAAGAAGACTGAGGGGGCCCTATTCCTACAAGTCAAGGAGGGGGATTTGGAATTCAAGGCAGAATGGACATTTTGAGCAAATGTTTTCTGCTCAGGCTACCTCAGGGCTCCCCCAGGATTCTTGAACTGCTTCAGTTTGCTGACTCACTAACCCTGGACAAGTCACTTTCTCACTCTGTGCCTCAATTTCCCCAAAGCAAAAATGAAGAAGATTGGGTAGCTGGTCTTTAGTTAGTTTTGGAGCACTCTTAAAAGACTCTGTGAGGCTCTCCTTACCTTGTTGAGGAAATCTGAATGCTGCCTTGATTAGAATGGGGTGAGCCCATCTGGGCCCTGGGCCTTCCTGGGGTGGGGGCTACGAGTACAAGGTCTCTACCCTGCTCCAAATCTGGACTCCTCCCCTTGGTCCTGTGTCTCTCTCCCATCCCCATCCTCCTCTCCAGTTAGATGTGGAGTTGGGACCATACCTGGTGGGTCCCGGGGGAAGCCCTGGCCCCAGTCTGACATCGTCCTCCTCGTGCTATGGGGTCCCGCACAGTGGGCAACCGCTTCATCCTTGAGGGAGCTCCCACTGCCACCCTGGCACCCAGGACCCTTAAGGGCTGCTGGACAGAGTTAATCTCTTAATACTGGTCACAATGAGATTTCAGGGATGGTGGGAGGCGGTCCCATGGAAACTGCAGACCCGCCCAGGACCCATGCAAGGACTTAGCCACAGGGGTGAGCAAGGGGATTCTAGAGGCCCAACCCAAACAGGAATGGGAGACAGTGGCCTGGACTCCTGGGCCCTGCCCCAGCCCCGCTGTTGTCCCTCTGGAGAGTGTGTGAGATAAACCATCCGTCTCAGACTGCCTCCGTGTTCTCCTGCTACACTAGACGGAGCCATATTCACAGGGAGGGCCCTGTCACCTGTCTGGGCCTTAGTTTCCTCATTCTCCAATTGGGGTGAGAATGCTCAACCCACAGGCTTTTCTAGAAGAGTGCAGGCCTCAGAGCCTACCAGGCCTGAGTTTGAAGCTAAGCTTTTTCCACGCAGACTGTAGCCCTAGGCCAGAGACTTCACTTCTCTGAGTTTCAATTTCCTCATCCATACAATGGGCACAATCACTGACTGGTGAGTACTGATGCTCAGTGAATGTGAGTCTCCTCACCTCTTTCTGAGCCCCATCTACACTGCACAGCTGCCCCCATCCCAGCCACTTGCAGTTTTCAGAATCCCACAGCCTTGTCTCTGGCCTTTACACATGCCAGGCCTTCTGCCCAGAGCAGCGGTCACACCTCTTTCTTCAAATTCTCATCCTCTAAGTCCCATCTTAGCCATCTTCCTCCGGGCAGTCCTGCTGGCTTGGGCAGGGCCCACTCCTCCTCGCGCTCCCACAGTCCCCAGTGCTTTACATCATCGGAGTGTAATCCAGTGGTGGTCACTGGTTATTGTCTGCCTCTTCCTCTTTTGCCCCTATATTCCCAGAACCTAGCTGGAACTTAATATAATGGGTTGGATGAATAAATGAAGGAAGGAAGGAATCTGTCCATCTAATCTTTCAACATTTATCCAGCCCCTTCCATGTGCACTGTTGTGGATGGTTGAGCAAATAAAGATACAGGATGCCCAATTAAATTTGAATTTCAAATAAACGATGAATAATTATTTTAGTATAAGTATGCACCAAATAACACCTGGGGCACTCTTATACTTAAAACTCTTTGTTGTTTATCCTCAAGTTCAAATGTAACTGGGTGTTCTGTATTGGATCTGGCCATCCTATTCCCTCCTCCACAGAACTCCATTTCGGTGGGAGGCACCGTGGAAATAGTATGCAAGCAACTAAAAAAGAGACGAATTTCAAATGCTGGATGTAATAGCGCCTGGGGACTGTAGGGATTATTTCAGCATAGGGTGGTCTCTGAGCTAGGGGCCTTATCCTCAAGGGACAGTTCTAAGCTGCAGTGTGATACTACTGTGTAAAAGTCCTTTCAGGATCTTAAAGGGCACCGTGGAGGCTGTTAAACTTGAGAGAAGGGCTCAGAAGCAAGCAGAAGGGGCAGCAGAGGGAGGGCAGCTGCCGAGTCTCACCTGACAAGCCTCCACAATTTTGTAATTTGGATCTGAGCCTTCACAAACCTTCGCGAACTCGCGGCCCCACCCCTCGGTCAGCCAATGTCCTCTGCGGGGCTGAGAGCCAGAGGAAGGGGCCGTAGGGGCTGTGCAAAGAAGCGTGGCCACCTGTCTCCCAGTTGCCCTGGGACGCCGCGCAAAGCCGAAGGGCGTCCGTCAGAAAGCGGCCCAGAGGCACCGCAGCGCCGCGCTTTGAGCGTCTTTGGGCTCCTCCTAGTGGCCAACACAAGAACTGGCTCTCAGAAACTTTTAAATAACCACACGAGCTTCACCAATCACAGCGAAAGTTGCATTACAATCCCACCAATCACAGGCCCAGACGGACAACTCTCTCCCAACTCAGCGGAAGACAGCGCAACACAACTCACTTGATTTAGTTAGGGACAAGCTAAATTCCCTCCTGTCAAACACCAACACCTGGCCACTGCACCTATAAGAACGCAAGATTTTAAAACGGGTTCCCCACGGCGGTTCCTCGCTGCAGTTCCACCATCTACGAAATTTATATTCCCCACACCCGGTTGCAATGTCCAGGTGCCTTTAAAGAGGGTCCCCGGTTTTGTGCTGGCTCCCTGTGGAATCCCTCGTTTGCATTCAGGGATATTTAGTATCTTAATATTTCATATTACTATTATAAAAATTAATGTGTGGGTCCGGAAGACTGGGAAAAGATGATCTTTGGAGTTAGATACAACTGAATTTGAGTCCACTTATTAGTTTTGTAAAGTAGAACAATTCACTTCCCTTCCTTAGTCTTAAAAAGAGAATATTAAGACCGGCCAGTGTTGCTCAGTGGTTGAGCATCGACCTATGAACCAGGAGGTCACGGTTCCATTCCTGGTCATGGCATATGCCTGGGTTTGGGGCCAGATCTCTAGTGTGATGTGTGCAGGAGGCAGCTGATCGATGATGATTCGCTCTCATCATCGCTGTTTCTATCTCCCTCTCCCTTCCTCTCTGAAATAAATAAAAATACATTTTTAAAAAGAGGATATTAATAATAATATCTACATTAATTGTCACATTCCATCACCCCACCCCCTTCTCCGTTATTCAAGCCCAAGTCCTGGAGTCACTATCTTTGTGTCTTTCCTCCCATCCCTCCCAACACATCAGAAATCCAGTTCTTGCCACCTCTAATGGAATCTCAAATTTTCATCGTCTTTTCATCTCCACCACAGCCAGCCTTGCCCACAACACCATCATCTCTCCAGGTCTGTAAAAGTCTGTTCACTTCTCTTTGTCCTCCACTCTGGGTCCCGTACCCATTCTTTACCCAGAGTCCAGGGATGATCTTATAAAACAGATTGGATCAGGTCCCTCTCTTAAACTATTACAGCTTCCTATGCATTTATAACAAAACTCATAAAATTCAAAATGTCCATGGACTGAGGCCTACCCAACCTTGTTTCTGTATCTCTACATATCCAACCTAATTTCACTTCACTCGCCCCACCCCACACTAGCAGCCACACTAGCTTTGTTTTTGTTTTTCTTTCCTGTCTCAGGGCCTTTGTACATCTCCTCCACCCCCATTAAGGAGATGATTCTGTCTCCTGTATTCCCCAGGGTGCACCCCACATCTTGAACAGTTTAAAATTAAATGCATAATAGGTGCTTAATAGATATTTGTTGGATAAATGACTGAAAAGATTTTTTAGGAGAAACGGATATAATGTGCATGAAATGCTTGGTGCCTACTATGTTTTCAATGAAAAGGATCCTATGCTTATCAGAGAAATTTTGGAAAGTAAAATTAAGAGAGAAGATTAAAAATCATTTGTGCCTTTTCATTTGGAAGACTTCAACTCTTGTTAAGCAGGGTTTCTTGACCTTGGCACCATTGACATTTTGGGCTAAATAATTCATTGTTGTAGGATGCTTGGCAGCATCTCTGGCCTCTACCCACTAGATGCCTGTAGCACTCGCCCCCCCCCCCCCCCCCCCCCCCCCCCCAACCAAAATTATCTCCAGACATTGCCATATGTCCTTTGGAGTTCAAAATAACCCCTGATTGAGAATCACTGTGCTAAGACCTCTAGACTTACAGGAAATTTTCTCCCAAAAATTCAGTCTGTCTCAGTTTTTCAGTGTCCATTGGAATCACTTGTGGTCATTATTAAAAATTCAGATGCCTCAGATCCCACCTCAAGGCTCCAGGGTCAACAGTGGGCCCAGGCATCACATGTTTAATGAGCTTCCAGATGCTTCCGATGCATGGAGCCCTCAGAACCCACTTTGCAAATGCCTCCAGGAAGCCTCCCGATAATCAGATAACCAAGCACTGGGTGAGGCTCCCTTCTCCCTTGAACCCATCCCGCCCCCCCCCCCCCTTCCTTGAATTTCTCTCCTTTCCAATTACCCATCCTTGGCCATCTCTTCAAAATAGTGACAGAACCAAATCCTAGCTCAGCCAAAGCCCAAACTGCCTCATTTACCTTCAGGGAAGAAACAAAAACTGGCCACAGAGCTCAGCTGAACCCACTTATGAAATCAAAAGGAATCCTGAGGCGCTGCCTGGGAGAAGTATCAGCTTAACAGATGGTGGTGTCTCTGGGAACAGGTGCTGGGACAGAACAATCCAATGAGTCATGACTTGGCCTACCTTTCTAGACCCATCTTTCAGGCTCTTTTACTCAGGGTCTCTGTGAGCTGTTCTCAATTCCACTTCTCTCCTTTCAGGCACATGGCAGGATTACACTTTCTTGCCTCCTTGTGACCATGTGACTTGTTTTGGCCAATGAAATGTGAACAGAGGCCAGCTGTGTCACACCTGAGCAGAAGGTTTAAGAGCCAGTACTTAGGTTGCTGTGGAAGCACATACAGATATGGAGTCACCAGGAAGAGAAGAGCCCCCTGCCAGCCCATGCCAGATATGTACCGTAAGTGAGCAATAAATATCTGCTGTGTTAGCACGGAGGCACATGCTTATTTTGGTCATTGTGGCAAAGTCTCACCTATCTTTACTGAACACGTTCTTTCCAAAGCTTCACTGATATTCCTATGACCATTACAATTTGTCATATCTGAAAACCACTTACGCTATTAACACTTTTCTTAACATCAACTCACTTATTTTAACTTAGATTTATTTTAGAAGGAAATGTTATTACTACCAAATGAAACACCAGTATCATAAGTAGAAACCAAAGGGGAAATAAACAGAGTGAAATAAACTGTTATATTATATCCTGACTTAATATTGTTATCTTTCAAAGCCTCTGGGTTCTTGATCTGTTCTCTCTTTGTTTAAAAAAAAAAGGGGGGGAGGTCCCTAAGTGTGTGTCAATCTTTTGGGCTCCAGAAAAGTGGCTGAGATTGTCAGATGTTTGGAGGCAACACAGTATAGAGGTGAGAGCACAAATTCTGGAACCTGACTTTCTGGGCTTGAATTCTGGTTCTGCCATGGACTAGCTCTGTGACCTTGGGTGAGTTACTTAACTGCTCTGTTACTTTGTAAAATAGGGATGATGGTGTGGATGTCTTGGGTTGTGAGGGTTATTCGTGTTAATATACAGAAAGGTCTGTGCTGGCACATAGTGAATATTATACAGATGTTAGCTATAAAATAATGGCAGGATCAAGATCCAGATGGGCTTGGAGAGATGTTTGAATTCAGTGAAGAAGAAAGAAAAGTCCTTCACATTGATTAGAAATAAATCACCTGGACAGTGTGGATGGGGAGAGTTGCTTTAGCAGCAGGAGACATGATAAAGTTTTAGAAGTTTTCTTTGGTGGCAGCTGCCCAAACTGCTCACCCGATCACATGTGCCATTAGTGGGACGTGGTGCTCAGGCCAAAGGAGCTAAGGAGCCCTCTGTTCTCTACCCTTAAAGCACCATACGAGAACAATTGTGCTTGATGTCAATTTTAATCGGAACACTTAAAATCTTCCTAGGATGGGACAGGGTGAGAATAATTGAAGATCCAATAGAGTTCTGAGCTGTCTATTGGAGAAGAGGAGAGGGGCAGTGTGTAGAGTGGTCAAGGCCACTGCCTTTGAAACTTCAGTGGTACCATTTACATAACTGTTTGACCTTGTGAAAATTATAACTCTTTAAGCCTTATTTGCTTCATCTGCAAAATGGGAATTAATAATAGGACCTCTTTATAGATTGCTTTGTGGAGTAAATGTGATGAACTTTAGAAACCCGGCATGCAGCTGCCCACCATGTAGTTGTGTTATTTACTGAAATCAAAGTACTTTCCTTTAAAAGAATGCTGACCTATTCTTACAGCCCCAGAAGACAAACCAGGACCAACAAATGGATGCTACAAGGTTTGTGCTCAAAATGGAGACCATTTTTCTACCAGATACAATGGTTCTTACCAGGGGAAAAGCTACTTTATTAAGTAGTGAGCGTACTGTCATTGGGAGTATCAAGCCTAAGCTAAATGTCAGGGAGGATGGTGACAAGATTCCGGCAAAGGACCAGAGGTTGAATCAAAGTAGTATCTCCCAGGGGCAAAAGTCTTAAATAAAATACCGTCATAACCAAATTCATGTTGGAAAAACTGGCTTATCCACAGGCAAAACAATGAAGTTGGACTCTTAGTTTATACCATATACAAACATTAATGCAAAATGGAATAAAGACCTAAACATAAGAGCTAAAACTATAAAATTCTTAGAAGAAAACATAGGGGAAAATATTCATGACAATGGATTTGGCAATAATTTCTTAGATATGACACCAAAAGCACAGGCAACAAAAGAAAAAAATAGATACACTGAAGTACATATAAATGTAAAACTTTTTTGCACCAAAGTATATTATCAACAGAGTGAAAGGGCAACCGTGGAATGGGAGAAAATATTTGCAAATCATATATGTGATAAGGGGTTAATACCCAGAATATATAAAAGCTCCTATAACTCAAAAACAACAAAAAATAACCCAATTTTAAACTCAGCAAAGGGCTTGAATAGAGATTTCCTCAAGGAAAATATACAAATGACTAGGACGAACATAAAAAGATGCTCAATGTCACTAATCACTAAGAAATGCAAGTCAAAACCACAATGAGTTACCACATCACACTCATTAAGATGAATATTTTTTTAAAAAAGAAAAAAAACAAGTGTTGGCAAGAATGTTGAGAAATTGAAACTGATTTGCACTGTTGTGAGAATTAAAATGGAAAATAGTCTGTCAGTTCCTTAAAAATATAATTAACATATGATCCAGCAATTCTGCTTCTCGGTATACACCCAAAAGAATTGAAAGCAGGGTCTGGAATACATATTTTTTACGTTTCTTTCATAGCAACATTATTCACAAGAGCCAAAAGTTAGAAGCAAGCCAAGTGTCAATTGACAGATGATCAGAAAAACAAAATGTGGTATAAATATACAATGGAATATTATTCAGCCTTGAAAAAGAAAGGAAGTTCTGATAATTGCTACAACATAGATGAACCTTGAGAACTTTCTGCTAAGTGAAATAGACTAGTCAGAAAAGGGCGGATATTATATGATTCCACTTACATAAGGTACCTAGAGTAGTTTAATTTATAGAGACAGAAAGTAGAATGGTAGTTGCCAGGGGCTGGATGCAGGTAGGAATGGAGAGGTAATTTCTACTGAATACTGAGATTCAGTATGGGAAGATTTTTAAAATTCAAGAGAAGGAATGGTGGCGATGGTTGTATAACAATGAATGTACTTAAAGCCTCTGAATTGTACCCTTGAAATGGCTAACCATATCTTATAAAAAAAATTTAAAATTTCAGTAATGCATAAAATATTTATACTGCATCATGGTCAAGTTTGGTTTAATCCAGAAATGCAAAAATGATTTAATATTAGAAAATCTATTAGTAAATGAGGGAACTGAAGGAGAAAAAAAATGATTATCTCAGTAGATACAGAAAAAGCAGTTACAACCATTCAGCATTAATTATGATTTTAAAACAAAAATTCTAGCTTACTTAGAAGAAACTTTTAAAAACTCAATAATATTACCTACCCAAAACCTAAAGTTTAAAGTATTCCTTTAGATTCAAGAATAAGGTTGCTCACTGTGGCAGAGCTGTGAGCTGTTCTATATTATCTAGCTTCCTATCTCCCTTGTATTAAAATCGCCGTTTCTTCTATATGGACGCCTCTAAAAAGACTTATCTCAAGCCTTCCTTTGAAGCTAGGTGAGACCAGGCATGAGAATATGTTCTGGCCAATAAAATATATTCACAAATATAGTTTGGCAGTTTCAAGTAACTTTTCTTAAAAGACAGCTGGAACATGACTTTTACTCCCTTTTCTTCTTTGTCCCTTGCTCATCTTTCTGCCTGTAACATGGCTAGAGCTCTGGCAGATATATTAGACCAGTGATGGCAAACCTATGACACACGAACTCATTTTTTGGTTGATTTTTCTTTGTTAAATGGCATTTAAATATATAAAATAAATATCAAAAATATAAGTCTTTATTTTACTATGGTTGCAAATATCAAAAAATTTCTATATGTGACATGGCACCAGAGTTAAGTTAGGGTTTTTCAAAATGCTGACACGCCGAGCTCAAAAGGTTCGCCATCACTGTATTAGACCATGAGGATGAAAACCTCATGGGGTTGAAAAAAACAGTAGCTGGAAGGAGCCTGGGTTCCTGAGGACTGCTATGAGGAAGAGCAGCCACACTAACCTCAGTCTGCCTACTCTGGACTTTTACATAACTGAGGAATAATCTTCTGTCTTAAGCTCTTGCTATTTTGTGTCTCAGCTACTCACAGACAAACTAAACCCATTATTACTGCTTCTATTTGACATTTGACTGGAGGCCCCCTCAATGCAATAAGACAAGAAATTAAAAACAGATTTAATAAGATAATTTAGCCAGGTTGTTGAGTACATTTTCAATATATTAAAAGCACTTGTTAGTATCCACTAACATCAACAAATGAGAAGATTTAATTAAAAAAACATACCAGCAATAAGAATTATAACTTATCTGGGAAATAACCTAACAAAAGACCTTTATGTATTAAGATGACCAAACTTTATGAAAAACATAAAAGCAGATCTATATAAATGTATTATTTTCATAGCAGAAGGATTCACGATGTAGAGATGTCAATTCTTCCCAAATTGATCAATAAATTCAATGATATTCCCAAGCAGACAAAGCCAGTTGGCAAATTACAAGGGTAGATGACTTTATTAAAATACAGTGGAGGAGACAAATATGCCATTGGTCTCCAACCCTGGTTCTCCTCTGTCCAACCTCATCCTAAAATGTATATAAGCAAAGAGAATGGCCATGATGATGATAAAGAACAGCTGTGAGGAGGACATGCTCTACAATATGTGAAGCTAGAACTGCACTGTCCAATATGAGCCACATGACGCCATCGAACATTTGATTTGTGGCTACTTCAAATTGAGATGTGCTGACAGTGCAAAACACACATCTTATTATAAAGGCCTAGTATAAAAAAAGAATGAAAAAATCTCTATTTTTATTGAGCAGATGTTAAAATGATAATATTTTAGATATAGTGAGTTAAATATAATATATTAATAATTTTAACAGTTTCTTTTTTGAATTTTAAAAAAATTAAGTCTTTTATTTTGATATAATTATAAATTCACTTACTTGTTTTTTTTTAAATTCTTTTTAAATGTGGCTACTAGAGATAGATAAGTGGGACAATATAGAGAGTCTAGAAACAGATCAACATATATTTGAAAATGGGAGACAAAAGCAATGGCATTGCATATCAGTCAAGAAAGGATGTCAAGAAAAAAATAAAATAAGAACAAAACAAAAAAAAAGAAAGGATATCATACTTAATAAATGGTGCTGGGCCAATTGTTTATCCATATGAAAAAAAATATAATGGCATCTCTATTCATACCATACACAAAAACCAATTCCTATGGAATAACTATCTAAATATGAAAAATAAAATTTATAGAAAATATTTAGCATAATATCTTTATTATCTCAGGCCCTACAAGATTTTATAGGCAAGATACAAAAAGTACAAACCATAATGGAAACGATTGTTAAATTTAGTGATCTTATTTATCACTTAGCCCGAATAACTACATTACAGTATTACAGTTGTAAACTTCTGTACAACAAAACATTCTCTAAAGAGAGTGAAAAGGTAAGCTACAGACTGTCTAAGGTATTTTCCACAAATATAAATGAAAAAAAAATTTGTATCAAGAATAAATAACTCCTTCAAATTGATCTAAAAAAGGAAGGTAAACAATGCAGTAGGAAAATGGGCAAAGGATATGAACAAGCAGACTCTCAGAGGAAACACAAATACTCAACAGCCCCTCCCAACTGAAGTGTCAGTGGTGAGCAATTTACCAATATCTCATCCAAGTGAAGATGCCCAATGCCTGAGGTCCAGAAATTCACCTCCTGCACCTTATCCTAGAGAAACTCTCAAGTATAAGAACATTCTTCGTAGCACTGTTTAAATTGGCAACAAGCTCCATTGTTTAAAACCCGAATAAAGATACTTGGGATACTTGTACACATTGGATCAATATGGGGAGATCCAAAAACCTATTATATGAGTGAGTAAAAGGAAGTTGCTGAAGGACACGTACAACATACCATTTGAATAAATTTTCCATATATGCAAAATAATATTACATATTGCTTATGCAGCCATGTATAGTAAAAGTATGGGAACATGTCTGGAAGTGATAAACACCAAATGTTGACAGTGGTCACTTCAGAAGGATAGCAGGGCGATGGGATCAGGGAGGGCACAGGGCTTTCAACTCTAAATATAATGTTTCATTTATCATTAAAACACAATATGAACCCAATGAAAATATGGTCATGCAGTAGCATTGACAAAACTGAGAGATGGGTACATTGGTGTTCATAATATTATTCTCTATACTTTTCTATGTTTGTTAATATTTTTTTACTTTGGGAAAAAAAGAGAAAATTCACTGTCTATATGCCAGTAACAGATAATTTGGAACTATAATTTGTAAAATCATACTATTTAACATATAAAGTTGTGTTTTTTTAAAATATCTAGCTCTGGCTGGTATGCTCAGTGGTTAGAGCATCACCTCACGCACCAAAGGGTTGTGGGTTCGATTCCTGGCCCTGGTGGGATGTGTGCAGGAGACAACCAATTGATGTGTCTCTCACATCTCTCTCAATCTCTCTGTCTCTCTTTCTCTCCCCATCCCTCCATCCCTTCTACTCTAAAAAGCAATGGAAAAAATATTCTCAGGTGAGGATTAACAAAAATAAAAAATAAAATAAAAAATTGAACAATGTACCTAAGTCTAGCACTTCTCTGTAAGGGGGCAGGGAGAGCTTAAATGGGTGTTAATGTTTCTCAAAGGTCTCTGTGATGAACTAATGTGGGCACACTGGAGGCCTCTCTTAAAGTGCCCAAGTCCTGTGTTAAGGCTCTGAGCAGTTCTCTGGTAATGAAATTTATACAGTTTTCTTTAATCCAGCATTTTTCAAACATCTAACAGTAGAATTCTTCTTGTGTGAGTGGCCTCACCTTGGGGAAGCCTGATCCAGTGACCTCCAAGTTCCCTTCCAATTCTCACAGTCACCATTCTAGTTTTGGCTCTGCCAGTAACTTGCTAGATAACTTTGGCCAAATCACCTTTCCTCTTGGGCCTTAATTTATTAAGATATTATATGGGTGTGTGAAGTTTAGACTCTAAGCTCTCTTACCTGTTTCCAGCTCTAAAACCCCTCTTTGAAGCCCAGAATTAGGATGACATTTCCACTTATTCTTCCCCACTCAACTCTTTATTATTTAACTAAAAGCAGGTTCATGGTAGATGAATTGCAAAAAATGCACAGAAGCAAAATAAAAAAAAGAATTAAATGTACATGCCACTGTGGCCCTTTCTCCAAAGGTATGATGAGAGCCAGCATTTATGGAGCACTTATGTACAAAGCACTGTGCTAGGATAGGTCTATTCTTATCCTTATTTTACAGAAGAGGAGACTGAGGGTCAGAGAGGTAAAGTGTCCTGGGCAAGGTCAGACAGCTTGCAGGACTCTAACCCAAGTCTTCCTGACTCTACAACACATGTACTCAGCCACTACCACATACAGCCTCCCCATCTGAAGGGGGTCTTCATCCCTGGAGCCATTCCTTTCCTCCCGGTTCCCTAAGTCCTTCAGGATTCTCTCCTCTCCCCAGAGAAGATGTGGACATGATCTCCTCCAGGTCAGCACCATTACTGAAGAAGGATCTGTGTCCCTCCCCCAAACTCAGTCCACCTTATCTCTAGAAAAACTATGACTTGCCCTGGAGAGGGGGAAAAATAAGCCTCTCCCCACCCCAACTCCACCCCTCAAACCACTGGCCTGGGGGTAAATTCAGCAGGCTGTGGACACAAGGATGGTATGTATCTAAGTTTCACATAGACTATTGTCTTACGTGAATGTCCGATAAAGGAAGCACAATGGCTGCAAGATGGGGGCTGGGAGGTGAGATTTCCTAAGTGGAGATTCTAGAAGACAGGCCTGGAGTTCTGAATCCTGGGTCCTCCTGACAGACAGGCAGGCAGCCGGGGTGGGGACATGAGAGATAAATGTGGGGTGGGGAAAAACCCAGCCAGGGACACCAGCCCAAGAAGTTTGGCTGGGACTGGTCTGTTGAGAATGGGAAATGGAGGCAGGATGCGTTAGCAATGAACTTGGTCACTGCTTTAGAGTCTGAGGGGCTAGGGCAGCACTGTCCAACAGAAATATAATATGAGCCACATATATAATTTTAAATGTTCTAGTAGTCACATTAAAAAAATAGTAAATCTATGAAATAGATTGCTCTCACAATTAATGAGCTTCCCTTGGTCTTAGCAGTCAGGGGTTCCACACTCAAGTGCCCTCAGTGCCCAGGTAGGTAACAGAAACAAGGGGATGGCATATAAGCACACTTCATACTTTCCTACAAAAATAAACAGCATAGCAAACGCAATGTTCTGTTCATTAATGTGACTTCAGTGCAGGAATTCTAGGAAGGGTGGTGCCTGTGGCAAATTAGAGAAAGTACCGGGTCTAAGTTAGCTCTGGCGGACTTCTGCCTCCTAGGTATGGGAATCAGTGTTGCTAGAACTTCCAATTTTTGGAAAGAAGCTGGCAGTTGGGATTTTTAAAAGTTATTAGTCAATTCAAATTTTATTAAAAAACAACTGGGTGGGCCGGATCTCAACCTCTGGTCTTCTTCAAAACCTTACCCATGCCCTGGCCAGTGTGGCTCGGTTGGTTGAGCATTGTCCCATGCACCAGGAGGTTACCAGTTCAATTCCCGGCCAAAGGGACGAGCCAGGGTTGCAGGCTTGATCTACCAGGGATCATGCAGGAAGCAGCTGATTGATGTTTTTTTCTCTCTCTCCCTCTCCCTTCCTCTCTCTCCAAAAATCAACAAACTATTCTAAAAACAAACAAACAAACAAACAAAAAAACAAACAAAAAAACCTTGACCATGCTTTACAGAGGAGGAAATTGAGATTCAGAGTTGTTAAATATTTTCCCAACTTCACAGCAAAGACAAAGAACTAGTCTGGAGGTAATTTCTGCTACGTCTGCTAATAACCAACATCGATTTTTCTCTATTCTTATTGAGAATTTACTAGGTCCCAGGTTCTGTGCTGAATATATGACACCATGAAGAAGATGCTGTTTATGATGATGCCAGATTTAGACAGGGGAAGACCAGGCTCAGAAAGGTGGAGTAAATTGCCTAAGATGACACTGCGGGGCTTGAACCCAAGTCTGTGTTTGATACAAGACTCTAGATGGCCCCCACTGGCTCCACTCCCTACCACCTCACCACACTGAAGAACCAGCCTGGAGGCCAAGGCATCTGGTGGTTTTCAAGGTGAGGCTCCTCCAAAGGGCCTGGGGCTATGGGGTGGACAGCATCCTGCACCTCCACACTCCCCCCTCCCCCCACCTCCATTGTTTCATTCCTGTGAACTGGCTTCCGGTGAGATTTTGTTTGAAGAAAGAATGCCACTTTCATTTTACTTTTAACACAATGCAGACGGATCACGGATCACGAGAATTCTTGCTTCATATTACACAGTGTTTTACAAAGTATCATACTTTAAAAAGATACTAGCTTGTAAGAACATGTAATAAATAACTTCAAAATGCGGGTATTTAATTTTAAAGTGTGCGTTTTTTGTACTCATTCAATAGAAACTTATCTGGCCACTGGGTAAAGCTAGCAATAAAACTACTGGTCCCCAATGTGTTAAGTTTGAAAATTACTGATTGCCCAGGGTCCCTTGGTTTACAGGAGAAGAAACTGAGGCCAGGAGGTGGCAAGTGCCTGATGTCCCTCTGTAAGTCAGGACCAGAGCCAGGCAGAACTGGATCCTGGAGGTCCAGCCTGGCCTCCAGGCCCTGCCTGGGAAACTGCCCATTGGGTGTGCCAGGGCCTCCCTCCAGCTCCTCTGGCCTCTCTCCAGGAAGGGCCAACTGCTCTCTGTCTCACCACTTCCCGGGCTCTTCCTCATGCCTGTTTGGATAACTTTTTCACCCTTTCCTTCACAAGCTCTCTCTGAGGTATGGCTGCCTCTGCTGCCTGTCTCAGGGAATCCTGGGGCCTTGGCAGTGTGGCAGCCCAGGCTTGGCCAGTCTGGCGGCAGACAGTTCTCAAACAGTGGCTGTCTGGGCAGAGGGAGGCCTATTTACCCAGGGCAGGGCCCAGGCAGAGGCTGTAGCTTCCTCCCCATGCCACTGGCCCATACAGCCACTCAGCACACTGACTCGGCTCTCCCCATCTGTATTTGCTCATTCCACAAATATTTATGGAGTGCCTACTGTGTGCCAAGCACTGTTCTGCATGATGAGGATATAGCAAGACAGCCAGATACCCTGCTATAATGGAACTTACACTGTAGTAGAGGAGACAAATGATAAACAGACCAAGGAATGCAGCAGAGACTCCAGCACTGTAGAGGATAACAGGGTTGATACTGATGGGTGGAGGTGGGTCAGCCTTAGATCTAGGTGGTCAAGGAAGGCCACTCTCAGTGAGGAACATTGGAACTAAGACCCAAACTATGGGAAGAAATCAGTTATGGGAAGATCTGGAGAAAGGGTGTTCCTAGTAGAGGAAATAGCAAGTGCAAAGGCCCTGGGGCAGGAATGTGGTGTAACAGAAGGATAGTAAAAAGATCAGGGTGGCTGAAGTGGAGTGAGCAAAAAGGAGAAAGACAGGAGAGGCCAACAGAGAGACAGACAGATTCAGTTCCCCAGGGGCCTTTTAGGACAGGAGAAGATCTCAAGATTTCTGTTCAGAGTGACACAAGCTTCTGGGAGATGTTCGGCAGGAATTTTAAACATGATTGTATCCTGAATTTCTCCTCCAGCTTTAACTCTGCTTTTTCCCTCTGTGGCTTTCTGTCCCACGACTCTTATTTCCAGGTACACTTGAGAGTGTTTGAAATAGCATTCAATTATTCCCTTTACCTTTTTAATTTACTTTTTTTTAAATCAAAGCTATATAGGTACACAATTGAAACAAATCAAATAGTTCTATAAAGCTGAAACTATATAGCAGTAGTTGCTGGCTACTCTTTCCTGAACCTGATCCTCACCACCCAGAGGCAACTACTTGCAACTATGTTAGCTGGTCCCCCACCCCCTTACCCCCCTCTGGAGTTTTCCTCTGTATTTCTAGATATGATGGTTATGCTGCTACTTCTTGACTTTTCGGTCTTAGATGTAAGATGTTCATTTGCTGATAGGAAAGATCCTACACACTATTGCCCAATTTGGAGAGAAGTCAATATCATTGTTTTCATTGGCATAATTATGCCATTATCATTACTATAATTCACAGCTGATGTCATCTGTACATGAACTAAGGCCTTTCTTTTTTAAAAATATATTTTATTGATTTTTTACAGAGAGGAAGAGAGAGGGATAGAGAGTTAGGAACATTGATGAGAGAGAAACATCGATCAGCTGCCTCCTGCACACCCCCCACTGGGGATGTGCCCGCAACCAAGGTACATGCCCTTGACCGGAATCGAACCTGGGACCCTTCAGGCCAATGCTCTATCCACTGAGCCAAACCAGCTAGGGCTGAACTAAGGCCTTTCCATGTGTTATCTCGGTTACTCTTCACAATAACACTATAAGGTAGGTGACTCAACCTCTATGCCTCCATTTTCTCATCTATAAAATGGAAGTGACAATAATAGCACCTACCTCATAGGTCACTGTGAAGATAAAGAGTTAATATGTGTAAAGTCCTAGTAAGTATTCTATAAATGTCTACTCTTGTCACAACCCCCAGCGCACATCCATAAATGTACAGAAATAAAACAAAAGTTTTACACATGCAAAATTTACTCGCATTACATGATATACACTATGTTTTCTATCCTATTTTACTTAATTTAAAAATAATATGGTAATCTTTGTGAAATTTCATGAATCTATTTTTTAAAATACATTTTTATTGATTTCATAGAGGAAGGGAGAAGGAGAGAGAGATAGAAACATCAATGATGAGAGAGAATCATTGATTGGCTGCCTTCTGCACACTCCATACTGGGGATCAAGCCCCCAACGCGGGCATATGCCCTAACCAGGAATTGAACTGTGACCTCCTGATTCATAGATTGACACTCAACCACTGAACCACACTGGCCAGTCTCATGAATCTATTTTTGATTAATAACTCATGCTCTTTTCTGATGAACATTATACTTCAATAAAAATATTTTTAAATAGTATATTTTTATTCAAAGAAAAGGCAAAGAATGAAAATAAAAGAAACTGGTTTATTATGTTAATAGCAAATGTGCTAAAATTATTTTATCCAGCACAGTGAGGGTACATTAACAGATTTGAGACTCTAACAGCTTAGATACTGCTGATTTGTAATTTCTTATGAATACTGTTGAACTGCACTAAAGGAATACTATATCTGCCTAAAATCAAACATATGTGCTTCAAAAGCTTTTTAAAAATAATATTTGATATTTAAAGCAAAAGTCAGCAAACCATATTCCTGGGCCAAATCTGGCCCACTGCCTGTTTTTACAAATAAAGTTTTATTGGGGCCTGGCTAGTGTGCCTCTTTAATAAATAAATAAAAACAAAGTTTTATTAGAACACAGCCACACCATTCATTTATTTATTGCCTATGGCTGCATTTGTGCTACAAAAGCAGAGCTGAGTAGTTGCCACAAATCCCATCTGACCTGCAATATTTACTATTTGGTCTTCTATAGAAAAATTTACCAGCCCCTATATTAAAGTTACATTTCAAAACTCAAGCTTAAATTAAGTCTTATTCTACTTATTTCTTATTTTATATTATTTATTGGTCTAGCAAATTTTAATAATTACTTTTTCCCCAACATTTTACTTTGAAAAATTTCAAACCTACTAAAGGTTGAACGAATAGTACAGTGAGCACTCATGTATTCACACCCAAGATTCACCAATTGGTAGCATTCTGTCACAATTGCTTTAACACTACATATCTCTCTATGCACTTTTTAATTAAAATATTTGTTGCAAAAATTATATATTCACATACATATTTGACTCTGTGTGTGTGTGTGTGTGTGTGTGTGTGTGTGTGTGTGTGTGTATGTGCATGTGAACACACATGACCTCATGGCAGAAGTGGTCAACTGTATACCAACAAATTCATGCCCCCCACCCCCCATAGTTTAGAGATATTCCTGGGAAAACAGCTGCTTGCTAGGGACCACATATCCCAGAATCCTCTTCACTTGCCAAGGCCAAGTGACTAGTTCTCACCAATAGAATGTGAGTGGAAGTGATAAATGTCACTCTGGGCTAGAATCACTTCCGGGATCCCTGGGTCACTCTGAGACAGAGGTAAATAAACTTCTAATTTACATTTTTGGGTGTTTGTTCGTTAGCTAGTGTAGTTCTAACTAATGCAACCCAATAAATTGTGTGACCCATTAATGGCTCAAGATGGCAGTTTGAAACATACTGGTCTGGTCCTCTAGTTCGCTGAACATTTTTGAACCATAGTTCCTTTCATTAAATGTTTCATTGAAAAGTCAAAATGGAGCTTCTATGTTTGAAGCATCTTTACTGACTCCTCCAATGAATATTGTGTGATGATCACTAAGTAAGGCACATGCCTCCTCCATTTCTCAAAAGAAGAGGCGAGAGCCAGCAGAAGGACTAGAGTGAGGCCACAAACAGCTGCCCGGGGCCAGAGCCATTTCCCAGGTCTGTGGCCAGTGCAGGTCTGTTCTCTCCATCTCTATGCTTCCCATTTGCTCCCCACAGGCCCAAATCATAGACCAGGCACTGAGCACAAACCCCAGACATTTGAGAGCATCTGAAGGCTTAAAACTAAGCTTTGTCCTGACTCTCCAATTAGACAGTTGCATCCTGGAACCAGTTGCATATCCCTCATTCTGTTTGTTCCACAACAGCTAAATAATGCCTCTATTATTTACAGAGGAGGAAACTGAGATTCAGTAAGCATTCAGTCCCTTTTGCACAGTAGGTATAATAACAATAATAATAACAACAGTTAGAATTTACATAACACTTTCTATGTGCCAGACACATAGCACTTTACATATTAATCTCATTTAATTCTCACAACCCTATGAAGTGGATGTTATTATCATCAGCCCAATAGACAGATGAAGAAACTGAGGCACAGAAATTAAATAATTTGCCTTAGCCAGTTTTGCTCAGTAGTTAGAGCATCTGCCTACAGACTGAAGGGTCACGGGTTTGATTCCAGTCAAGTTTGATTCAGTTGCAGGCTTGATCCCCAGCCCCAGTCAGAGCACGTAAAGGAGGCAACCAGTGGATTTGTCTCTCTCACATCGATGTTTCTCTCTTGTCTCTCCCCTCTCCCTTCCATTCTCTCTCTCCCTAAAAAAAAAAAAAAAAAAAAAAAAGAAAGAAAGAAAGAAAGAAAGGAAGAAAGAAAGGAAGAAAGAAAGGAAGAAAAGAAGAATATATTCTTGGGTGAGGATGAACAACAAACAAACAAACAAACAAATAAATTAAGTAATTTACCCAATGCCACACAGCTAGTAGATGGCAATTTGAGCCTAGGCAGTCTGATTCTGACTGTGAGTCTGAGCTGCTATTATATAGCCCTTTAGATGCTACTATAAGAGGTAACAGTATAGGTAAAAGAATGGAGATTTGGTATGAATAGATTTTAATCACACATTTGCTGTGTGATGCAGGGAAACTTGTTTAACAACTCTGAATCTCAATTTACCTGGTTATAAGATGGGGATAATACTTCCCACCTTGATGGGTTATTGCAAAGATCAAATAGAGAAAACATATAAAGTAACCAGTATCCTGGTCGTTACATAACAGGGGGTTAAATAGAAACAAACTATTACTTCTTCTCGGGCCTACCCTTATGCTGGAGGCATGTGAGTCAGAAAAAAAATGGAAGGCATAGTTCCTGCACTTAAGCACCTCATAATCTTTATTTTTATTATTGACTTAGAGAAACATCACTTCTCTGTTCCACCCATTTATGCATTCATTGGTTGATTCTTGTATGTACCCTGGCTGGGGATGAAACCCGCCACCTTGGCGTATTGGAACGACGCTCTAACCAACTGAGCTACCCGGCCAGGGGGCATCTCACAATCTTTTTGGGAACAAGATAAATCATTCATGAAAGAATCAGAAAAGTCCTAAGATACTTCAATAAAAATTGGTTTAGTTGCAGTCAAATGTAGGTAAAAATCAGTGCAGTTTATGGCCAGGCTCTCGGCCTCTGTATTTGCTGTTCCTCCTCCCTCTCTTCTTCTAGTTTCAGCTTAGACATCAATCCACTACCCCAGGGTCAGAGGTCTCTGACCTCTCCCTGCCCCTTTCCCTAAGTCCGTTTGGTTCCCTTAGTGCCCTACTTGTCATATCACAGCACTGTCTTTGATTGCTGCTGGTCTGTCTACCCTACCACATTGGGCACTCTGCAAGATATGAAGCCACATTCTCTTCTCCTACATTCCCCAGTGCCTAGCTGCCTTGCATACCATAAGCCCCCAGTAGTTGTTCATTGAAGAAATGAACAGGTGAACAATGAATAGATGTAAAAGCCTTCCAAGTAGAGACAAGAGGCACTCTGGGCATCCATAGCCTCCTTTTATAAAATGAGACAAAGTAAGGCAATGGTTTCCGAATTCCAGCTGACCCAATAGCCAAAATCATACAAGGAACTTAACAAAAAATTAACGATTCTTGGAAGTCATCCCATGAAACTCTGTTTCACCAAGTCTGAAGTGGAGCCCCCAAATAGGTCAGTTTTAAAAAGTTTCCCACCTGCAGCCAGGTTTGTGACCCATTGAACCACAGGGGATCAAACTGAAATTGAGGTAGGATGGCAAGATGATGTAGACAGGGTGAAAGGGGAAAAGGGTAGGGAGACTATATTTTGGGAATGAGGGGAGGGAGCAGCATGCCTGATACCTGATACAATCCCATAGCCTGCAGTATCTGGGGTCCTGTCCTACTTTGGGCCCATCAACCCTTTAGGGAGACAAAGCACTTTATAGTTTACCTTTATCCTTCATTAGCTCATGGAATCCTCACAATAACCAAGGTTCATTTGATGGATGAAGAATTGAGGATCAGATTGCTTAAGTAAAGTGTCCACCATTGTATAGCTTTAAGTGGGTGGGCCACTTAACAGCCTCTGATCAAAGGAACTAGGCCTACTAGTATGTACCCAGGCTCATCTAGCACTTAGAAACAGATATAGTGCCCTGATGGAGGATTGTTGACCAGTGGCCAAATCACCCTGTCTCCTTACTGGTCCTGTTCTGTGTACTTACAAGTACTGCTATCCCAGCCCAGCCTAACCCATCTCATCCATCTATCCATCTTTTTATCTACTCACCCATCCGTCACCTCATCCATCCATCCACCCATCTATCTAGTTACTTATTCACCTACTCATCATATCCACACATTACTTCCATACATCCTATCTACCCATCCATCCATCCATCATCCCCACCATACCCACCCATCCACACATCACATCTATTCATTAATCCATCCACCCATATACCCACCTATCTATCTTCCCAATTATTCATTAATCCATTGGTCCCATCCATCCATCCATCCATCCATCCATCCATCCATCCATCTATCCATCCATCCATCCACCCATCCATCATCCATCAATCTATCTCTCCATTTCATTTCATTCTGTTCAATTCCATCCATCCACCAACACATCATATCCATTTATCAAACCATCTACCTATACACCCATCCATATATTCATTCATTCATTCATTCATTCATTTGTTGAATAATATAAACTCCATCAAGATCTACATGGGGCCAGGACCTGTGGCTGCCAGGAGTATAACAAGAAGAGTTAGACAAATACTGACCTTTCCCTCGAGATTTGAAATGCTTACAAAAATGACAAACTCCCGAAGGGTCAAAATATATACTCAAGGGAAGCTTACTGAAAGGAAAACAAGTGTAGGATATAACAAAGCCAGGAGTCAGGTTGGCACACAGATATGCACAGCATCCTATCCTTACATGGCTAAGATTGGCCCTGAACTTGGTGCTGGGCTATAATCTGGCACCCAAAGCAAATACTACAACATAAGAGTCACAGTATGCTAAATCATGGCAGACACTATCCAGCAGCTATTCCTGCTTCCCTACAACACAGTGGTGTTATATGTATCCAGAACACATTTGGAAATGTCTGGAGACATTTTTGTTTGGCACAACTAATGGGGAGGTGTGTGACAAGCATCTAGTAAGTTAAAGCAGAGATGTTGCTAGACAACTATTATGAGAATAAATAAAGAGACACAGAACATACATCCATCCAATCATCCAACCAATGTTTGTTGAATACTTGTTATGTTATTAGCACTGCACAGAGGCTAGGATGAAGGGATGGGAGTGGACATCCTACAAAGTGGACAGACCTCGGATATGGTGAGAGGCTGTAGGTACATTATCCTTTGGGAGGAAATCTACGGCCCTAGCCTGGGCTTGTAGCCTGGAGCTCTCCTCCAGAATCTGACCAGCCACATGAGTCTTCTTCTGGCGACTGTGTTTTAAATTAGTATGAAGCACCTAAGGCAAGCCCAGCCCTTTAGCTATGCAATCTCCTCTAATCACACCACCTTTTGTGAGATAGGTCCTGTTCTTCACTTTACAGATGAGGAAATAGATTCAGAGAGGGGAAGTGACTAGCCCAAGGTGGGATAGATCCCCAGGCTCTTTTTGATTCTTCAGCTCCTGCTATTGCCACGGCATCACAGATTCTGCTTGATGGTGGATCAGAGCTCTCCTGGAGCAGTCAGGAGATCAGTCCCTGCTTCCTTGAGGCCATCTGTCCTCCGCTAATGACAACATTAAGTACTACTTATTGAGTCCTTACCATGTGTGTGGTGCCAAGGTCTTACACCCTTGCTTTCTTTTAGTTATCCTAAGATACTCCATCTCAACTTTGGAGATAAGGTGACCAAGGCACAGAAATGTTGAATAATTTGTCTAAAGTCACAGAACTACAACTAAGATCTATAGGGTTCCAGAGGCCAAGCTCTGTGCATATGTGTGATTTAAGTTGGTTTATAAAAGGCACCTAATTTAAAAAAATCCAAAATGTACAAAAAAGAGTAAAACAAAGAGACATTCTCTTGAACCTCCCTCATGAGAACTGTTACCAGTCTCTTTGTGCCCTTCCACTAATTTTCTATGCAAATATAAACGTCTGTACATATATATGCGCATATCCATTTTGTTATCAGAAATGTAACATGCCATACACAATTCTTCAGCTTACTTTTTCACTTAATGTAACTTGGAGGTCCTTTCCTATCTGCACACAGACCTGCATTTATTTTCCACCATTGGGAGAGCATTCCATCCCGAAGATGCATCGTGCTCTATTTACCTAGCCTCTACGGTCCAACATTTGGGTTATTTCCAATTTTGGAGTCACCCCCCAGCAGGAGAGCCCGAACCCTTCACCATCAGTAACACATCTCCCTAACCTTGCATCTAAGTTGCACACCAGCATGAGATCATTCTCATTTTCCCACGCCCCACACTGTGCATTGCTTTATACCACTAACCCTTGCTGAATTATCCAGAGCTGATGGCCCTCATCAGAGGGGCTGGCCACCTCCCCACTTGGGTCCCATCCCACCTAGACCATGACCCAGCTCAACAACCAAGCCCAGCAAGGCTCTCCATGGGCTTTAGTTTGTCCTCCAGGCAAAGTGGGGATGATGCTTCCAGCCCCACCCCTTGTGAAATTTTGGAAGAACCCCTGGTATGCATCCCCAGGAAAGCAGTCTCTCTGGGTGGAAATGAGCCAAGCCACTGTGCTAGGACTCCTGCAGGCTCTCCTAGCACTTCCCATACCAAATCCGCCATGCCCCTGTTTGAAAGCTTAGTAAAGCAAGTCACATGCTCCCCCCTGGGCTTCCAGCCCTTCTAAAAGAGCCTTCAGAGGATCTTTGGTCCCCTCAGAAACACATAAGGAGGCATCCCATGGTTTCCCAAACTTAACCATGATCCCGCCCGATTCAGTCCTCCCCCAGTTCCAACCGCTGGCCCCACTCACCATAGGGACTCTCCACTGGAGCCCCAAGGGGCGTGTTCACACTGACCATGGCCGAACCCACCCAGCCGGAGACCTGGGGGCATGGAGGAGCTGGGGCCCCACACACAGCAGCAGTGAGAGCCAGTCCACCAGGAAGGCAGGAGTGCAGCCAGCTGCCACCGCCCGGTTATCTTATTGATTCTTCTAATCACCCAATGTGGGTGGATACGTTAAAGAGTAACCAGTCACTTAGGGAACCTGTGGCTGGGGACTGTCACTGTTGCCATGGCAACGACAACCTGCGAGATCCGGGGTCCACTTGGGCCCCAATCCCGCACTCTGGGGTTGGGGACACCTGATGCCAGAAGTAGGGGATACCAGCTCCCCCACCCCCAACTTGAGAGAAAGGACTGGCCAGGAGGGAATGGGGAGGTGAGAGTCCAACCTGGGTTGGGTTTTATGACTCCACAGAATGGGTGTGGCAGGAGGTGGGAGGGAGGAGTAGAGGAGAAAAAGGGGGTGGAGGACTGTAACATGTTATTAAGCACCCACTGGATGCTAGGAGATGCATATTGGCATTGCCACATTTAAAATATGTTTTATTTTTTATTGATTTCAGAGAGAGGAAGGGAGAAGGAGAGAGGGATAGAAACATTAATGATGAGAGAAAAATAATGGATTGGCTACCTCCTGCACGCCCCCTACTAGGGATTGACCCTGGGCAGGTGCCCTAACTGGGAATCGAACTGGGACCTCCTGGCTCATGGGTCAATGCTCAACCGCTGAGCCACACTGGCCAGGCTACATTGCCACATTTAAAATAAACCTTGACGAAAGTTGCTGCTTGAAGTCTCATAGTTGGTACATAGATGGGTTGGAATTACAACTCCTCTTCATCTAACATATTTATCGAGCACCTACTGTATACTAAGCTCTGTGTTAGGTTCCAGTGGTATAGAAATGAGCAAAGTAGACATCATCCCTACACCCATGGGACTTGTGGGCTAATGGAGAAAATGGGCATTAGTCAGATAATATTAAAAATATTATTGCAAACTGATGCATGCTTGCAGGGATGGAGAAACACAGGTCTGATTCCAAGCCCACGGACCAAAGACATTCTGCCCACTCCCTCCACTGGTCCATTGGTCTCCTTCCCCATTTAAAAGGTAGCTTGCTGCCAAAATCTGCATTCTGGCCTCTGAATGCAGAGCCATCTTGTGTTTTAGCTCGCTTGCATACTAGACACCTGCTACCTGGTTTTTGGGGTATAGTCCCAATGTTGGGTCTCATAGCCTGATTTGGGGTTCAGGTCTTCTTCATGTTAGAGAGAGGTCCAAAGAGAGGCAGTAAACCTTTGGACTCAGAAGAACAGAACACTTAGCCCTACCATTGTCTTGCTATATGGTTTTTGGTAAACAATGTCATTCCCCTATAGAAATACCCACCTCAGGCACTGCTCCACTTCTATGCTAGCTAATTGATACATTCCTCTCTGTTCACACTCTCTTTTTTCCAGTGCGCTTGCTCAGTCACCTCAAAGGGAGCTCTGGTCCCCTGAACAATGGGGCTGTATCCAGTTCTTCATTCCTTCTATTTTATCCCTACCTGTCTCACCTTCCTGTCTTCTTTCCCTTTTGCTCACTTTAAAGCCACAGTTTATGCCCTGGCCAGTGTAGCTGAGTTGGTTGAGCATCCTCCTGTGCACCAAAAGGTCGCTGGTTCAATTCCTAGTCTGGGCACATACCCAGATTGTGGGTTCAATCCCTGGTCGGGGTACATGGTTGGGGTATATGCAGAAGGCAACCAATCAATGTTTCTCTCTCTCTCTCCCTCTCCCTTCCTCTCTCAAATCAATAAAAAATATTAAAAATAGTAAAAATAAACCCCATTTCTATCTCTCTTCTCTCTGATCCTTTCCAACCACCTGACAAAAACCCAAGCCTGAATGAACCTAAGTGACTTGGTTTTATCATGCCTGCATACCAGAAGCCAGAAAATGCTAAGAAAAAAAACACTCAAAGGATGGATGGGAGCCACCATAGTTTCACAATCACCAACTTCCACATGGTACAGAGCTTCTGCTGTCTCTTCTCCTTGATCTTCTATTCTCTACCTCTGTATCAAATCCTTCCTCTCCTCAAACCTTTTCCATTCTTATCCTCAGCAGGATGAGACTTTACTTTCCTCACATAGAAAACAGAAGCCTGAAATCCGGACCTGCCTCAACTCCCCACAAAAATTCACCTACATTTGCACTTTGCTCACCTCCTTTTTCCAGATCCACATAGGTCTGGAAATATTAGTCAGATAATATTAAAAATTTACCCTTTCCACTGCTCAGGTGTCCCATATGACTATGTGTGATTCCTCCTATAGTATATTCAACCTCTCCCTCTTTAGACTTTTAAAATCAACTTTATTGAGGTATAATTTCATATAGTAAAAATGTACCCTTTGTAAGTGCACAGTGTTGTAAACTTTGGGAAACGTACTCCCTTTATTCCTCTGCAATCAATCCCCCAGGCACCTCCCACTCCAAGCAACTATTGATCTGCTTGCTGTCACTCTAGAATATTAGTATTTTCTAGAATGTCATAGAAATAGAACCAGATGGCATTTACTCTTTTGTGTCTGGCATGTTTGTGAAATTCATTCATCTATGCTCATGTCCTTTTTTTTTTTTTTTTTTTTGCTAAGTAGTATTCCATTGAATGGATATAATACAACTTGTTCACCCATTCACCTGTTGATAGACATTGAGGTTGTCTCCAGTTTGGACTATTATGAACTAAGCAGCTATGTATATTCACAAACAAGTCTTTGTATAGAAATATATTTCATTTCTCTTGGTTAAATTTCTAGGAAAGGAATTGCTATTTGATATGGTATGTTATGTTTATGTTGAACTATAAGATACTCCCAAACTATTGTCCAAAGTGGCTGTACTATCTTGCATTCCTGCTAGCAGAGCAAGAGAGCTCCTATTTCAGTGATGGCGAACCTATGACACGCGTGTCAGAGGTGACACATGAACTCATTTTTTTGGTTGATTTTTCTTTGTTAAATGGCATTTAAATATATAAAATAAATATCAAAAATATAAATCTTTGTTTTACTATGGTTGCAAATATCAAAAAATTTCTATATGTGACACGGCACCAGAGTTAAGTTAGGGTTTTGCAAAATGCTGACACGCCGAGCTCAAAAGGTTCGCCATCACGGTGCTGTCCTCTCCTCTGTTTTTACTCTTTTTACTTATGCTCTCCCCTCTGTCTGAAGTGCCATGTCCCCTGCATGTCACCAGACTGACTCTTGCTCCTTTAAAAAGACTCAGCTCAGCCCCTACCCTCATTCCATCCCATCCCAGGCTAGGAGACTTCCCTGGAATCCCGAGTCCCTGCCTGAGTCACCGTCCCAGTACTTAACCCTTTGACTGGACTTGGTGATCAGTTTTCTAATCCATTCATCTACTGATGGGCACTTAGGCTGTTAAGTTAGGGTTTTTCAAAATGCTGACACGCCAAGCTCAAAAGGTTCGCCATCACTGTCCTATTTGCTCCACATCCTGATCACCACTTATTATTGTCAGTTTTTTTTACTTTAACCATGTGCTGTGATCTTTCCTTTTGATTTTGTTTTAAACTAGTTTTAAATGAACAAAGTAATAAATTCACATGTTAACAAAATTGTACAAACAGCATATAATGAAAAATAAACCTTTTTCTTACCTTAGTTTCCACATCACACTCTATTAAACGTTTAAACAAATTCTTGTATATATTTCCAGAGATTATACACATACACTGTTGGGGACTGAATTGTGTCATCCCAAAGTTCATATGTTAAAACCCTAACCCCCAATCTGTATTTGAAACTAGGACCTTGCGTGAAACTAGGACCTTTTTGGAAGTAATTAAGTTTAAATGAGCCTGGCTGGCATGGCTCAGTGATTGAGCATTGACCTATGAACCAGAAGGTCACAGTTCGATTCCCCATCAGGACACATGCCGGGGTACAGGCTCCATCCCTTAGTGGGGGGCACGCAGGAGGCAGCCAATCAATGATTCTCTCTCATCATTTAAGTTTCTATTTCTCTCTTTCTCCTTCTCCCTTCTTCTCTGAAATCAGTAATAATAAAAAAGATTAAATGAGGTCATAGGGGTGGAGTTCTGATCCCATAGGATTAGTGTCCTTATAAGAAGAGATTTGAGAGAGCTCTCTCTCTCTGCCATACAGGGACACCGTTAGAAGGCACTTGTCTGCAAACCAAGAAAAGAGCTCTCCAACTATACTGGCACCCTGAGCTCAGATTTCCAGCCTCCAGAACCATGAAAAAATAATTACCATTGGTTAAACCATCCCATGGTATTTTGTTATGGCAGCTTGAGCTAAGACATACACACAAATGTAAATGCATATAAATACATGAGAACATATTAGACACACTGTTCTGCCACTTGCTCCCCCACCGTTAGTATATAAGGGCTATCTCCATACTAGCACACCTACCTCGTTCTGTTGAGTAGCTGTGTAGTATTCTATTGTGTGAACATCCTATAAGTGATTTTGCCAGTGTCCTGTTGCGGAATATTTAGGTTGTTTCCAGGCTGTTGCCACTACAAACAGCAACTGTCTTCATACCTGTGTCTTGACTCACATGGTGGGGAGTATATCTCTAGGACAAATTTTTAGAAGCAGAATACTATCAATATTTAAACATGCGATTATATCTCTTTTATAAAAAAAAAAAATCCCTCCCCCTACCTGATTTGGCTCAGTGGATAGAGTGTTGGTCTGCAGACTGAAAGGTCTCGGGTTCGATTCTGGTCAAAGGCACTTACCTGGGTTGTGGGCTCGATCCCCAGTAGGGGGTGTGCAGGAGGCAGCCGATCAATGATTCTCTCTCATCATTGATGCTTCTATCTCTCCCTCTCCCTTCTTCTCTGAAATCAATAATAATATATTTTTAAAAATTCCCTCAATAACGTCTTTCCCCAGCTCACCTACTACATCTGCTCTCTCCTCCCTTTGCTGCTAAACTTTTAAAATAGCGGTCTACACTAGCTCTACTTTCCCTACCTATAGCATAGCCTCCCACTCCCCTCCATACACACCACTAAGTCTTCACTGGCAGTTAGAATGACTTCATGTCTAAATATTCAATGGATACTTTGCTAGACCCCCAGCAGGATTTGACAGTTAACCACTCCTCCTTTTAATAACCTCTTCCCTTAGCATCCATTCTACAATAGTCTTTTGTTCCTTTTCCTCTTTATCTCTTGACAGGTCATGTTTTTCTACCTGTCCTTAAATACTGGAATTACTCAGGGTTTAGTTCTAGATTTACTGGTGTTTTTTTCCCCTCCTTACTCTATTATCTCTCTTCCCATAATCTCATTCATTCCTATGACTTTATGGCCACCCATACACCTTATACCCGTGCCTCCCAATTCTGTATCTTCAACCTAAATTTCTTCTCTGGAGTCCAGATTCCTACTATTACCTCCTAGATACCTCTACTTATATGTTTCACAGACATCTCAAGTATAATATGCCCCTAATTTCTCTTTGCTACCATCAAAATTCCTCCCCTATACTTTTCATCTTGATAAAATGGTGCACTGATCTACTCTCATTCCTTTATACCCAAACATTACAAAGTCCCCTCAAATCCCACTTCTTAAACATCTCAAAAACATATCCACTTCTCTTTGTTTCTAATGCCACTACCTTGGTTCAAGCCATCTTCATTTCTCACCTGGATTACCAAAATGCCCCTACCTCCCACCTCAGTTCCCACTCTTACACTCATCAAATCTTTTCCCCATTAATATAGCCAGAATTATCTTTTCAAATGCAAATCTGACATGTCGCTCCACTATTAGAATCTTGCTATGCCTCCCCATTTTCCTCAAGTGAAGCTCCAAGGTTGTTCATGATTTGGCCCCTGCCTCCCTTACCAGGATCATCTCACTCCCTTTCCCTCAACACCCAGCAGGTCTTCTTTAATCCCTGATATTGCCATGTGCTCTCTCCCCCAGCTTCCCATCCACATTGTCATCACTGCCTCAGAGCCTGACCAGCTTCTCTTCTTCGCCAAAAAACATCCTTCTGCAGGAAGACTCCCATGACTACCCATTATAGTTTAGAACACACTCTTGCAATTCCCCGTTCTTCTTCCAGGTAGCACTTCCTGCCATTGTAATAGTACTAGAGGCCCGATGCATGAAATTCGTGCAAGGGGCTTGGCCCTCACAGCCCCGGCTTCATCTGGAAGGTCGTTCAGACGGTCATTCTGTTGTTTGGTCTAATTAGCATATTAGCTCTTTATTATATAGGATATTTGTATTCATCTTCTGTTTAATGGCTAACTGTCCCTCTAGAATTATAAGCTCCAGGAATACAGGAACACTACAGATCTCAGGGGTTGACAATGTTTCTGTAAATATTTTAGGCTTTGTGAGACATGCAGTTTTTTGCAACTACTCAGGTTTGCTGTGGAAACCTGAAAGCTGCTATAAAACATATATAAACAAATGAGCATGGCTGTGTTACAATAAAACTTTATTGAGAAAAACAGGCAGAGAGCTGGATTTGGCTTATGGGCCATATTTTGCCCACCCCTGATCTATATTAATGGCCACTGTTCTCAGAGCTGATAGTTTTATAGCACTTACTATGAGCAAGGCACTGTTTTAAGTGGTTTCCATGTATACATTCACTTAATGGTTTGGATGACCTCATGAGGCAATTCTATTCGTGTCCTCATTTTCAGATGAGACTGAGAGCTCACAGTAACTTACCCAAGCACATCCAGCCACTAAGTTAAACTTGTACGTAGGCAGTCTGGCTCCAGAGCCTATGCTCTTAACCAGGGGTCCTCAAACTACAGCCCGCGGGCCACATGCAAATACAAATATTGTATTTGTTCCCGTTTTGTTTTTTTTACTTCAAAATAAGATATGTGCAGTGTGCATAGGAATTTATTCATAGTTTTTTTTTAAACTATAGTCCCGCCCTCCAACGGTCTGAGGGACAGTGAACTGGCCCCCTGTTTAAAAAGTTTGAGGACCCCTGCTCTTAACCTTCTTGGTTGGTGAATGTATGAACAAATGAGTAATCAAATGAGATTGGGGTGTGGAAATCTTCAAAAAGTATAATATACTACAGAGGTTTGCAAGTTGGAACAGAGCTTAACAAGCCAGAATACTGAGGTCAAGGGAGATATAACAGCAGACGAATCCCATGTCTGCTCTTTACTAGCTATGTGACCTCACATATACTATTTGATTCAGGTTGCCACTTACATTTCCAGAACATTTGGGAAATTGACATAGGGTTGGCAAGCCCTTTTCTCCTCCCAATGTAAGGACATTAATCACTTTATTAAAAACCTAAGATTTATTATCACAATTATATTATAAATGAAGGAACATTTTAATATCCACACCCCAAATAAAGTAGGAAGATTATAATCTGAGAATAATGAACTCACAACAGTGCCCTGTTTCTCTTATTTCACGCATTTCCAGCATTTGGAAAGGGGCACTCAGTCGAAGCCTCATTTTTCCTCTCTGTGAAATGGAGCCGTGCTATGGAAACATTGCGCACAGGCACTGATCTAGCTGATGTGCTTGGAGTAAAGTAGGGGCTGAGGGGCTGTTAGCCCCTCCCCTAGTCTTCCTCCTGAGCTGATTTTCTCCTCACTCAATTCCTTTCTCTCTTCTTCTCTTCTGGGAGCTGAGAGAAAGAGGGACCAGAAAGAGCCAGGGCATCTAATCTCAAAGGACTTTACTGGGGATGGAGGGGTGACATGCACAGGTTGTGGCGTAGGTGGGAATGACCAAAAGAGATGAAAACTCACTCGTGGGAAAATGCAAGGACCCTAGGGAAAGGAGCTGTTTCCATCCTGGTCTTCGAAGCTCTCTCCAGCCAGGTAGGGTGTGGGCCCCAGCTGGAGGGCAAGGTCTGAGGAAGAAATTTTACTATCTCTGGAGACAAAAGAACTTTTGTGTGTTAACGGTATCTGGGTGGGGAAAGGTGGGGAAAGGGGAAGTGGTTAATGGGAATGAGAAAGAATTCTACAGGAGAAATACAGGGTAAGACAGATAGGGACAGAGCTGGCAAGTAGATGAAAGGGAGAGACTAAAGCAGAGAGGCTGAAAGGGGGGAAGGGTAGGATAGATCCAGAGAGAGTTACCCCTGGCAAACTTTGGGGTGCCAGAGCCTGAGCTCCAACCTGAGTGCCTTGGCAGACAAGCTGTGCAGCTCTAAGTCACACCTCTTCACTGAGCCTCAATGTGCCCATGTGTGAAAGGGGGGGCCTGGACCCTGGAGTGGCTCTAGTAATATGAAATAGGAGTGGGGGTGTTCACAAGCTAATTTCAATTATTTTTTTTAAAGTTCAGACCTAAAATGTTCCCAACTCAAGGAGGGGATCACAGGTCTTCTGGTTAATAGCCAGAAGCTAGTTGGCAATTAACTGGTTAATAAAGGTGGTTTTCAGGATTAAGGTTATTTAATAGATACCTTTTATTGGATGGCAAAAGACTTGTGAGTTTGAGGCCTGAGAGTCACAAAACTGCTGCCACTGTTCCTTCCAACCATGGCTCTCTGAGAAATGAGTCAATTAAAAACGCAGGCCTCCTTCCTGGAGGCCAGAGAAAAGAAAGATGCAACTGACTAAAGAAGGAAGGCAAGGCAGTCGTTTTCTTCTGGCACATGCTAGACATTTAGAAAATGCAATCGGGAAGAAAAATTCAGATCAGTGGAGGGAGTCCAATTCATGTCTTCAAAAATTTTTTTCCTTGACCCATCTTTAGGGAGGGACCCTTAGAGGATCAGGCCCACTAAAGGCCCGCCAGAGCACAGGAAAAATTTAGAACCACAGGAGCCGGTTGGATTTGAGCCCAGAGAAGCACATATTGCTATTGCAGTTGCCTTGGTAACTGGGGGGGCAGGCAGAACATGGCCTCCCCATCTTGTATGGAGCCTCGCCGATCCAGTTGCCCCTGGAAGAGAAAAGGTCCCAGGGAGATGGGGTCAAGAGACACAAAAGAGTTGTGTGAACAACCTTCACACGGGATTCCAAATCTCAGCACCACCACTGGCTGACGGTGCGACCTTGGGCAAGTCACATCTGCAAGCTTCAGTTTCTTCATCTGTACAACCAAGAGAAGACTTCCCTCTGTCTAGCGTAGGGATGCTGTGAAGATGAAATAATGCAGCCACATGTGCATGCACCTAGCACCATGCCTGGCAAATAGGTGACTCCCCAGTAAGTGATGGTTTTCTTATTCTTTCCACCACCCCTTACCCCAACTCAGGCAGATCTAAGTTCTGGGCCTGGGTCTGGATTCTGCCACCTGTCAACTGGTGACAGAATAAACCATCTCATTTCTTGAGATTGTATTTTGTTCTTTGAATAAAATAAATAAATGAAATGGTATCTGTAAAAATTATGTGAAGACTCTTTGTAACTTGTAAGGGTTCTGTGCAGCCCGGCCAGTGTGGCTTAGTGGTTGAGCATTGACCTATGAACCAGGAGGTCACAGTTCGATTCCTGGTCAGGGCACATGCCCGGGCTGCAGGCTCGATCCCCAGTAGGGCGTGTGGGAGGCAGTCAATCAATGATTCTTTCTCATCATTGAGGTTTCTATCTCTTTCTCCCTTTCCCTTCTCTCGCTGAAATCAATAAAAACATTTTTTTAAAAAAAGAGTTCTGTGCAAAGGAGAGCTCAAATAATGAGATGATGAGTGTAATTCAGTCATGGGGGATGTGCCCATGAAGCCTCCTCATGGCCACTGCTGGACATTTATTTCTTCCATGGCCTTAGCCCAAATCTATCCTACCTGCTCCTGAGTTAATCCTTTCAACTGACCACGGCCTTTAGGAGGAAGGGGAATGAGGAGCCATTTCTTAATGGTTACAGACTTTCTCTTTGGGGTGAATAAAAAGTTTTGGAAATAGTGGTTGTACAACATTGTGAATGTAATTAATGCCACTGAACTGTACACTTAAAAATGGTTAAAATAGCAAATTTTATGCTATATATATATTTTACCGCAGTTTTTACAAATTAATAATGTAATCCCCTGGCCGGTGTGGCTCAGTTGGTTGAGTGTCAGCCCATGCACCAAAAGGTCACCAGTTTAATTCCAAGTCAGGGCACATGCCCAGGTTTCCAGTTTGATATCCCAGTCGGAGTGCGTACAGGAGGCAACCAATCAATGTTTCTCTCTCACATCAATGTTTCTCTCTCTCCCTCTCCCTTCCTCTCTAACATAAATATAAAATAATTAAAATTTAAATTTAAAAATATATTTTTAAAAACTAATAATGTAATATAACAAAATCCACTGAATTTTACACTTCAAATGGATGAGTTGTATCCTATATAAATTATACAT
>NW_005362842.1:613660-636879 GCF_000412655.1 Myotis brandtii
CGAACACCACCTTTGCCTGTTTAAGAACTGTCAGTGGTTTCCCATTGCCTATGCAGTGATTGGTAATTTTTTTGGAAAGGGCAGAGAGTAAATAGTTTAGGCTTTGTGGACCAGATGTGTCTACCACATGAAAGCAGTCATAGATAATATTTAAATGAATGCCTTCTCTGTGTTTCAATAAAACTTTATTTACAAAAACAGGCAGCGTGCCCTGGCCAGTGTCACTCAGTTGGTTGAGCATCCTCCCATGTACCATAAGGTCAGCCAGTTTGATTCATAGTCAGGGCACATGCCCCAGTTGGGCTTGATACACAGTAGGGGGCATGCAGGAGGCAGCTGATTGGTGTTTCTCTCTCACATAGATGTTTTTCTCTCTCTCCCTCTCCCTTCCTCTCTCTAAAATCAATAAAAACATATCTTTAAAAAATTGGCAGCAGACCAGATTTTGGTCATAGCCCATAGTTGGCAAACTCCTGGCATACAGAGTCACATCACCTCTTTTGGTCAGGCATTCTAGACTGCTCTAGCAGCACGTGGTCCAGCTTACACACCTCATCTTCCCACAACTCCCTTCTCCATCCCAACACACAGATTTCTTTTTTTCTCTCTCTTTCTCCTCTCAAGGCCTAAAATCATTTCCCCAGCTCTTTCTTGCTTGTGGATGACTAATAAGGTCACTATTGGTCTATAGTGTTAATTATTTTTGCAAATCCCAGTGCCTTATTTTCTTACACTTCAAATGAACACTCTGGGCAGAAATAAAATCTTTTTTTCTCCAAAAGTAATTATTGAATGACTATGAGTAAAGTCAGCCAAAGTACTTAGAAAAGTATGCACTTCTGGTTTCATATGGAACTTTCATTCATTCATTCACACTTCCAGAGCATCTATTGGGCATCAGGATTTGTGCCAGATGCTATAGTATACAGTTTTCAAAAGGTCTCTTGGAAATTTAGGGGCAGGGAGAGTGGGTGATGGAGACACCAAGGGTGATGGAATCAGAGTAGTTCTTTTTCTTTTTTTTAAATTTAACCACTTGGAAAAAAGTCCTACTGCTTAAAAAAAAAGGGGGGGGGGGGTTGGCATCATTGTAATGGAAGGATATAGAAATGAGTAAGATCTATTTCCTGCCTTTAGAGAGTTTATAACCTAGTCATAATCATGGGCACCATTTATTTACCACGTACTATGGGCAACAATGTACTATGATTCTCTGAAAGTCAGATACTATTAGCTCTGTTTAAAAAAATTGACTGTAGAAATCAAATGCCTTAGCCAAAGTCCTCACTGTGTACATGGCAGAGCTGGGAATCAAACACAGGTCTGGTAATGACAATAAGAACCAACACATATTCTGAGTTTCTTAGGAGCCTGGGGGCGGTTTCTGGGTCAGCTTACCTATACTAGTAAGTAGAATATGCATCCATTTTGCAGATGAAGAAACAGTCATAGAGAAGCTAAACTACAATTGGAGCCCTGACAGTCTTAATTCCAGAGTCTAAAAATCTTAACAACTACGCTATTAATACTCAATGCTGCAAAAATTTGACATATCAGCAAGCAAACTGAAGAGTTTCATAAGCTGTATGTATTGAAATTTGGTTGTATTTTTCCTTGTCTAATAAAGCTGAGCTACGATTTGACATGCTGTCAATAGCAAATAAATAGCTAGAGAATTTATGTTCAGGCTACCAATGACTTCCAGAACATCAGGATAGTAGAATAGAGCCAACATAGGACTTGAAATCAACAGGCTTGTGTTTCAAATAGCTCTGCTACTTATTGGCTTTGCGACTTCTGGTAACCTCTCTGATCCTCAATTTCTTAACCTCTAAGAAGGGAAAATATTTTCCCAGTGTCCTTCCCTTTTTCCTTCCTTCCTTCTTTCTCTTTCATCTCTTCAGTGAGATAATAAGGTGAAAGTATTTTTTAAATGATCAAGGGCTACGTGAGAGTAAAAGTTGGTTATTATTATATAATTTTGTAATTCCAAATATCGTGTTTACTTAGAATTTGTTCTTGTTTCTATCTCTATAAGAATCTGTAATGTTTGCAAGTTTGTATATGATACATTGGAAAGAAATTTCCATTTCCTTTTCTCCATATTCCATGGTATGAAGACCACTTGTGTCTTCTCTCCCACCACGCTGACTAGAGAGTCTGGGAGAGTCGGATTAGCTGAACATGCTCATTCGAATTCTCCTTCCTTTCCTTTGGGGCCTGCCTGCCTGCAGGGCGCATGTGTTTTTCTTTGCTTTATTTCATGTGTAAACTTAGAGGGGCTGGCACTGCCCTTGTAGGAAGAGGCCTGTGGTTGCCCAGTATTGTCTGTCAATGGGTGTGCAGGTCTAATTCAACAGTGAGATATCTGCAAGCCCACTTGGCTGGCAGATCTAAACCACATTCTCCACTATTGACTTCTTCAGTGTCACTGCCTGTCCACCTGCCTCAGTCCTCTATCTTCCAATAAATTCTGAAACTTGGGTAAAGAAAAAGGATTATTAATGGACTCTAAACCTACCCAAATGTATGGCATTGAGGTTACTTAGAATGGAGGAAGGCAGGTTCCTTTTCTTTGAATTCTGCCCATGCCACCTCAGGATCCACCTTCCTGACCCAGATCCCCCTCTGTCCCAACACTGCACTTACTTAATAGCGTAATTGCAGACCAAGTACACTGCCTGGTGCCAAGTGCTGCCCCAGACGCTGATGCTGCCACAGGTGTGGATGGCACAGCCCAGCCGGTTGGAGGATGCCCACACCATCTGAGGAAGGACACAGACAAGGGGTGCTGAGAAGGATACAGTGGGGCCCAGGTTCCTTGGGGCTGGGAGGCTCCTGCACTTGCTTCAGGGTGGGTGCATTGTGAGGTCTGCCTGTTCCAAAGTGAGGGAACTGGAAGCATATCCTATCTAATAAAGATGGAATATGCAAATTAACTGTCACTCCGTGACAAGGATGGCAGCACCCACAGCCAATAAGGAGAGAATATGCAAATTGATGCGACAAAGATGGCAGCAACTGGGCCATGGCAACTATGCAGACATTCCGCCCCACCCCAGCCGCTCGGGGCCTTTGGGCAGCACGCGGGAGCAGGTGTAGAGTGGCCGGGGCGGGACGCCTGCTATGAGGGGGGGTGCGGGGGGTGGAGAGAGCCACAGGAGGGTGGCAGGGCTGGAGCGAAGGCGGAAGGTGGCTCCGGCCCAGAGTGAAGGTGGAAGGTGGCAGTCAGAGAGAAGGCCCGGGTCCTGGGTGCCGGAGGGAAGCCTGTGCCGGCAGCCAGGGAAAGGAAGGCCTATTCTTGCATGAATCTTCGTGCATCGGGCCTCTAGTTGTACTGCTCTATTAGGGTTTGTTTTTTTTTCTTTTCTTTTTTTCCTAATGACCACTGTTTGAAAATTGTTGTGCTGGAGTTTAAAATACAAACTTTGGAGTTAAATAGCCTTGGATCAGAATCTCACTATCACTAGCTGAGTGCCTTTGACCAAGTCACTTAACCACTCTGTGCCTCAGTTTCTAAGATGGAGGTAATAATATTTCATGGTATGTCAGGAAGGGCATTTGGTTTTGGCCTTACATTTCCTAGAGGGTCTCGAATTTAGAATTTTGATATTAACTCCACATGAGTCATAGAGAGACCAAGAGGACCGAAAGAAGATATTTGACATGCAATTAGAAGTTCCTGTTTTATTTCCTGCAATATCATATTGCATTGTATTTTTATGTGTGATAAGTGCTAACATATTCAATATTAATACTCAAGATATACCATGATTTTTATGATCTTATTTTGGCCTTTCTTTCTCTTTTTCTTTTCTTTTCTTTTCTTTTCTTTTCTTTTCTTTTCTTCTCTCTCTCTCTTTCTCTCTCTCTCTCTTTCTTTTTAAGATAGTGGGAGCCTTAGAAAACAGAAAATACTAGAAAATATTTGGACCTATTGAATTCAAAAGCACTCTTGATCTTGTCAGACCATACATCCTCATTTTGGGGTCAAACAATCTGGTCAGCACACCTAAGACACTCAAAATTAGATCCAGTTCATCTCAATTCAACTTTCCAGGAACATGCTTATTATGTAAGAGGAAGTCCATAGGGGGCTCTGTTTTATTTGTAGTTTCTGTTCCACCACATGCTTTTTCTTCTAAGGGACCAGGATTTGTTTTCCCATCAGCCCTTAGTTCCAACAAAGGGGTACCTGGGTGTAGTGGGAGCACACAGGGCCACTGCAGCGCCAGGGGCAGTGTGGGCTGCAGTCCTTTGGGGCTGGAAACAAGTAATGCCGCTTCTCCTCAGACCAAGACTTCACGAGATCGACCACCGAGCGGTACCTGGGGAGGCAGAGAAGATGGAAGACACAGGGCGGGATAGGGGTGGGGGAGGAAAAGTCACTCTGCCACCAACCTGCTCGTTCACCTTGTTCAATGACTGAGTGAAGGAAGGGCAGAGGGTCACTCACCGGCCAGAATGGATGGCGAGGTTCTGGCCCACGTATCTCATCAGCTGTGAGGGCCCATGGGCCCAGATGCACTGGGTGGCCCAGGCCTCAGCAGACCTGGCCAGTCGCTCGTCCCAGATCTGGGGAAAGAAAGGCCATGCAGTTCCCCGGGGAACCACCATCATCATCACAACAGTGTCCAGACTTCACATTTTCCTGGTACCATGACTCCCCTGGCCCTCGGAACCCTGCAATAATCCACTTGACAGATTAGAAAACTGAGCTCAGAGAAGGCCCGTGACTTCAAAGTCAACAGCAAATCCACATAGGAACTGACATGCACACCCAGGTCCCTTTTCTCCTCATTAGATTTCAAGATTGGGGCTTTCTGTTGTGAGTGGGGTTCCAGGGTATTGGTCCAGGAGTTCCCAGCAGTTACAAGTGGCTGAACCCAGGGTAATGGGAAGAGAACTAATTTTTTATTTCATTTATTATATTTTTAAAATGTATTTATTTTAACTTTAAAAATACTTAATTCAGCCCTGGCTGGTTTGGCTCGGTGGATAGAGCGTCGGCCTGCGGACTGAAGGGTCCCAGGTTCGATACCGGTCAAGGGCATGTACCTTGGTTGCGGGCACATCCCTGGTAGGGGGTATGCAGGAAGCAGCTGATCGATGTTTCTCTCTCATCGATGTTTCTAACTCTCTATCCCTCTCCCTTCCTCTCTGTAAAAAAATCAATAAAATATATTTTTAAAAAATACTTAATTCAAAAGATTTTTTTAATAATAAAAACATGCACAAGTTTAATATGGAAGATGTCCAAATGAGGAAAAGTGGAAAGTCTCTCCCCTCTATTCTACACTTATCCCGCCAGCCACTGTGCCCCTTAGAGGCAACTGTCCCTGTGAGTTTCCTGTGTCTCCTTCCAGGAATATTCTAGATCTGTACAAGCATATATGATTACATATATATATAATTTCTTGACAAATGGCAGCATGCTACACATTCTATTCAGCACCTTATTTTCACTTAACAAGATAGGTTATCTTGGCGATTATTCCACATCCGTATGTAGAGAACACCCTCTCATCCTTCATAACAGCTTCATCGTTTTGCAATGTATGAATGTTCCAAGTTTTATAACCTGAAAAGTCATCACTTAAAAAAAATACTAGTTTCCTTCCAGCTCTGACTTCCTGGGGTTCTCTGAGAAGTCATTTGTTCCTTCAGCAGCTATTACACAGTATTTCTAGGCACGGAGGACTCACAGTCTAGCAAGGAAATGAGATATGAAACCATCATTACAATCCTGGAGAGTGTGAGGATGTGAAACGGGCTGGAACTTGCTTGGGGCTGTGGGAGAGAAAAGGCTCCTTGAGCAAGGATATCTGTCCTGTGGGCAGAAGCCAGCTAGTGGAGAAGAAATGGGGCACCAGCTCATAGTCTTCTGGGAAAGCAGAGAAATGTTTCCTTCGTTCTACCAAGAGGTAAACTGAGGGAAGGCAGAGAAGATGGAAGACACGAGGCGGGGGAAGGAAAATCGCTCTGCCACCAACCTGCTCGGTGACTTTGTTGAGTGACTGAGTGAAGGGAGGGCAGAGGGTCACTCAAACCCACACTCACCAACCCTCCCGAGTCCCTTGTGAGACATCTCTTTCTCTCTGCTCTACACACTACCTGCCATATTCAACACCTGCTGAAGTGAGTGCCTTGCACACACAACTGGTGCTCAATAAATGTGTCATTTGTTTGAAAATGGAGGGCCTTCTATGTGCCAGTTGATGTGTTAATAAATGAATGAGTCAGTCAATGAACAAATAAATGTTCTCCCCCTCTAGCTGCCTGCCATTTCTGCTTCTGTCCCCACCCCTCCTCACACCTTATCACTACCTGTCATTATATTCTATATATATTTTGTTGATGTTCGCTTTCTACCATCCTCACTAAAATGAAAGTTCCAGGAGGGAAGGGCATTTGTCCATCCTGTTCTGGGTAGTGTCCATGAGGCTTAGCGTGGTGCCTGGCTCCAAACAGGCACTAGTAAGTAAGTGCATGGACTGTTGCAAAAGAATTTGCAGGCTGTTGTGCAGCAAGTTGGGGGTGGGACTGGCAATCTCTTTCCCTAAAGAAATCTGTGGGTGGGCTGGAAGCTTATGTCTCCAGACTGGTTTGGGACAATGGTCCCAGAGGAGGGGCCGTGATAAAGAGAAAAGTGTCCTCCTTCACTCTGGGAAGCTGGGGTCAGAGCCACTAGCCCTGTCTCTTTGAGAGCAGATATCCCAGCTTCCTCTCACGGTCAGCTGCTGGTTTTTCTCAGCTGGAGACCCCCAGGTACCAGTCCCCACAGCTCCAAAATCTACCTCCACAGGCTTGTTGAGGATGGTCTGGGGATGGCCATCACACCCCTGGGGCAAAGAGACAATAGCATGGAAAGCTCCAGCTACCACCCTCTGCAGGTCCCCAGTGGGGAGCCAAAACTCTTGGGCAGGGTATTGTGTTGGCTAAGACAATGGCCTTTTGCAGCAAGCACACTTGGGTTGGAATCCCAGCTGGGTGACCTTGGGCAAATTAATTCTCTGCATCTCAATTTCTTTATTTGGAAAATGAAGATGACAGTTCCCACCTCTAAGGAAGAGTATCCTCAGGGTATGTGAAGTGCCTGGCATACAGTAGGTGCTCCATAAATAACAGTTCTCTGCCCGACTCCCCGCAGGCCCTGTGTAATCCCCTTTGTGCCCTCATCCACAAAATGGACAGACTACATCCTGCCCTTTCCACATGGTCCAGACACCCAGATACTGGCTTGTGGGGCCAGGTTGGTGAATGGTCCAGCCCTTCCAAGACAGGTTGAGATAAGTGGTGTTTGCTGGAAGGGGGACTGGGGAGGGCACAGGGACTCACCATATACTCCATGTTGGCAGCTGGTGGGTGCACGCTGGCCCTGATGTGGTTGTGATAATCCAGTAAGGCACTCATGTCCCGGGCAGAGATGTGGCGCTTCCGCCGGTAGTGGGGCACCCCCAGGCCACTTAGAGAGTGCACTGCTGTGCCCTCGGTCCAAGCCAGCATTAGGGTGGCATTGGGCATCAAGGTGTTCACTGTCTGGCCTGCCCAGAAGAACAGGACTGCCAGGCCCACAGTGCTGGGCAGCGGGGGCATAGCTGGCTGAAGGGGTCACACGTCTGCCTTGTGCAGTCAGAGCTGGCTGCCTGGAGGGGGTGGGTATAAGGGCACCAAACCATGAGTGTTCTCCAGCATTGCCATCTCAGAGGATGCTAACCCTGGGAGCTTGGTGAAGACCTGCTGACTCAGCTCTGGCCCAACACCCTGTCCTTCCCACCCCAGCAGACTGAGTGGATTGGGCAACAGGAAGAAATGCCCAGACAGTAGTTAACCTGGATCAAGACTTGGGGTGAGATGGTGCCACCACTTGAAAGCCAGGGCTCTATCCCACCAGCCCAGAAGAAAGATCTGTCCTCCCCATCCTAGGTGCCCTCTTCACCCATCCTGCTTAAAGTGGGCTCCTTCAATGCCCTCAGAGGGGCAGGGCCAACCTTCCCCAAGGCTTAGTGAGGGCTCTCTTGTCCCTGAGCTGCTGCACTTTCAGCAGTGAGGGCAAGACACAGAAAGAAGCAGATGTAGAGAATGAAAGAGGCAGAGAGAAAGAAAAACAAGAAACAGAAATGAGCAAGACCAAAAAAAATACAGAGACACTAAATGGAAGATATAGAAAGGTGGAAAGATACAAGAGAGAATGAGAGCTGATGATAGGAGGAAAAAGAAAGAACATTGGGTGTGGGGGGGGGGGCGGGGAGGGAGGTGGGGGGGAGATAGAAAGAAAGGTAAAGAGAGAGAAAGACAAAGGAAAAAAAAACAGAGAAGAGGGAGAGAGAAATAGACTTGAGAAGAGAGCTAGAGAGAGATGTGCAAGAGACCATGCAGCAGGAGCTCATACCCAGGACAGGCGGCCCAGGGGGGTGGCAGGAGGAGTCCGAAGAGGAGGCAGGGGACTTCTGCTGACACCCTGGCCCGCCTGGCAGCAGTGACTTTAAAGGTCCCCTGGGAGATGATGGCATCTGACGCGCCCTGTCCCACAGCCCCCTCCCCTTCCAGCCAGGCCAGGCTTGAACAGGAGGCTCCGCCCACTGGCCATTTGCTGGCTTTCCTCTCCAGCCTCTGCTGTTCCCACTTCCATCTGGAGTGTGCAGGGCTGGGGCTAGGCTGCTGGTCAGAGTAGGGATGTGGCAATGACAGGGATTCCAGGAGGAAATCTCAACCCCCTTTGGGAGACCCAGAGGCTTTTCTCTGCCTCCAGACCCCAACATATCAAGGCCACCTTGCATCCAGCGTATTTTCTGACTGTTTTCCCTACATAGCCCACTGGCCTCAGAGCAGGCTGTTAACATGGCCCATCTCATGAGCACCTACTATGCACCAGGCCTGGACTGAGTGCTTCATATGAAAGCTCAGCCAACTCTCAGAAGCATACATGATAGCTCTCCATTTTACAGATAGAGAAACCACATCCCATAGAGGTGAAGGAACAAAAGTCACGCCAGCCTATCTGCAACAGTGCAAGGATTCAAGTCCAAGTCTGACCACAGGGCCCTGTGAGTATGTAAAATGGACGCCATCTTTTGTATAGATGCATAGGAATAAAGCCTCAGGGCATATTCGTTGTGATGCTGCTCATAGCACTGTGTAGCCTCATTAGTTAAGCATTCAAATCCCCATTTCACTCACTAACTGGGTGTCCTTGGGCAGGTTACTCAACCATTTTGTGTCTCAGCTGTCATAATGGGACCTACCTAGAGCATTGCTGCAAGGACTAGACAAGTTAACTGGACAGGTCCTGGCGGACAGGTCCTGGCACACTGTGTGTGTGTGTGTGTGTTGCCAAAGCCCCTTTGCTGTTGTCCTTCTGAGTTAAGAAAGTTTCATTTCCTCCTCTCTGACTAATTGTATTCTCCATGAATAATACACAATACTTTTGTTATGAAAGGGGGATAGACTTACAAGAAAGATGTTACATAAAAAAAAAAATTTGAAGTATTTGTGGGTCTTCAGCCTCCTCCTCCAGTGACCTCTGAGAATCCCCAGGCAGAACCAGGTGGTGATGCAGGGCTGGAAGCTGGGAGGGGGACAGACTTACAAGAAAGATGTTACATAAAAAAAAAATTTGAAGTATTTGTGAGTCTTCAGCCTCCTCCTCCAGTGACCTCTGAGAATCCTCAGGCAGAACCAGGTGGTGATGCAGGGCTGGAAGCTGGGACTGAACTACCCAGGCGGGGTCCTCCCCAGACACATGGGATTCTCACTCTAGGCAGCCACCCAGCTCCAGCCTCCATGGCCCAGACAGTGCCTGCTGCCACACACCTTCCTTCTGGAGCAGCTTCCCCCAGCCCAGGCTGGATGCTGGGGGAGGTGGGGCAGGCAGAGCAGTGAGTGATGGGAGCTGCCAACACTGACCTCTGCAGAGAGAAAGAAAAACGAGAAACAGAAAAGAAATGAGCAAGATCACCCCAGAAGAAGAAGAGAGACTGGCTCCCATCTAGCCCCATCTCTGGGTATATTCAGTATGCTGGGTATCCCAGGGCAAGTCCCTATCCTTCTCTGGGCCTCAGATGCCCCATTGGAGAAACTGGACTAGGGCTCTTCTGCCTACAGCAGCTGGGATCCGTGGTACACCAGGGGGAGCTCTGCAGCCCAAGGGAGGAGGACACAGCCTTGGCACTTAGGACCCCAGGAGTGTCAACAATCGTGTCCACTCTCTCAGAATGCTTAACATGAACGTCTCCCATGTAACTGGCACCTGCATTGGTTCAGAGCTTCACATCCATCTCTCACAGCTAAGTTTGAGGTAGTAACCACACCCACTGTACAGATGAGGATACTGAGGCACACAGAGCCTCAGTGACTTGCCATAGGGCCTAGAGCTTGTTTGTGTGGTAACTGGGGTTCTGACAGTGAATATCCTCAAGACATTTATAGAATGCACACGCAACTGTGCACACATCACACAAGCACATCCTCCTCCCACAAATCAGACAATCCATTCCACCAGCCCGAGATCCCTTCTATTGTGCACCCCTTCTACTGTGCACCCACCCTTTCACATTTAATATCTGACACATATAAGCTGTATGTATTTGCCCCATCTCAGTGCCTAGCACTGTTTTAATCACTTTTGTGGATAAGCTTATTCAATCTTCAGAGCATCCCTATCCAGTCAGTACTATTGTCATTATATCCATTTTTATATATATGAGGACACTGAGGCACAGAGAGGTGAGTCATTTATCTGGGGTCACACAACCAGTGGGTGGCTGAGGTGGGATAGGCACCTAGCAAGGCTGGTTACACTGTCTCTCCACAGAGACAGACATGGAAGAAGGCATGATGCTGCAGTTCCGTCATGCATACGAAGTCACCATCTCTTGTCCTGCATGTTCACACATCCCCAGAAACCCAGAAATCACACTGGTGGCAAACAAACAGGGACACCCCTGGCTGCTCCACCAGGTGGAACCTTCTCTGTGTCCTCATTGACTAAGGCAGCTTTCCAGGGGATAAAAATGTTAGAAGGTGGAGGCAGGAAATAATCAGGGGCAACCCAGATGAATGTCCTGGCTGGTCACTACCTTTAGGGTAGGAATACTTTCTCACCCTTGGAATTTTATCACCCTGTATTCAGCTATTGCTCCATCCTCACCCATCCTAGAATTCTCTCTGGGTTTGAGTGAACAGAAGGGAAATTATTCTAGACAGCAGTAACACTCAAGTGGCAGTATAACTCAGTAGCTAACAGAAAGCCTAGGTCTATGACCCACTTCTATGGCTTACTAGTTATGTAACTGTGGGCAAATTACTTAACCTTTCTGTGCCTCAGTTTACTCATCTATAAAACAGGGCTGCCTCATGACACTGTTATGAGGATTAAATGAGATAGTACATCTGAAGACCCTTGACACAATGCTTGGCACAGAGAAAGCAGACAATAAGTGTTACCTATAATAACAGCTAATAATAATAACAGTAACAGTCAATATTTACTTAGCACATACTAGATGTCAGGCATTAAATGCTTTAGAGTCATGATCTCATTTAAGCTCATTTCATGGGTTAAATTTCAGGATCTTCTTTCTATAGAGGAGAAAGTAGAAACTCATAGAGATTAAGTAACTCACCCAAGTTCACACAGCCAGTCCCAGTGGAAACTTGGGTCCCAACGCTAGGTCTCTCTGATCCTTACCCTGCAATAGCTGCTTCTGAGAAAAGACTGTGGGACAGGAGCCTGGTGCTTGAGAGAGGAGACTGAGAAAGCTGGAAGGGCCTTAGGAATCTTCTGTCACTCCCTCATTTGCCAGTTGAGGAAGGCGGTTCAGAGAGGTTAAGTGACTTGACCAAGGTGACACTGCAATTGGCAGACTCAGTACTGCAACTCAGATTTACTATATTCCAAATCGAAGTGGAGGAGGGAGGGAGCTTGAGGGAGGAAAGCACATGTAGAAAAACAAAACAAAACAAAACAAAATAAAACACAGTGGTGATCCAGACCCTTCAAAACTCGCCAGGTCAGCCCGACTGGTGTTGCTCAGTGGTTGAGCGTTGATCCATGAACCAAAAGGTCACCAGTTCAATATCCAGTCCAGGCACATGCCTGGGTTGCAGGCTCAATCCCCAGTAGGGGCATGCAGGAGGCAGCTGATCAATGGTTCTCTCTCATCATTGATGTTTCTATCTCTCCATTCCTCTCCCTGCTGCTCCACCAGGTGGAACCTTCTCTGTGTCCTCATTGACTAAGGCAGCTTTCCAGGGGATAAAAATGTTAGAAGGTGGAGGCAGGAAATAATCAGGGGCAACCCAGATGAATGTCCTGGCTGGTCACTACCTTTAGGGTAGGAATACTTTCTCACCCTTGGAATTTTATCACCCTGTATTCAGCTATTGCTCCATCCTCACCCATCCTAGAATTCTCTCTGGGTTTGAGTGAACAGAAGGGAAATTATTCTAGACAGCAGTAATATTCAAGGCAGTATAACTCAGTAGCTAACAGAAAGCCTAGGTCTATGACCCACTTCTATGGCTTACTAGTTATGTAACTGTGGGCAAATTACTTAACCTTTCTGTGCCTCAGTTTACTCATCTATAAAACAGGGCTGCCTCATGACACTGTTATGAGGATTAAACGAGTTAGTACATCTGAAGACCCTTGACACAATGCTTGGCACAGAGAAAGCAGCCAATAAGTGTTACCTATAATAATAGCTAATAATAATAACAATAACAGTCAATATTTACTTAGCACATACTAGATGCCAGGCATTAAATGCTTTAGAGTCATGATCTCATTTAAGCTCATTTCATGGGTTAAATATCAGGATCTTCTTTCTATAGAGGAGAAAGTAGAAACTCATAGAGATTAAGTAACTCACCCAAGTTCACACAGCCAGTCCCAGTGGAAACTTGGGTCCCAACGCTAGGTCTCTCTGATCCTTACCCTGCAATAGCTGCTTCTGAGAAAAGACTGTGGGACAGGAGCCTGGTGCTTGAGAGAGGAGACTGAGAAAGCTGGAAGGGCCTTAGGAATCTTCTGTCACTCCCTCATTTGCCAGTTGAGGAAGGCGGTTCAGAGAGGTTAAGTGACTTGACCAAGGTGACACTGCAATTGGCAGACTCAGTACTGCAACTCAGATTTACTATATTCCAAATCGAAGTGGAGGAGGGAGGGAGCTTGAGGGAGGAAAGCACATGTAGAAAAACAAAACAAAACAAAACACAGTGGTGATCCAGACCCTTCAAAACTCTCCAGGTCAGCCCGACTGGTGTTGCTCAGTGGTTGAGCGTTGACCCATGAACCAAAAGGTCACCAGTTCAATATCCAGTCCAGGCACATGCCTGGGTTGCAGGCTCAATCCCCAGTAGTAGGGGCAAGGAGGCAACTGATCAATGATTCTCTCTCATCATTGATGTTTCTATCTCTCCATTCCTCTCCCTTCCTCTCTCTCTAAAATCAATAAAAACATTTAAAAAACAACAAACCAGCACTGCAGGTCCTTCCAAAAGATAAACTGTAAGAAAACAAAAGGGATGGAAGAGATATCAGTGGAAACACTTAAAAAACACAAAATTTTTCAATGGTGTAAGACTAAGTTCTACTATTTAGAGATGGGTACTTGGGCAATAAAACTATAAAGAAACACAAAGAAATACTATATAGTAAAAGTCTGGCTATGATGGGGTGGGACATTTGAAAGGCTTCTATTTTGTGATCTGACTGGTGGTTGCACATGGTTCACCTTATTAGGTTCTACATTTATTTTATGTGACTTTCTGTATTTGTGTTTTATTTTACCATAAAAAGGATTTAAAAAAATAACAGCTGTAGTAATTTATATGGTGACACCTTCCTTCTGTTACCGCCTGAACCACGTACCTTCTTTTTAAAGATTGAGGACATGGAGGTTCAAAGAGGGAGGCAACCTGCCCACAGTCACACAGCAAATAAGTCTGGGAGCCAGAGCTCAACCCCAGTGGCTTGGTGTGTCTCCGCAGCACAGCGGTGTTTGGACTGCCGGTGGCAGGTCCTGACCGAGCAAACAGGATTAGAGAGGTCTCACAGCAGGTTCAGAGAAACCAGCTCCTCAGAAGATAAAATACACCCAGAAGCACCTCAGGGTGCCCAGGTCTGACTGCTGCTCTCTCTCTACCCAATTAACAGCCACTTCTTTGGCAGGATACCTGGTGGATGGTTGGATGGTCTAGTAGACAAGGACCAGAGCTGTGGAGTCAGAGAGGATCCTGGCTCTCAGTGAACCAGGGCAAGTCATAAGCCCTCTCTAAGCCTCAGTTTCCTCATCTGTAAATTGGGAACAATAAATAGGTGCTACCTTATTTGGCCATTATGAGAAATTCAGTGAGACAATGAAAGTGTTAGCACACAAAGCAAAGTTTGTCCGATGTTAGCTATTAACCTGCCCAAACAAACTGCGTGATTCCATTGACAAGATGCTAAATTATAGACAAAACTAACTTAGGATGATAGAAGTCAGAACAAGGGCTAATTCTGGGGGGTACTGACCGAGAGGGGAATGATGGAGCTCCTACTGAGGCTGCTGTATCTGTTTCCTATTTTGATCTGGGTGGTGTACATATATAAAAATTCATGTACTTGTACACTTTAGATTTTGGCATTTAAAATTAATTTATACCTCAATAAAAAAGTTAAGAGTTATATATAGTTTTAAAAATCTTAAAAAGAGCTCTTTCAGCAAGAATAAAATTAAAGTCCTATATAAAAGAGAAAACACACACACCAACAGAAATATCGCATTCCTGTCTCCCCAACACACACTTCCTACCCCATATACATAATTACCCTTCCCCAATACACCCACGAAAACCCCTTACACTGTACACACACATCCAAAGACCCCGATACTGACACAAATAGAAGTCACTGTCCAGTAAAACAGACACACCTGCACTCCCACTCAACCCCACAGCACATCCCTCTTCAAATATAAATGCTTTCCCACTCTGGGTACATGGGAACACACCCTACATGTAAACACACAAATGGAGACACAGGCAAACCAAACCCATCGACTGAACTGACTCCATGGGCAGCTTTGTGAGTCAGACAGACGTGGGTCTTGGCCCCACCACTTCCTCACCATGGGACTTTGAGGCAAGTCATGTAATTTCTCTGAGCCTCAGTTTCCTCGTCTGTAAAATAGGCTTAATAAGATCTCTCATGAAATGAAATAAAATTAAAAAGGAAGAGCATGAGCAAAACAGCTCTCGGAGGCTGAAGGAGTTTTGTCTAATTTGTTTCTGAATCATGTCAATATAAGTAAACTTGTGTGTGCTGTCAGTTCTCACCAGCTTAATGTACAGACACAGTATGATCCCAATAAAATTCCAACAAGGTTTCTGGAAGAAGCTGGCAAGTTGATTATAAACTTCATGTAGAAGAGCTATGGCTCGGGAATTTTCAAGATACTCCATTAGTCATATTAGTAATACATGATGATTAAGCAACTCCCCTAAAACTGAGTAGTTATCTGGGTGAAAAGAGAAGCTGAAACACTAAGGGTGAGCCGGAGAGACAGCAGTACAAGGAGAAGGGAACAGCACAGGCAAAGGCTCTGAGGCGAGAGGGAATTTGGTCCATTTGAAGAACTGAAAAAAGGCAGGTTAGGGAAGACTCAGAGGGTACAGAGAGTGTAAGAGGTGGATTGAGAGATCAGCTCAGAGGTAAGCACGGGCTGTTGCTTGCAGGTTGGCGGCCTTGAATGCTTCACCAACTGCAGGGCTGATGAAGACCTGAGATTCTCTTTCAGTGCTTTGCCCTATTGGGGCATAGGGACTGGGGGCTGGGAGGGAGGTGGGCAGACCAGGGCTTAGTTCTTCAGGAAAAGACAGCGCCTCACCCCAGTTCAACCTAGGAGCTGCTATCCCATGGACCCCAGAACCCTGAAACCTGGGGATGGGGGGTGGGGAGGGTCTGTTTCTGTCCCCCTCTCTGTAAGGATTCCAAGCTGGGTGTGCGCAGGGCTGCGCCAAGGAGCCCCTCAACCTCCTAGGAGGACTAGCCCCCCCGCCCTCTTCCAAAAAAGTGGGGGTGGGAGCTGGAAGGTGTGGATGGCCACGCGGGCTTAACCTTGAAGGGGCACCCCATGCTCCTCAGCCCTGGCCCCGCAGTCTGGGGCCCGAGGCCACCGGGGCCAGCAGCCGTGCCCTGGGGGCCAGCAGCCGGAGGACTGGAGAATCCTTGTCTTGGTCCAGTCGGACAGCTGCACCGCCAGGTGTGGCTGTGGAATTTGCTGTATTGCCGGACTGTGCAGCTGGAGCGGAAAAGCCTCCGCGTCAGCGCCCCCAGCCTGACCACCGAATTCCTGCGCGGGGTGTGGAGCGCTGGCCCTGCGGTCACATGCCAGTGCGGGACCCTAAGAATTCAATAGGGCGGGGCTGGGAAGGGGCCTGGGGGACCCTCTGAGCCTCCTTGCAGTTCAGTGGCATGAGAACTGACCAGACTTCCATCTGCTAAACGGGGACCGTGCCGCTTTGCCTTGCCTATCTCACAGGCTACCATGAGCAGTCAAAGATGAACATCTTTTAGAGGTGAATGCTGATTGTGCACTTACTGTATACCTGACACCTAGTAAAATAAGGTTTCATTTATTTATCTGGGCAACAAAGTTAGCACAATACCATTCTCATTTTTAGGTGAGGAAACAGAGATAAGGACTTACCCTAGGTCACACAGGTAAATTCTGAATCTAGACTTGAACCCATGTCCGTCTGACTGTGTTCTAAAACATGGCCGCTAAACCCTATCAACTGCTACTTGGTGAATTTGCAGAGTGCTGTGAGCAGGTGAGCCATTATTTTTGGTCAGAGTGGCACTCCCCAAATCTAGGAGGCAGTGCGGGTTAGTGGTTAAGCACTGTGCCCGTGGGGCATAGCAGCCTAGTTTGAATCCTCACTGAGCTGAATTGCTAGCTGTGTGACTCTGACTAGGTCATTTTCTCAGCCTCTGTGTGCCTCTGTTTCCATTTGTAGACTGGAGTAATAATAGTACTAACTGTGGGGCTGTTGTGAGAAGGAAGAGAATCAAATACAGTTGGCCCTTAAACAACATGGGTTTTAACTGCATGGGTCCACTTATACTCAGATTTTTTTCAATAAATACACACAGTTCTGTAAATGTATTTTCTCTTATGATTTTCTTGAAAATATTTTCTTTTCTCTACCTTACTTTATTGTAAGAATATAGTATGTAATGTACTAAATAACATACAAAATATGTGTTAATCGACTATGTTATTAGTAAGACATCCAGTCAACAGTACTTCAGTTTTAGGGGAGCCAAAAGTAATACACAAATTTTTGCCTGCAGGGGGATTGGTGCTCCTAATCTCTGCGTTGTTCAAGATCAACTGCACAGTAAAGCACTTAGCACAGTGCCACTGGACACTTAGTTAAGGCTCAATAAAACAGTGATTCTTTTTAGAACCTAGGCATTTTATTCTCAGTTTGGTGATATATATATATTATTTTTTTCATAAATTATGAATTATAGCCCTAGCTGGTCTGGCTCAGTAGATAGAGCGCTGGCCTGTGGACTGAGGGATCCCGGGTTCCATTCCGGTCAAGGACACATACATGCCTGGGTTGCAGGTTCCATCCCCAGTAGGGGGTGTGCAGGAGGCAGCCAATCAATGATTCTCTCACATCATTGATGTTTCTATATCTCTCTCCCTCTCCCTTCTTCTCTTAAATCAATAAAACATATATATTTAAAAAATAAAATAAATTACAAATTATAAGCAAGACTTATAAAATATAAATATGTACTTTAATGAATATTTTTAAAGCAAATATCTATGTGATGACCCACAGGTAAAGAACTAGGACATTGCCTATAACCCCAAGCCTCTGATCTCAATGTCCTCCCTCCATCCTATAGGTATGCTGAACTGGGATACTAGTTCCCTGCTTTCCCCCTCCCTCTCCCCACCTAATTTTACCAACAACTCTTTCAGGCAACAACTGCCCCTCCTCCCAGGCCTCAGCCTTGTGTCGGCCTGAGATAGGTCAGTTTGGGGTCTGCAAGAGGATCCTCAAGGCTGCTGGGGATGGCTTAGGGTCCCTGGCAGCCCTTTCTACTGCTCTCCCTCATTCCTGCCCTCCCTCCCTCCCCACCAGCCCTTCTGACCTTGTGCCCAAAGGGGCCCAGATAATGAGCAGCAGGAGGTTGTATACTGGGAGGCACAGCCAGTAGATACAATCTGCACCCCCCCCCTCCCCCGCCCACTTAAGTCAGGCAGGCTGGCCTCTGGAGACAAAGGTTTTGCTCAACTGCCTCACCCCAGGGGGTGACTAGTCATCCCATCCAGCCAGAAAAAGAGGTGGCCAGAGGTTAAGAATGGGGGAGGCATTGCAGGGGAGAGCTCAGAAGGAAGGAATTGGTACAAGGGGATTAATACTTCTGCTGGCTGGCCAGGAGCTGTAGACAAAGAGGGCCGCCCGCCCCCTGGGAGAATTACTGGCTGCCAATCTGCCCTGCCAACCCAGAGTGAGTGAATTATTTCACACATACTAGCCAACAAAGGGACACCTGCTGGTTGCTCTTTCTGGAATGATCTCTTCCCACTGTTCCTCTGGCCAGCTCCAGCCAATCCTTCAGAAATCAACTCTTCCAACAACTCTTCCCTGAGTCTCCCTATCCCTATAATAGGGTCCTCTCCTCATGGCCCCAAGCATCCTCTACATAACCTATTATCATTCTACCTCAGCATCCTTCAAACTTGATGGACCAGAAAACTCCTTCCCAGTGATTTATAATCAATTTCATAATGATTATTTTCCATTGTTTCTCTTCTGTTCATAAAGAAGCAATTTAAATTTTAAAATAATTTCCTTTACATCACATATTAATAAGGATTCTTTTTTTTTTTAAATCCTCACCCAGGGATATTTTTCCATTGATTTTTAGAGAGAGTGGAAGAGAGAGGGAAAGACAGAGAGAAATATTGATGTGAGAGAAACTATCGACTGGTTGCCTCGTGCATGCTCGAGCCCTGACCAGGGAGGAGTCTGCAACCAGGTACATGCCCTTGACAGGAATTGAACCTGGGAACCTTCGGTCCACAGACCGATGCTCTATCCACTGAGCCAAACCAGCTAGGGCTTAATAATGATTCTTTAACATATTAACAAAAAAAAATTTTTTTTGCATGTTTATTAGCTGCCAGACACAGTTCTAGATGCTTGAGATGCATTATTGAATAAAACAGGCAACGTTCCCTACCCTCTGGGGCTGACATTCAAGTAGGAGAGACAGAAAATAAACACATGAATAAATAAATCATAAAGTATGTTTAAAAAAGAAACTTTGATGGCATTCCTAATCCATAAAGACCTCTTAGTTTTTGCCACTTAATCAAGTGATACAGGCCAATTTACTTTTAAAAATATATATGTTTTTATTGATTTCAGAGAGGAAGGGAGAGAGGTAGAAACCTCAATGATGAGAATGAGAATAGAATCAATCATTGCTCGGCTGCCTCCTGCACACCCCCTACTGGGGATCAAGCCCACAACCCGGGCATGTGCCCTGACCGGGAATGGAACTGTGAACACCTGATTCATAGGGAGATGCTCAACCATTGAGCCACACTGGCTGGGCCAGGCCAAATTACTTTAAAACATACCAAGATCATTGTCAGAATAGAAGCCTCTTTTCTAATGGAAACACTTTTTTGTATTCTACCCCAGCAGACTTTAATCTTATGAATCAGTGATATTAGAATATAATATGGTTATAAAAAAGAAAAATTCTTTATAGAAAGCAGTAAAAACTTACATTTCCTTTTACTTAATCTCTAGTTTACATATATCCATGCCTGGCCAAAGTACAATCATAAGCTCAGATGATTTCCATGCAACCATTCCACAAATTTAGTGATTTTATATTTTTCAAAAGCATTGCCATCAAAATAAAAAGACAAGTACAAGTGATTTTCAAAAAAATAAAAAGGCAGGTTATTAATTTGTCCAAGAGAAACTCAGACTTCAAGATAAATTCTATAATCTTGAAACTCTTTTAACAAGTGACATAAATATAGGGTTTGCTTATGAAATTACATTTAGCATTCAATAAGAAAATATTACTTTTTTGTAGCAGACATATTTTTCATTCTAGTTCTCCATTTCTATAAACATGAAGCCATGTGCTTCTATAAAACCAGACTCTAAGAACCTAAAATATAAAATTCTGAACAAAGGTCAAAGTTATGATAATCTGATATAAAAATTTTAAACCTTATGTGATGGGTTTTTAAAGCTTTAATTGAAAATGCTGCTCAGTATTTATTAAACTTTTCTCGTTATGAACATCTTTATTAGCTGAGATATTTCTTTAGCAAGAAACTCATCTACCTTTTCATCATTCAGTGGTTTAGTTCCCATAGGAGCAGCAGAATAAATGCTTGATTCTTTACCTTATTTACTAGTTTTCAAAATAATGAGTTGATTCCTCCAAAAGTGGCCATTATGTTTTTTGAGTGCCATTATGAACCCATAGATTTAAACAGATGTGTTTCCATCCATTGAAGTTATTATTCTCATTTATGCTCAAATTGTCCCAGCTTTGGCCTTTGGGAGCCTTTTTGTTGGTTCCTGTGCCCTCCTGAAATGACCTTGCCAGTCTTTTATTGCTAACGGCTTCCTTGCTTTCTGGTTTGACCAGATGGTCCAGCCTCAACTTGTACATTCTGGGAAATTGTACCCTGGCCAGTGTGGCTCAGTTGGTTGAGCGTCATCTCCTGCACCTGCACTAAAGGGTTGCTGGTTCAATTCCTGGTCAGGGCATATGCCCAGATTGAGGATTTGATTCGCCCTTGGGATGTGTGGGGGAGGCAGCAGATCGATGTTTTTCTCTCTCTCTCCCTTCCTCTCTCTCTAAATTCAATTGAAACATATTTCATTTAAAAAATGTGGGAGAGTCGGCCTGGTGGTCAAATCCCTCTAGTATTAACTACAACAATCAAGGCTTAACTAGAACAAGACTGCGCACAAAGACCACTAGGGGGTGCACCAAGAAAGCATAAAAAATGCAGAGACAAAAAAACATGACAGAAATGGACGATATAGAGCTAAAAAACGCAATTTTGAGGGCTTGCAAAAATGTGCTAGAAGCTGTCAATAAACTTGAGGAGAGAGTCACGAAAACTAATGAGACCCTCGATGCTATGATAAAGAAACAACTAGAAATTAAGCATACACGGTCTGAAATAAAGAATATTACACCCAATAGCAGACCAGAGGAGCGCAAGAATCAAGCCAAAGATTTGAAATGCGAAGAAGCAAAAAACACCCAACCGGAAAAGCAAAATGAAAAAAGAATCCGAAAATACGAAGATAGTGTAAGGAGCCTCTGGGACAGCTTCAAGCGTACAAACATCAGAATAATAGGGGTGCCAGAAGATGAGAGACAGCAAGATATTGAAAACCTATTTGAAGAAATAATGGCAGAAAACTTCCCCCACCTGGTGAAAGAAATGGACTTACAGGTCCAAGAAGCGCAGAGAACCCCAAACAAAAGGAATCCAAAGAGGACCACACCAAGACACATCATAATTAAAATGCCAAGAGCAAAAGACAAAGAGAGAATCTTAAAAGCAGCAAGAGAAAGAGACTCAATTACCTACAAGGGAATACCCATACGACTGTCAGCTGATTTCTCAACAGAAACTTTGCAGGCCAGAAGGGAATGGCAAGAAATATTCAAAGTGCTGAATACCAAGAACCTACAACCAAGAATGTAAGTATACATGTACGTAAGTTTGTTATAGATTTTTCTTAATATAAAAAATATGTAGCACATAGTTTAGAAACAATGAAATGAGCAAACATCCTTTGTTGTAAATCCAATATAGCTAAGTAATTCTCACAGAATGCTCTCACTGATTTTTGCTGGGCTCTTGCATCCACAGCCAACCTGTAGTTTCCAGTCAGCCATGTTTTGACCAATGGCGTTGCATCTGATTTGTAGCGCCTGCCCATTTCCTTGGTGTAAATACTCCCAACATGGCGACTGTCACTGAACATGGAGTTGGGAAGAACTGCACCTGGGAATGTAACCTAGTTTGGAAATAGGGTCTTTGCAGATCTAAGGGTCTTGAGATGAGATGATCCTGGACTGAAGGTGGCCCTCTAAAGCTAATGCCTAGTGTCCTGATCAGAAACAGGAGAGAAGACACAGAGGAAGGAGGGCCACGTGAAGACAGGAGAGGCGGGAGCTGTACAGCGGCAGGAACGCCAGGTGCCAGGGGCCTACAGGCAGCGCCAGGAGCGAGGAGAGCGCCCTGGGGGGATCCGGCCTCAGGGCCTCCGCGAGGACCCTCGTCTCAGGCTGCTGGCCCCCACGTGGCAGGCCATGCATTTGTTTCCGGGCCTAAGGCCATCAGGTTTGCAGCGATTTGCTATGACGGCCCCCGGAAACTGATCCAGTAGTAAAGGGATGACCCCGGGGTGGGAAACGCTGAACGAGACACACGCCATGCCGGGAGTCAGAGGACTTCGCTCCGTGATAAGCTGAGGACTGAGTTCCCAATACCCTCATCTGAGCTCCTTAACAGGCCCCGGACCAGCATTTTCACTCGCTACAAATAAGTGTTTTTAAAATGAAAATAAATTTAATAATTTAAATTTAATAGTTGTTTTACACATTTATGTTCTAATGGGACTTGACCTCATGTCCCTATAACTGGATCACCATCATGGCCCTCGAGTTCACAAGCTACCTTTAGGGAAGGACTATTCTCCTCTTGTCTCGCCATTTTACAGAAGGCTCGGGTGGAGGGGGTGCCTCGCGTCTCCAGGAGAGACTAACTGGTGCTGTGACCGCCGTTCTAATTCCTACAGAGCGATATTTATTCTTCCCACCTCCAGCAAATACTCCCACGGGTGGGAAGGACTATTCTCTTGTCTCGCCATTTTACAGAAGGCTCGGGTGGAGGGGGTGCCTCGCGTCTCCAGGAGAGACTAACTGGTGCTGTGACCGCCGTTCTAATTCCTACAGAGCGATATTTATTCTTCCCACCTCCAGCAAATACTCCCACGGGCGCCTTTTCCCCAGACCAGAGCAGGACGCGGAGGCAGGGGTTCGAACCTGCACAGTGGGAGCGTGTCACCCGTAGCAGGACTGAGGGAAGCGAGAGGCGGGGAGCCTGGAGCTCGGAGGTCGGCGCGCTCTGAGGCCGCCAACGGCC
>NW_005362842.1:637084-647561 GCF_000412655.1 Myotis brandtii
CGTGCGGCGCTACCTGCCCTGGGCGCTGGTGGCCTCCATGCTGGCGGGCTCCCTTCTCAAGGAGCTCTCCCCGCTGCCCGAGAGCTACCTCAGCAACAAGCGCAACGTCCTCAACGTGTGAGTGCGCCCTGGGTCCTCCTGCCCCCGCCATAGCCGCCCAGCTGTCGCCTCGTCCAGAGCTGGGGGCTAGCTGCTCTGATGGCCGGGTCAGTGGAAGGGGAAGTCCTCCCGATCGCGAGAGCATCTGCACGCGTGTCGCGGCCGAGGGACCCGGCACAGCTAGTGTCACCAGCAGCTCGGCGTGCACACCCAGCCCGGACAGCCTGGGCGGGTGACGAGCAGGGTGGTGTGTGGCCATGTGTATGCAGGGGCGCAGGGCGGGGAGCGGGTGAACCAGCCGAGGTCGCTGCTCCCCCGCCTCCCCTTGCAGCCAGGAGTTGGCCCCTGCCCTGGGGAGATGCCCCCTCCCTGCTGCCTGCGGGTGTCAGTCCCCCTGCCGCCACCCTGACCCCCGTGCCCCCAGCATCTGACAGTTCCATCACCGCCGGTGAAAGACCCGCCCCCCCTCCGCTTTGAGAGCCCGGTCCGAGCCTAGGACGAAGCCTGCCCTGCAAGGTAACCGCGGAGGCGTGGAGCCCTCCAGGCTCTGCCCTTTCCCCTGGATCTCCTTGGACTTTCCCAGCCACTCAAAGTTCATGGCAGGGACCCAGGAAAGCCATCCAGCTGGGCTCTTTGAGATATCGCCTTCACGGCACCCACTCACTGCTTTTGCTTTCTTTATTTCTTTCTTTTTTAAACTCCTGGACTATTGCACAAAAACACTACTGCAGTAGGTAAACGCTGACATTTCTTCCTGGTGCTGTGGCCCTAGATTCTTTAGAATTACAGTGTCAGCAGCGTCTCTCCAAATCAACCCAACTTCAGTTATCGACTTAAAACCCTGGTCTCTGTCCCCAGCAGCCTTGTCAAAAGCCTGCCAGGTGTTGGCTCTGGCAAGATCTGTATCAGTCTCAGGGGAAACATTTGGGATAGGCCCTGGGTGGTGTCTTAGACACCTTTGGAACCCAGGACAGGGCTGTCCTGTCCTTGGCCACCTTCCTTCCTCACCCATGTGGAGGCTGGACTAAGACTAGATGATGGGAGTGGTAGTCGCCCCAAGTCTCTTGCTGCTGGTCCCCAGGTCAGCCACCTTTGACAGCACAGGGGAGGCAGACGAGGCAGCTGCTGCTTTATCTGGCCTGGGAGAGTGGGGAGCCAAGCAGCCTGGCAGACAAGGCCCTGTTGTTTGCCAGTAGCCATGGATCCTGGCGTTTTGTACCAAGCTTCTATGCTAATTCATGGAAAGGAACCAGGGAATCATGGGCTCGGGAAGGGATTTTAAAAATCACTGGGTTCCCTCAGTGCTATTTGATAGCTGAGGAAACAGGCCAAAGTGTGGCAATAAGGTAAGTCAGAGTCAGGATTTGAGTCTGATCTTCTAGTGTGAAGTCAGGCTCTTTTCCGAGATCGTTTTCTGCCACACAGGAAGGAACCCTGGTGTAGAAAAAGCATGGGCTTTGGGACTGGCCAAACCTTGGTTTCATCTGTGCTTGTGGGTTGTGTGAGTATGACCCTGGGCCAGTTTTTCAACTTTTCTGAGTCTCAGATTCTTTATCTCTAAAATGGGGAAAATGATACCTTCCTCCCAGGGAGTGTGAGTGTTCTATGGGAAAGTGAAGGTAGGTGAAAGCTCTTGGCCTATGGCAGATGCTCAGTTATTATTACTTTCCTGAACAAATAGCATAGTGCTTAAGATCACAGACCCTGGATTTGAATCCCAGCTCCACGACTTGTGATCTCCACTTTAGGCATGATACCTCTCTGGGCCTCAGTTTTCTTGTCTGGAAATGGGAATAATAACAGTCCCTACCATATGCAGTTGTTAAGGACTAAATAGTTAATACATTTAACGTATTTAGTAAGTTGTCATCTGTAGCTTTTATCAACTTTTCTCGTTTTCCCTCGAGAGTCTAGAGACCTGGGTTGTGACATTGTTTCCTCTCTGCCATGTGACCTCTCTTCACTTCCACTCTCCTCCTCTGCCAGGTATTTTGTCAAAGTGGCCTGGGGCTGGACCTTCTGTCTCCTCCTGCCTTTCATTGCCCTCACCAACTATCACCTGACAGGCAAGGCTGGCCTGGTCCTGCGGCGGTTGAGCACCCTGCTTGTGGGCACGGCCATCTGGTACGTCTGCACTGTCATCTTCTCCAGTGTTGAACACTACACGGGCAGCTGCTACCAGTCACCAGCCCTGGAGGGGCTCAGAAAGGAGCCCCAGAATAAGCAGCAGTGCCACCAGGCAGGGGGCTTTTGGCACGGCTTTGACATCTCGGGCCACTCCTTCCTGCTGACCTTCTGTGCCCTCATGATTGTGGAGGAGATGGCTGTGCTGCATGAGGTGAAGACGGACCGAAGCCACAGCCTCCACACCGCCATCACCGCCCTGGTCGTCGCCCTGGGCTTCCTGACCCTCATTTGGGTGTGGATGTTTCTGTGCACTGCCGTTTATTTCCACAACCTGTCCCAGAAAGTATTTGGCACCCTGTTCGGTTTGCTGGGCTGGTATGGGACATATGGGTTTTGGTATCTGAAATCTTTTTCCCCAGGACTTCCTCCCCAGACCTCTCGTTTGAATTTGAAGCAAGACAGTTATAAGAAATAAAAGAGAAACAAAAGGAGTGACAGCAGGACAATGGGTAATATATTTTTCATTTATTTTTCTTAATTATTTGGCTAAATTATTGATCCTACATCAGAGAGGAAGCTTACCAGGCAGTTTTGGTGGGTGATGATGGAGTCTGGGAAGTGAGTTCACTCTCCAGACTGTTCTTGGCGACATCACCGTGTGTCACAAGCACCACCATTTCCAGTTAGGCACTTTCTGTCCCTGGCAAGACTTGACCTTAATCTGGACTGTCCCTTTTGTCCCTAGAGGGCACTTAGGCTCAGTGAGAGTGCAGAATCAGGAAAGCCTCCTTTGTCTTTGTGTGGCTGAAGGGGAGGCCAGGGCCTCAGGACTCCTCTGCTGCCATTGTTCTCTCCCTGATTCTAGTTTCCTTTTGTTTTAGTGGCTGTTGATGCTGTTATTTAACAATATTTCCCTTGGGTCAAAGTAACCAACTGTTGCCTGAAAGACAATGGTTTTAGTAATTGTTTCATCTGTGGAATGTTAAATATTACAACTGGCTTGTGATTAGCTATCAAAACACTTAAACTGGAGTGCCTCTCCAAGTGAATATTGGATGATTTTCATGTAATGAACAGAGAGAATTTTCCGTCATGTTGTCTACTATATATATTGGTGTTTGAAGCAATAAGGTTAACTTTTCTTTCTTATATTTTGAGTGAATGCTTTATAGTTTTTAATAACAACTCTGCATTTGTTCTTTGTTGACAAAACTCCTGAAAATAACTCAAACTCCACTGCTGCACTTTGGCACATGTGTGTAGATTGCTTTGAGGGTTGTTTTTTTTTTTAGAACACTAACTTTTTATAAACCAAACCCTTGGCTTATGGTATTAAATTCTACCTTGTGAGGCTCTTTTCTCTGTTAAGAATAAAACCAGGAAGTAGACATTTTAATAACAACTTGATCAATTTTAAGCCAAGTCAGAGTAATTTTACAAAATGTGTAATTGCACTGAAACTTTCCTGACCACACATCATTGGTATAGACTGACCTATGCTTCAAGAGTCATATGTATGTTGATCATTTGCTGTGGCCTAAGGCATTTTTACCTTTTGGATATGATTATGATAAGTCAGAAGCGAAGGGGAATGTCTTCCATTGCCTTTGATGGCAACAAACTAAGCTGTTTGCACAGATGTCCTTATCAAATGGTGGCATGACTTTGGTTCCACCCTCCTCTTATCTGTACCACCATCAAAGGCAAACTAAACCTGGGCCTATTCTATTGGTCTTGAAACCCCCTTTTATGTCCCCTTTGCAGCCCTTCTCAATTTCCCGCCTTGTGATTCTGTGGTCTTGATTGTGAGAATGCTGGGAAGGATTAGAAATCCTGTCACCTCCACCTCACAAAGGCACAGTTATATGCTCTGTGATAAGACACCTCCTTCCCCTCCCTCAGGCTGTCTCCTTAAGCCTTTCAAACTGAACCCCTTGCATATTGGATAATCATCTTTGAAGCTTCTTTGATGCCCCCATTACCCCCCAGTTAATAGCATATAGATAAGCACTGCACTCACTGGCTTAACTCAAGTTCAGGTCGTTAGAAGCTTGAGCTCTGGAAAACCTTCAGGGTACATTGTATTTCACATAATGATATATTTAAAATATGAAGTTCGTATCCCCTTTGTATCCAGTTGAGCTGCAAGTTACCTTGTATCAATCAAAATGTGAGGTGGCCCGGGGCTGGTGTGGCTCAGTGGTTGAGTATCAACCTATGTACCAGGAGGTCAGGGTTTGATTCCCCATCAGGGCACATGCCCAAGTTTCAGGCTTGATCCTCGGTGTGGGATGTGCAAGAGGCAGCCAGTTGATGATTCTCTCTCACCATTGATGTTTCTACCTCTCCCTCTCCTTTCCTCTTTGAAACCAATTAAAAAAAAAAGATGATTATTTAAAAAAAAAGTGAGGTGTGTTACCTTGTACCCGAAGAAGGTAACAGAAACACTGGCAATGAAATTCTGGAGGTGTCACCCTGGTGATTTGGGGACATTGGTAAAGGGCAGTGGCCCCAGGAGATTAGTTTTGCTCTGTGGAGTGGGAGTGGGGTGGAAGTGGGGATGGGGTAGGTAACAGGAGCTTGTGGAAGGGATTGAAGTCTCTCCAAAGTTTCATGTTCAGCACCAAAAGGCAACAGGCGCAAGGTGACTCCAGAAGTTCATTTGTCACACTTAAATCTCTAGACAGTTTTCTCGTCTGGGTCTGAGTCAAGCTCAGCATTCAATAACTCTGCAGAAAGTATCCATTACTGAGCCTTGCACATTGATTAGTCTTCCACTGCTTCCTGTTCATTCTTAGCACCCTTGCCTTCTTCTTGGGAGCATGCCCTCTGTCCCTATGTGAGACAGTTTGGTGCAGCTGAGTTTGGGCTTAGGCAAACGAGATGTGGGTTCAACTCTTGATACCACTGCTGAGAGCCATCTGACCATGGGCAAGCCTCATTTTCCTGGTGTAATACAGAGGTGATGCTGTTATGATTCAGGGAAATGATGCGTGTAAAATGCCCAGCACATGTATAGTCCCCTACCCCTTTTTCTTGATAAGCCCTTAAAATTTTTTGGCTCCTCCAGAGAAGGCAGGGAAACTAACATCTTTTGAGTGCCATTTGGGGGTCTGTGTCTCCTGTTGAAATAGGCTTGTATTGTCTTCTGAAAAGTGTGTTGTCCCCAGGCGCTGAACAAGAGGCTTTTGAGGGCATCTGTGATCCCAGAGTACTGCCATGCTTGTTTTGCCTTTCCACATGGAGGTTCATTCACCGACGCCTCGTTTTCCACATGCATCTGTCATAGTCTGAGTACCAGATTGTATTTAGAGAATGGCTCTTGCCACTGTTATATACACACAGATCGTATGTGTAAACAAGCAAATTAAGTAAACTGGAGATAATGAAATACCACATTCCAGCTTCTGCGTGTTCTTTTCCAATACCTTTAAGGAAGTCTGCAACCAGTATAGCTCAGCCCACTTTATGAAAGTAGCATTAATTCTTTGTTGAGCTACTCATTGTACATAGAGTATTTCATGGCTGTAGTTAATTTTATTTTTTTCTCCTAAGTCCTGTAAACTAAATATGTGTTCAGTCATGTATTTAGCTTGATTTACTCCTTCCCTCCACCATATCCGTGTCTTGGAGTCCTGGCCTCTGGATCATCCAGATGTGGGAGCAGTTTTCTTGGCAGGAGAAGAGGTAAGCCTCGTGGAAATAACACCAAAGAGCATTTACAAAGTTCACTCAAATGAGGTTATCTTTGAAAGTGCCTCAGAGCCCTGGAGACCTAGATGCGGGTGAAGGCTATTTGTGCCTTTTAGTGCCCACTCATTTGCCAGCCTGACCTACTTGGGCAACCCCAGGTAGTGTCTGTCGAAAGCTCAATGGCTCCAGGATTAGAATCTCCTCACACAGCAACTTTCCTGTTCACATTCTTTCAGCAGCAATGAACCCTTCTTGAGTTCATACTGTGAGCCAGGAGCTGGGAAGGATGATAGATTCCCTCCCTCTTGGACTTTGTGGTCCGAAGTCAGTCCCTTTGGAGCCTAAGGTGTGTGCTGGGGTTGCAAAGGTAAATTAGATACACCCATTCCTTCAAGGAATTTTCACCATAAAGTGTCTGAGTGCTGGTTAAGGTCAGGGCATGGGAACATAAAGCAATGGACAACCAGCTGCGCTGGGAAATGAGGGAATGTTTTCACAGAACCTAACAATTCTTTAGGGTCTTGAAGGATGAGGAGGAGTTCAAGCAGTTAGGCAGAGAAGGGCTTCCAAGGAAGTAAGAACAGCATGCCCAAGGACATACAGCTATGCTGCCATAATTTTCACTCAGATGTCCCTTCTCAAGAAACCTAACTCTTCCATCATTTTCAAAAGCCACGGAGATGGAAGGAAGGCAGACTGACAGGACTGTTTGAGCCGGGTCCCATCACTGCTTTTTCGGATTTTCTGTGTGACCTTGAATCAATGACTCAGCATCTCTGGGTCTCCATTTCCATAGCTGATAAATGATGGTAGTGGACTGAATAACCTCACCAACTCTCCTACTCTATTCTGTTTCTCTGTGCTGTTTGATGACAAGTTCTTCCAAGCTGGTTATGACTTTTATTTTAGGAAACAACGTGAAAAGAAACTCCCACTCAGAGCTGAGGTGGCAGCTGGTTTCCTGGGTGAGTGACGGAGGAGCGGCCCTCTAGATGCACTTATCACAGCCCCCCCTTTTCTCTGCGTTGGCAGCCTGTTGTTGTTCAGACCTTTGCATAGGTTCATACGGGGTTTCTGGACATGGGAAGCTGAACCTAGTTCCCAGAGGGGTGACCTACAGAAGTCTTTTTAAAAAGTCTCCAAAATCAAACCATTTTTCATAGCTATTAAGGAGAAGGTAGTTTCTGTTAAGAGAAACCCTGTGCAGTATAGTCATCTTCTGAAATTGTCCCCTCTGGCAAGTTTTAAAGTTGAACACACAGCACAGAAAACAGGTACTCTCATACCTTGGGGTGTGGTGGTAAATTGGTACAACCTGTTTAAATGGTAACCTAGTAGTATCCAAACTTGAACTGTGTAGACCCAACAATCTCAGTCTAGGATTTGGCCTATGGAAATGCTTGTAGAAGTGGACAAAGATAAGTACAAAGTTCTTATGCAGCTCTGTTACAGTGAAAAATTGTCAGCTCAAATGCCAATCAGTTAAATAAATTATGGTAACTCTGTATTAGCAATATAATGCAGTCACCACAAAGAATAAATGTTATATTTAGTGTGGAATCTGGTGGCAGGAAGACTTGGTTTTGTGCTGACTGTAACTTACAGCTGTGTGCCCTCAAACAGGTTAGTCTCTGAGCCTCTGTAAATGGGGATGATAGTGCCTCACCTCTTTCAACATTCACTGCCCCAGTAATTGAGGAGCTTCAAGTAAACCAGGCACTGTGCTAGGCACCGCATGCATTTGAAGAGACATGCTGCTTTCAGGGGGTTTACACTCTGGTTGGGCACAGACAATAAAATGAGCAACTCCAAACAGGGTGCTGGGCTCAGAAGCAGAGTGCCCCCCAAACTGCCCTAACATTGTCACAGCTCAGGCAGAGATGATTTACACAAAGCTCTTAGACAAGCGAAGGAGTGGGGGAGGTTGGCATGGACTCAAGCCAGACTGCCTGGGTTCTAATTCTGGCTCTGCCATACACACTGGCTGTGTCACCTTCAACAGTTCCTTAACATCTAGGCCTTGGTTTCCCCATCTGTAAAATGGGGTAATATAAGTACCTACCTCATATAGCTGTTGTGAGGACTAATTGAATTGATACTTGTAAAGTCTTAGAATAGTCCCTAGTATATATGTGGTGCTATATAAATGTCTTTCAAGTGCACAGTAAGTCCCTAATGTGCCCTCATTACTGTAACCACTTTAAAATCAGGACAGAGAAACCCCATTCCTGTAGGTGTTTCCTTTTTGATCCACTCAGAGGTAGTTAAAATGTAGTCAATGAATGGGGAAAGCCATGTCCCAGTGATCTAGCATGGGAACGGAGTCTCTAAGGCAGCATTCTAGTTTCCAGATTAACTAGAGGGTGAGGGAGAGCAAGAGACAAGTTTTCCAGGAGAGCTAAAAGGAAAGGATAGTCGTGTATCCATGGGGTCCTTTTGGCCAAAGTAAAGCATTCCCCTTTTTTACCCCCTGTTTGAGGTGCTGTCCATTCACAGGCAATCCAAGGGCTGCCTGGTCTTGGTTTCCAGGCTGCATATTTTGGGGAGACTGACTGGAAGCCTTATCATGGAGCCTTGTTACTTCCCTTGTCTTCTCTGCTTTGGCTGCCTGGGGAATGTGTGTCTGAGTGCTCAGGAGGTAAGTAGGTAGGGGTGCCTGGGAGCCACCCTGATTAGCATCTTACTTACTGGAGCAAAGTTATTCAGGCCTTGCCCTACCACGCTGCTGTGGCCCATTTCCCAGCCACTCCTTTCATCCTTTCTTGCCTCTGCTTGCATTGACTGAGCATGCTGTGTTTGCCAGGTATCCCTGTGCAGCTGGGGACTGAGGCCGGGGTGAGTGGGTGGGGTATAAATGGACTCTCATCTGGAGTTTTAGAGGCATTGGACTTGAACAAGTGGACTGCATCCAAATCCTGCCTACCAACTCCTCAGCTGTGTGATCTTAGGCAAGTAACTTAGCTTCTCCGGGCTTGTTACTCATCTATGAAAGGGGGATAATTCTTTCTACCTCACTAGTCTTTGACTGGCTTAATGAAATCATAGATGGGAAAATATATATTTTTTCAATCTTTAATTTCTTTATTGATTAAGGTATTACATATGTGACCTCATCCCTTCATAAACCACCCCCCCCCAGGAAAATATTTTATAAGCTTTAAAATATCGGGCATCTATGAGGGCTGCTTATTATTGAGGAGATTTATCTTTACCTAATGAATGTCTCTCTCAGAAGCCTGGGCACTGTAACTCCATCAGGTGGTACAATTTTTTCGGATGTGGTTTCTATATAAAAGCAAATCAGCATCATCTCTGACACTTTGCATTCAGCTCTTGGTCTGGAAAATGTTATCCTATCAGTGGGGGCCACCAAAAGCCCTTAGCTCTACTCGGCAGGGCAGCAGTAAGCAGCATATCTTCACTTTCTTACAGTACCTGTCAGCTTTTCTGTTCTCTGTCATCATCTAGTCCAGCAGTCGCCAAACGGTGGTCTGCGGATCACTGGCGGTCCGTGAGGTCTGAAAGGTTGGCAACCACTGGTTTAGGGAAACCTTTGGAGCAGCAGTCGCCAGCCGGTGGTCCGTGGACCACTGGTGGTCCATGAAGTCTGGAAGATTGGCAACTGCTGATCTAGTCTGTAGAGACCTGGATTATCCTGATGTCCCTCTAAGAAAACACTGATCCACCACATTGACGACATCATGCTATACCCAGTGAGCAGGAGATAGCAGGTACACCAGATGCTTTAGGAAGACCCAGGCATGTCCGAGGGTGGTATATGAACCCCATGGACATTCAGAAGCCTGGCACCTTGGTGAAGTTTCTAGGGACCTAGAGGTTAGGAAATGCCAGGTTATCCCTTCCAAGTAAAAGGCAAGTTGCTGGTCCCTAAGAAAAAAGCACAACTGGTAGCCCTCTTTGGATTTGGGAGGGAATGTACATGCAATTGTGTGCTGCTCCAACCCATTCACTGAGTAACCCATACATAGGACAGCCAATTTTGAATGGGTCCCAAAGCAGATTTAGGCCGCAGTGCAAGGTGGTCTGCCAATTGAGCTACACGACCCAGTCGATCCAATAGTGTTTAAGTTGTCTGTGATATTTAAAATTTACATTTCCTTTTAGCCCCCAGCAAGCCCTAATAGGAAAATCTCTGCCCATCCCTAGAACTTGGAACAAAGTCATGTCTTCTTCTACAAATAATTATTTCTTTAAAATATAGTGTCTGGCTTGCTACTGGGCTGTGGTAGAGTCCTAATACCTGATCATGAGACACCAAGTGACTATGCAATCTGAACTGCCCATCTGCTGAGGTCCAACCCCAGCAGGTCCAGGGGTCCCCAAAGGTGTGGACGGAGTCGGCGAAGAAGGAATGACACGGAGACAGCGTTCAGTTGATCAGCAGCCTAGCCAGGATCTCTAGCCAGATTCTAGCCAGGATCTCCAGCCAAGTTCTGGTCAGGATCTCCAGCGAAGTTCTGGTGTTTACTGTCTTGTTACATCTGTATTTATACCAGTTGATTTTAATCCTGTCAATTTCTATTCCAAAGGTTAGGGT
>NW_005362842.1:647911-676556 GCF_000412655.1 Myotis brandtii
CCAAGAAGGGGAGCAAACATATTAAGAACAGTATGCCATATACGCCAGGTCCCTTGAAACATATGCTGTGCAGATGTTTCTTCTCTGCAGCGACTGTGTCAAGCAGCAAGGATGGACCGGCTCCCGGCACCCATCATGGACTGGGTGTCATCTGATCCATCAAGCTATAAAGCTAAACATGTACCGCAGCATTCTATCAAGTGAGACTGTCACCTATTCCCACCACATTGCCACCTCTTCCTCAGTCAATACCTAAGGCCCCATAACAAATACCCTGTGATCAATTGATGGAGGAAGAGAAAGCTCAGGCCTGGAACCAACTGGAAGTGGATGGTTGCAGCACTATAGGAAGGCCTGAAAGATATTGGAGAAGGGAAATCCTTTCAGTGAACAGAACTTCAAGCAATTCAGTTGGCCCTCCATATCTGCAGGTTTTGCACCTGCAGATTCAACCAACTAGGGATCAAAATATTTGGGGGGAAATGTTACTTTAAAAAAATTGATTTTAGAGAGGGAGAGGGAGAGGGAGAGAGAGAGAGAGAGAGAGAGAGAGAGAATATCATTGACTTGTTCCACTTATTTAAGCATTCATTGGTTGCTTTTTGTATGTGCCCTGACTGGAGATTGAACCTGCAACCTTGGTATATCAGGACAATGCTCTAACCAACTGAGCTACTTGGCCAGGGCACACTGTTGTTGATATGTATTGTGTAGTTAGGCCTGCGATGGCTGCATCTGTACTGAACACGTACAGACTTTTTTTCATTATTCTCTAAACAATACAGTACAACAACTATTCATATAGCATTTACATTGTATTAGGTGTTATAAGTAATCTAGAGATGATTTAAAGCAGACAAGAGGAAGAGTGTAGGTTATACGCAAATACTATGCCATTTTATATAATTACGAGCATGCATGGATTTTGGTATCCGTGGGGGGTCCTGAAACCAATCCCCCACAAATAATGAGGGACAACTCTACATATAGTTGTCTATCTAGATGGAGATAGAAGTTCAGAAATATGGATCTACACATATTCATGGGATGGATGGTTCGACTGTATGATCAGGATTGGAGGATTGGTAATAAGGAAGTCTGTGAGAGAAGGTACGTAGATGGATCTTTAACAGTGGATACAGAAGAAGAGGATAATTGTATTTTATGCAAATATTCCCCCTAAGAAACCCACTTCAGAGGAGACTCTCAATAAATAGGTGAACCAGATGACTTGTTCTGTAGATGTCAGTATTTCCTTTCCCCACTAACCCCCCCATCCCATCACTTGTGGGGTGCCTCACATGGGACAGGTTTTGCTCAACAGGCTCACATATGAAATGGCCAGTAATTGAGCTAGAGGTTATAAGTGGACACAATAACATGGACTTCTCTAATCAAGACTGATTTAGCTAAAACCACCATTGAGGGCCCACCTTGCATGAATTCCCGATATGGCACCATTCCCCACCTAGTGGCAGGTTGATTACATTGACCTCTTCCATCACGCAGGGAGCAGCAATTTGTATATTCTGTATATGGGTTTGCCTTCTTTGACCACATGCACAGACACCTTGGTTCCAGTCTTGATATTCCATACAATACTGCTTCTGACCAAAGAGGTGACATTACAGCAAAATAAATGTAGCCATGTGATTATACCTATGGAATTTTCTGGTCTTATCTAGAAGCAACAGACTTATAGAAAATTGAGATGGCCTAATAAAGACTCCCTTATAGGGACAGCTGGGAGACACTGCAATGTTGGAATGCTGTCTACAGGACACATCATATACTTTGTACCAACCATAATGCTGTTTCTCCACATGCAGGAAACATGGATCCAGCAATGCTGAGGTGGAAATACTTTCACTATTGCACAAAATAACCCATTCACAAAAATGTTGCTTTCCATCCCTGAAACTTTGGACTTTGATGGCTAGATATTATAGTTCTCAAGGAAGGAATGCTTCTATTAAGGAAAACATTGATTGCCACTCAGTCATTTTGAGCTCCTCGTACCATTGCAACTATAAGCAAAGAAGTAGGTTACTCTACTGGCTGGCATGATTGGTCTGATCACCAAGAGTAAATTAGATTGCTGCTACAGTGGTGGCATGGAAGACTATACGGGAACTAGAAGATTCTCTGGGTGCCCTGTTATACTTCCACATCCAACAGCAAAAGATTAATAGAAGACTACAACAGCCCAAGTTGAATCATTTCACCAGTAAAATACCCTAAACATGAGGTCTAGGCTGGGGGCAAACAAAAAAAAACAACCAAAACATAGAATAGCTAGTGGAAAAAAAGAGAAATTATAAATATCAACAATGGCCTTGGGATCAGTTACAGAAATGAGGGCTGAAGCAACTATGAGTGTTTTCTTTCCTGCTTGTCATATACATATATATATTGCATATAAGGATTACTGGTGATGGTTAAATTGATGTTTTAATCTATATATTACAGTATATTGAGGTGTGCCTGTGATCTCTGGGACTAGAGGTGGACCAAAAAGTGACTCTGACATCATCCAGAGTGATGTTACTGACTGGTGGGGCTTTGTGGGTCTCATTTTTAGAGAGAAGTTGTATCCTCATTTCAGGAGAGCATTGGTCCTGTTAGAATTAAGCATGATGTTATTATCTTTGAGTGGAGTTTAATTATGAGTGGGAGGGTCTGCGTGGATGTTTAAGTAGCCAAGTGTTAGATAATGCCTCAAGTATCTAAATGTTGGCCCTGGCTATTTTTTTCTTTTCACCTTGATGGAAAAAAATTTCTTATACATTTTAATAAAATAAATAAAACTATGCCTTATGTTCCACAAATTATACCTCTGGTTTAATGATCTTGGGGCATTTGAACACATTTTTCTCTGGGTAATTGTGAGGACATGTGCCCCGGGAGTCCCCTGACAGTCCATGTACATAAGCAAATGGCTGTGAGCATGCTCTGTAAACTGTGAAGCACTGTCCAAGTGAGGTGGGTTTATGTCAAGAGCAGAACTTTGCAAAGTCTATCCAGGAGCCATCCCTACACTCATCAACTTGAAACCTGAACTCACGGATGCTGAATCTTGTGTCTCCACCCCTCTGATCCCAGCCTTTGGAAATGAGAGCTAGATGGACAACACAGGTTTACAAATGAAAAGCAACTGCTTCTCCTGGATGCTTTATTGGGGGCTTTCAGTGGTTTCTAAGCATGAATGGCAGTGACACTCAGACCTTCTCCCAACATGCAAAAGGCACAGGAAAGTGAGACAGGACCAGGGTGGGCAGCATAGGTGAGGAGATCCCCCTGCGTGGCATGGTGGGGCATGCGAGGCACCCCACAAGTGATGGGACAGGTGGGCATTAAAGGAGATGGCTTTGGCAGAGGCTAGGAGAGGGACTTGAGGTTCATCTACCTCCAGACCCACCCCTGCACTCGGGCCGGACTGACCTTCTAAGACTGTGAACTTGGCTTTTGCTGAAAGTCCACCTCACATGATGGGAAAAATCAGCTCCAGGTGGGAAGAGGATGATGGATGCTGCCTTCAGGGATTACTGGTAGAGTGCCAAACCAAACTCACTGGCCACAGCAGGAGGGGAATGAGGGTGTGCTCATGGTGTCCGTCCTAGTCCTGGTTTGGTGGTTGGGTGCCACTGCCTTGGCTTGAGCCACTGCTGTCTCAGTCCATGTCCAGGAGAAGAATGAAGTCCCTTCCGATCTTCACGGGCCTCCCATGGAGTCTCCGGGTCTCTAGCCCCACCCAGAGGTACCACTTAGAAGAGCTGAGTCTTGATGTTGGCTTTGTCCTGTGGAAAGTTCCCTGGGCAAGAGGGAAGGGGAGGCGAGGGGTCAGGCCCTCTGAGCCCCCAGCACCTCCCAGAATCTGGGCCCTGATGGGTGAAATGGCCTGGGACTCACCTCAGATCCTAACCAGTCCCCACAGTTCCATCTTGAGACCTTGAATCAAAAGAAAAGGCATTCGTGCTTTGTTTCTGTTCTCTCTCTCACTCTTTCTCTCCTTTAGTAGAGCCGTGGCTTCAACTCACGGCATTGGCAACGTCTACTTCTAAACTATGGAATGTTTTCACACTGACAATAGAATTACTCCGAACAAGGGGTGGGGAAGGGGCTGTTCAAGTGTTCATGAGACAGTGCATTAACTGAGAGCTCATTGGGAATCACACAGCACAGAGACACTGACAGTCAGACACCAAGCCCAGGCCTGGCTCAGCTCTAGATGTATTTTTTCTTGAGGTACCAGTAGGCAAAATAGCCCATCCCGCCCAGGGAGCCCATGAGGAAGGAGGCCCCAAAGAAAGATGGCGGTTTCCGCTTGACCAGCCGGAATGCATTGGGGATGACGGCCGATAGCAGGGTGGTATGAATGTCGCCGAGAACTTTCCGGAAGGCAAAGCGCTTCTGGACCCTCTCAAAGAAGGACTGCAGGTTGGGCCGGCTGCCGTCCTCCCAGTATTTCTTGGACAGTCCCAGGAACTTGAGGCGGTGCAGGGTGGCTCCCAGAAGGACGTCAGCGAGAGTGAAGGCACAGCCGCAGAGCCACAGCTCACATTTCTGTCCTAGAGTGGAAGAGAGAGGAGATGGGGGCAGGAGGGATCAGCTTTTCAACCCCATGCACTCGCTCCTCTCTCCTTGACTCCTTTGATGTTTGTCCGCCTGCCATGGTGTTTCCCCAGGGTCATTCACTCCTACACAACTTTAATGATTTTGCCACATCCTTTTACTATCCCTATCAATTTTTTCTTTAAATCAACTGAATTTTTAAGTGCAAGCACTGAGCTTTGTGGCTTCAAGATTTAGATACTGGGAAACAGGAGAAACCATTGAAGAAGCATGAGAAGGAGTGGCCTGGGAGGTGGGAGAGGCCCACTAGTGTGTAGTGTCGTGGAAGCCAAGATAAGAAAGTGTTCCAAGGAGAAGGGAATACTCAGCTGTGTTCAGATGCTGTGGAGAGGTCAAGTAAGAGGAGGCCTGAGAATGGAGATTATATTTGGCAGCTGGTGACCTTGACAAGAGCAGCTGGAGTAGATGCTGACAGTGAAAGCCTGGTTGGAAGGAGTTCAAGTGAGAAAGGGAGGAGAAGAATTGGAGACGGTAAGCAAAGATCACTCATTCAAGGAATTTTGCTGTAATGGAGAGGATACACTAATAATTTGACACAGGTCAAGAGTGTTTTTGTAAGTTGGGAGGAAAAGCTAGCATGTGGATCTACTCTCCTCCCTTCTCCTTGCTGCTTCGTGCCCCAGAAGACTGACTCTGGTTCCAGGGGGTTCCGCCAATGGGGAGCAGTGACAGGAGGGAGGACGGTGGTGAGAGTGAGGTCAGAGTCTTACATCCCTCGGTTTCCTCTCTGCAGGTCACTGTCGACTGTCTGTGTCCCTAGAATGAAAGCTACAGCTTCTGTCAGGTGGCCCTCTCTATGCAGTCTGTCTGTCCAGTTCCTGAAACTGCTCCCACCTCTCATGACCTCAGGCCCAGGATACCACGCTTTTCCTTGTGGTTTCCCTAAATCCTGCCCACATATTTATAAACAGACCCTATAATAAGCCTCCTCAATTACCAATTTGGGGTCACCCTGTGTCCTATGGGGTCCTGCCTGGACCACACCCCTTTTGTCCTTTCATGGACTTTGCATCGTTGGTCCTGCATCCTTCTCCTTTCACTGGGTCATTTCTGCCATCCTGAAAACACACCTTGTATCTACTATAAAAGAAAAAATTCCTCCCTTTGCCCCGCACACTTCTTCAGCTCCCACCCCATTGCTCTATTCCCTTCTACAGATAAACTTCTCAAAAGAGTTGTCTCCACTTGGCCACACTTCCTCCCACTCACTCTTCAGTCTTTTGTCCCGAGTTCAGTGAAACTGCTCTTGGTAGGGTCACCACCAAAGCCATGGGACCAAATCCAGGGGCGCTTTGCTATCCTTGGTTTACTCAGCCTCTCAGACCCTTTATGAGAGCCTATGACACAGGCTCCTCCTACCTCACTGGCCACTCCATGTCAGTCGATTTTGCCTGTTCCTCTGCCCCTACACCTCTCTGAATGTGAGGGAACCTCAGGGCAGGCATGGAGTTTTAAAATGTGTCCACAGATTGATTCTCCTCCCCAGGACTACGGGCTGTATTTCATGACTTGTACTAAGGAATGGAATGTGGCAGAAGTGACAGTGGCTCCCAATGGTAGGTCATGAAGGAACTGTGGCTTCTGCTGCTTCTCCCTCCCACGGATCACTTGTTCAGGAGAAAGCCAGCTGCCATGTTGCAAAGAAACTCAAGCAGCCCTATCGAGATGCCCACATGGTGAGGAGCTGAGGTCTCCTGCCAATAGCCAGTGGGGAACTGAGACATCTAGTTAGGAACCCTGAGAACGAGCCATCTTAGAAGCCAATCCTCCAGCTCAAATGACCAGAGCCCCAACCAACAGCTTGACTACAGCCTGCATTATACAACCTTAATTAGACCACCCAGCTAAGCTGCTCCAAAATTCCTGACCCGTGTGTTATATAAGAAGTGCTTTCTGTTTAAGCTACTGAGTCCAGGAGCAATTTGTTATGCAGCAGTAGATAACTAATATCTACTGCAGTTCTTGATCCCCCTCTTTGTCTCCACTCTCTCCTAAATGAAATCATTCAATTCTGTGGCTTTAAGCACCACATATATGCTAAAGACTTGTAAATCTTTATCTCTAAATTCTGACTTCTCCTTTTAAAATGATATAGAATATCCAATGGCTTATGTGATACCCCCTTGTGTGTCTAAAAGGCATCTCAAACTTACTGTGTCTCAAAGTGAACCCTTGGTCCCCCTTGTCCATATCAGGACTCAGTAGCTGGCTCCATCTATGGGTCTTAACTATGACATTACAATACCTCTGCCCCACACAGAGAGAAGTGGAGGTTTGGAGGTGCCCTGGTAGGTGACTGAGCACCAGAGACCATGTGGGCCCAGCCAGTCTGACCTTTAAAACTGATAGCCACCCCGCTGGGCCTCTGCTGCCTCCCTCAGCCTGGAGGGACACAAGGACTGCCCACACCTTTCCATCTCAAACAACCCCATTCATCTGGCTATCGGGCAGTGCAATGCTGCCTGCTCTTGGAAGACCTCAGGACAAAAACAGAAAGTGAGGGCAGGAGGCTCACAGGCTAGGACCACCTGAGGAATGTGTCTACAGCTATTCTCCAGGACCATCAACTCTGGCCTCCATCTAGGTCATACTCCATGTCTCCCTTGATCATAACAGCAGCTAATATTTGCAGACACTTTTAATGCCATGTGCCAGGCAATGTGCTGAGCCCCTTACATGCATTTTCTCACTGATCCTCACAACACCCCTGTGAAGTAGGTGCTCATTCAACACCCTTTTACAGAACAGAAGAGGAGCCAGAACTAGTGCTTAAGAATGACTCAAGGAGCCAGTGTTTGAATCCAGCCTCCACCACTTCTATCTGTGTAACCTTGGGAGATTATTGAACCTCTCTGTGCCTTAATTTTTTCATGTTAAATGGGGTTACTCATATTACCTACCTCCTAGAGTTATTATGGGATTAAATAAGTTGAAATATGTGAAACACTTAAAACAGTGCCTGGCACACAGTAAGTGTTGTTAAATACATAAATCATTATGGGCTGAATTGTGTTCCTCCAGAATTCATATGTTGAAGTTTTAACCCCCCAGGGTCTCAGACAGTGACTGTATTTGGAGAAAGAGTCTTTAAAGCAGTAAGTTTGCCCTGGCTGGGTAGCTCAGTTGGTTAGAGCGTCATCCCGATATGCCAAGGTTGTGAGTTCAATCCCGGGTCAGGGCACATACAAGTATCAACCAATGAATGCATAAGTAAGTGGAACAACAAATTAAGATTTCTCTCTTTCTTTCTCTCTCTCTCTCCCTCTTCCTTTCTCTCCCTAAAATCAATCAATAAAAATAAAATAAAAAAGTAAGTTAAAATGAGGCTGTTAGGGTGGGTCCTGGTCCAATCTGGCTGGGGTCCTCATAAGAGGAGGACATTTTGCTGTGCAGACACCAGGGGCACATCCACAGAGGAAAGACCATGTGAAGACACAGCAAGATGCAGCCATCTGTAAGCCCAGGAGAGAGGCCTCAAAAGAAACCGAACCCCAGAAGAAACCAACACCTTGATCTTAGACTTCTAGCTCCAGGTTCGTGAGAAAATAAGTAGGTCTGTTGTTTAAGCCATCCAGTCTGTGGTATTTTGTGATGGCAGCCCTAGCAAATTAATGGATAAATATATGAAATACACCTGAGAATTAAGATCACCCAGTGAGAATGGCAGAGCTGGGGCTTTGCCCCTAAGCACTCTTCTGTCCTGGCTCCCTCAGCACCCTCTCTGACAGAACTGAAAAAGTTCCTCCTGGAGGGATGTATTATTTCCCTCTCTTAGCCATACCATCCTTTTTTCTAGAGGGGATTTAAGGCAGCTGGCTTCATTACACACGACAATGTCCCTGTTGAGGACTTTAGGGACCTGTGTGTGCTTTGTGCTCAAGGCCTCAGTTGTGAGATGCTGGAAGAACACTGGACCCATTAAGAGGGAACCTGTGCTTGCCCTAACTATGCTGTTTAAAAGCTGTGTGCAAGTCACCCTGAACAAGTCACTTCACTTCTCTGAGCGTTAGTTTTCTCATCTGGAGAATGTACATGTCTTTAGCTGTCATATGTTCTTAAACTACTATGCTCCCGGCACTTTACTGTGTGCTTTTACTTTTTACAAGAGTCCAACTAGGTGGGGTTAACATAAGTTGCATTTTTATCATCCCATTTTACAGGTGAGGAGACTGAGGCTCCAATAGGGAAAATAACCTGTCCAAGTCACACAGTACTGGCAGCAAAGCTGGAACTCTAACTCAAACCTGTCTGACTCTAAACTTATCTTCTAGGTCACTGTGCTCCAGGTAGAAGTGTGTGTGTGTGTGTGTGTGTGTGTGTGTGTGTGTGTGTGTAGCTGTAACTGTAGCAGCACCTATTGCACAGGCTCCATAAATTGCATAGTTGAATAGAGAAGACTAAGTCTGTCTAAAAGAGAGCAACGGGAAGGTCCAGAATAAAATCTGAAGAAGAGCTGTGGCAAAGATGTTATATAAAAGGAAAAAGGAGAGGGTGGATAGGGTCCTCCAGGCTGGAAATACTGCAGGAGCAAAGGTATGGAGGTGGGAATGAAGCTGGTCTGCTCAGGATCCAGAGAAGAGAGCCACTGAGAACAGAAAGAGTCAAGGTCAGAGAGTCTGGGCAAGCCTGGATGTCTGGCTGCAGCACAAAGAAGCCATAATATTCATCTCTGATAAGGGGGAAAGTCACCATCACTATCACCATCACCATCATCATCTTCACCAACCTTTATTAAATACCTACTGTGTGCTAAGTGATCTAAGCACTCTACATGTATTATTTTATGTAATTTCTCATCATCTCTCTTAGGTAGGTCTTATTATTATCCTCATTTTACATATGGAAACTGAGATCCAGGGAGGTGAAGTACCTGAACCATGGTCACTCAACTAGTAAGTAGCCAAGCTAAGACTTAAACCTAGGTCTGCCTGACTCCATGGCCCATGATCCTAACCCTGGGAGGGGGTCCTCTGAGATCTTTGGGAAAAAAGAAGCTGGACTGGTCAAGGTCAGGGTGGGGAAGGGTGGATGGGCAGCAGCACCCACCTTAGCCAGGGCTGGTACCCACCCTCATTCTCAAGTTTCCTCTTCTCCAGCTCGGCTTCTATCTGGTCCAGCACCATGGCCAGCTCCCCAAGGATCTTCTTCAGGTAACTCACATCATCATGCTCCAGGATCTTGGCCTAGGAGCAGGGTAGGCAGGAGCCAGAGAAGCTGAGTTGGCCTCAATAGAGCTGGGATGACCAGCTCTGCAAATCCAATCTCCAAATATCCCCTCAAGAGTATAGGATGCCCACTGTTATCATAGCACCCTCAGCTGGAGCTCACAATATTCCTGTAAGCTTGGCTGTCCTGCCCAGATCCCTTTCATGGGCTGGTACTCTCATACACCAGCTGCTATGAAGGTTGGTTGATAGTGGCTCATAGCTGACCCTTCTCCAGAGAACTGCTCTTGGCCAATGAGGAGGTGCCCAAAAATACTTGGAAGGTTATCCCACACCCTTTCAACCCTTCAACCCCCCGCCAGGCAATCTGTAGCCAATGGCTGATTGATATAAGGGTATAAAAGGCTGGCCCCTGGCCTCAAGGGGGATTGACCTTGTGGTGCCATTTGTGCTCCAGAGCTCCCTGTGGAAATAGATGAACTTGGTCCTTTCCTCTTTTCCATCCCTCCCATCCTTCTGGGTTCTCCTCAGAACACTCCCTCTATACCCAAGAACCTCTGTCCAATGCAGGCTCTGCTATTAAGAACACACCCAACACATGAGGAAACTGAGGCTCCAGGAGGAGAGTGGCTTGCCCAAGGTCAAATAGCCAGTAAATGACAGAGGAGACAGGACTGGAAAAGCAAACAATGGATTTCCCATTTCATGTCACCAACTGATCCTCTACCTAGGACCAGCTTCTCCCAGTTGTTCTTTTCCATGGAAAAGATGGTGGGAAAGAGGAATGAGCAGGGCCGGAGGCACTCACCATGAGCTTCTTCTGTTTAGAAAGATAGGGCTCAGAGAGCTGGGGCTCCTCTTCATGGTCCAATTTCATGAGGTCCGTGGTGGCGTTGGCTAAATGTCCTGGGGAAAGAATAGGAAAGGTCCTGTCCTTCTGCTACTCAGTGTACCCCATCCCTTCCCCCACAGACTTGGAATAGGTCCCATGCAAACATTGGTCTGGGAAGTAACAATATCAACAGCCAACACTTGGTAGGCACAACAGGCTGCAACATAGGGATGGGTGAGATGCCATCCTGCCATAGGCTCAGGATAGTGGGAGACACAGACATCTAAAGAAACCCCTATAAACCCCAGCATGGTCAATCTGTAATGAAGAGTGGACAGAATGCTGTGGGACCCAGAGAGCCACCTGCCTGGGCGACAGGCATCAAGAAACCTCACTGAGGAGGCCACTCTATTCTTGGGGATGAGCAGGAGTTTGTCAGGCATGAATATAATGCTAAACTTGGAAAAATTCGTACTTCAGTGTGTCCCCCAAACCCTTTCTGTAGTGAGGAAACAGGTTCTGAGGGGCTAAATAATGTTCCACACACATGAATAACAAGCATGTTTTGAACATGGGTCTGCCTGATTCTTGGACTAGTGTTCATTCATTGCACCCCCACAAGGAAAAATTTGTTTATTTCAAGAAAAACTGTAAGAGACTTTTGGTGTCTTGAAACTTCCACCTGTGGTGAGGCAACTTCCCCGAAGATTTAGGGACTCGATGACCCATCTTTCCTTGGAAAACTGACCTTGATGCCAAAAAGGCAAGGGTGAAAGAAAGTAGGTCAATGATGGGAATTCAAGCCAGCATCTCGAGAATTATCCTTAATGGGAGAAAGGTAGTGTCCTATAATCTAACTTTGAAAATTTTTAACTTTGAAAGTGTAAACTATGAACTATGGGTTTTACAAGAGGAGGTGGAAATATTAAGTGGGATAAGATCTTGGGTTCTGTTCCCTTATTGGGGCAGGATTCTCTGGAATTCTTGGTCAATACGTCTTGGACATGGTAGATCAAGCACGTGGTGGCACCCCAATCCTGCTCTGCCCCCTCCCCTGGGCCCCAACTCAATTTGGATATCCTTGGGCTTCTTGAAGACATCCTGGCCCGACCAATCTCATCATCTTCCCTGCATTCTCCCCAGATTGCAGCATCCCCACACACACTAAGCAAAGCCAGATGCCTAAGGATTGTCCTCAATCCCTCCATCCCCCTCCTCCCCACACCAAATCAGCCCCAGGTCCTGTTGATTCTTCACCTTAATATTTTTCATACTTACCTTCTCCCTTTCAACCTTTTCACTATCCCTGTTAATCTTTTGCTTGGATGATTATGATTTACCCCTGTCACCTGCACTTTCTCCACTCTAAGCCCTTTCCCACTCTGGCAGAGACATCTTCCTCAAAACACATTTGATCATGCCACTCCCTACTTAAAACCCGTCCCAGGCTCCTCACTGCTCTCAGATAATGTCCAAGCTCCTCAACTGGTCTTAAAAGACCCAGCAGGATTGCCGTAGACCAATTCCAGCATGTCATAATTTTAAGAGTTTCATCAAAAGGTTGATGAGACTTGGGGACTCAACAGGGTTGAGTCACACATGTAGTCACCATCTGGGAATGGCTAAAGGCATTTCCCCAAACCTGAATAGGAAACTGATTGTGGCTGCCAGACAGTTAAAGGGCATCTTAATCTACATGTTATTGCCTCCTACTGGCCAAACACCTGAACAGCCGTAGGCTATTCCCCCATTCTGACAATGGACTCTGTACCCTTTGAAACCTTAACCTTTGAAGTGTATTATCTCCACCTTGCCTTAGGATAAATTGTGTTGATAAAAGCAAGGGTCCTAGACAAGGAGGCAGTCTTCAGTTCCTTTAGCTGAAGGTCCTCTGACCCCCCAATGCCTTTCAAAATTATATCTCGTTTCTGGACTCTTTATTAGTCTCTGGATTCCTATGTCATCTACGCGCAGCCCCTTTTCCAGATTCCTGAACCCTTCTTGATGCTGGGACATGAACCCCGGCATAAATGGACACCCGAAGTGGGACAAGAGCACCAACAATACAGGATCCACTTCTCCCCACATTGACTCCATCTTTCACTGAGCTCCCCCAACTGTCCCTATCTCCAGATGGTAACATTTTAGCCACTCTACTAGTAAATACTTAACATTTCCTGAATGTGCCTGACCATTTCAAACCTCCAGGCCATTGCTCACATTCCTCTTCCTCCCAGAATAGTCTTCTGTATTCCTGAAAATCCCCTTCCAGATACAGCATAAGACCACCTCTTCCATGAAGCCTTTCCTGATCTTCTAGGAAAACTGATCACTCAGTGCCTTAGTTATCCAGTGTACATGGTGCAGGTGTCTGCCAGAGAATGCAGACACACTACTCAGAGCTGCCACGCACAATTCCATTCACACTGTTGTCTATGAGAAAAGTGCTCCCTGGATTGTGCAATACACAACCTGTCCTGCTGCACATGGAGATTTGATGCTCATGTACTTATCTCTGGATGTTTGTGTCTCCCACTAGAATCTGAGCTTCTGGAAAGAAGTGGCTATGTCAGATTTATCTCTGTTCTCTTAAAACCCAGTACAGACCTGGCACAGAAAGAGCTCAGTGAGTGTTGAATGAATAAAGGAATGAATGAATGAATGAAATGATTAAGTAAACGGGTACAAAAGTTGTTAAATTTCTGACTTCTGAGATTTCTCCATTCACTACCCTATCTCCTGGCCTGATAAAAACCCAATAAACACATTCCAAGATCTTTCCACTTTGGGGCTATATTAAGCCTCATTGATGTTTTATGAATTTGAAGGTCAAGTACAGCATCTTCTCTCTTGCTAGTTACTGGGGTTGCCCTATGGCTCTCTTCAGACACCAGGGGGACAGACCAGGCCAAGGGAAGACCTTGGACTTTTGTATCCTGTGAGGTCTCTCCACCCCTCTCCAGCTGGGCTGGAGCCCTGGGATCCTTTCAGCCTCTTCAAAGGAAGAAGCAGGCTTGGCCTGCTCTGGACCCCCCACTGCCTTCCAGGTACCTCCAAATGGCCCAGAGTAGGAAGGGGGAGCACCTCCAGCCTCCAGAAACACTTAGGGACTACCTCTGTCTAGTGCAGGCCACTATCATTGCTCACCTAGCTGACAGTCAGGACCTCCTGACTGCTCTGCCTATTCTCAGTTGGGTGATCTTTGTAAAATGCAAATCCAATCATGTCACTTCCCATCACTGTTTCTCCACTCACTGCTCTTTGGATAAAATTCCAGTTCTGCCAGACCTGCTCCCCAGACTCACACTATCACCCTTGGGCTATACTTCAACCACATTGAACTTCCTTCGGTCCCCAGAACACACCATGCCCTCTCCTACCCTTGAATCTGAAAGGACGCTCCTTCTCCTTCCCCTTTTAACTTATCCTTGGATGTGGGTCATCCCTGGACATTGCTGCATTTCAGAATCCTCCATGACCCCAGAGGTTGGGATGGGCATCTTCTATGTTCCCACAGCCTCCTTATCAAACAGTTTGGTTTTGAACAGATTATGCATACATACTTGTTTAAAAATTCAAACAACATTAAAGAATGTTGTGTGAAGAGTAACTCTCCTCTCATTCTGTAGTCCCTTATTTCCATTCCCCCAAAGCAAGCACTACTGGCAGCTTCTCATACATCCTTCCAGAAATACTCCTTGCTTTGCAAGCACTTGTGCATCTAATTTAACCTCTTTCTAAATATGCTAAATAGCACATTGATGTTTTTTCCCCCTTCACTTTTTTTCCTACTCTCTAATACATCTTAGCATTCCATATGCTTCTTTATTTTTTAAAACAGCTGCACAGTATTCTATTGTGTGAGAGGTCTAGAATTTATTTACCCAGTTCCCAACTCATGGACAAATGGGTTACTTCCATCCTCTTGCGAGCACTTCCTATACTGCAATGAATATCCATGTACATACGTCTTGGCGCACACACCCAAATGTAACTGCAGGATAATCTCCAAGGTCTGGTCCTTTCTATGTTTGATATAAAGGGCCAGACTGTCCTGGAGAACTTGTTCAAATTTCTTATCTCACACTAAGGAGTCCAGGAAAGGGTATAATTACCTGTTCATTTGTCTTTCTGCTTCCATGGAACTGCTACCCTGGGATGATAGAAGCTATGTCTGTCCTCATCTGTCTCAAGCCCCCAGCCCAGGGTTTAGGTAATAAAAAAAACCTCATAAATATTTTTGATTGAATGGGGATGGGACAATATAGATAAATCCTGAGTCTTCTTCAAAAATGAGCTTGAGTTCCACAATCTGCCTTCTTCCCACCTTCAAACATTAAACTTATTCCTTTCAGAGGGGGTGACCATTTACTGGGCACCTATCATCTACTTCGAATTATCATGCTTTGTCTGTCTGTAGGACCCCATGGTTTCTGCACAGAGCCTGGACAAAAGTCTGTAAACACTTGTTGATGGATACTCTGATTTCATCTAACCCCCATTTACTGGATGCTGGAAACAAAAGGATGAACTAGGCCATGGGCACGTCCAGGCTACCAGCACATGGGTGATGCTTGAATTAGAAATCAGAAACCCTATAGGGGGCCTTGCCATATCTGGGCAGCCTTCCTTGGCGGTGCCAACACTGATGTCACTCAATGCTGGGCCACCAACCATAGCCCTGACCTCCCTGGGCCCCAACCCTAGGTGTCTGGGGCTGGGACTCCTGTGGGGAGGTGCCCAATTCCCCATGAACAAGACAAGATTCTAGGGAGATAAACAGCCTTGTAGCCTCTATATGGGATGGCAGGACAAGAGTAGGGGGCAGGAGATGGGAATGAGAGACAGAGACTGCAAGAGAGGGAGAGACATTCAGTGTAATACAGGGTGAATGAGATGGAAGGCCAGAGAGATGTTGTAGAGAAAACGAGTGAGAGAGAGAGACCCAGAGAGATTAACTGAGACAGAAAGGGACAGAGAGAGGAGAGAAGGAGGGAAAAGGAGAGTAAGATACACCAGTGAGAGCAAGAGGAGAAGGACTCCCATTGAAAGGGAGCAGGCGGGCAAGGAAGGGGGTCAGCAAGGGGCTGGTGCACCTGCCCCGGGCACTCACTGCGGATCTCAGCCGTAGCGTACTTGGGAATCATGGAGTCGGTGGTGAGCTCGGGGTGCAGGATGCAGCCATGTGTGTAGGCGTCCATGGGCAGTGAGTCCAGCAGCTCGCGGTACTGCAGCACCCGTGCGTGCTGTGGGCTGCCCGCCTCGGGCATCAGGGCTACCACGTGCTCTGCGAGACACAGCCGGGGCTGGACCAGGGGCATGAGGCCCGACTTGGCCACCTGCCCCTGATTCAGAAAGGCCAACATCTGGCACCCCAACTTCCAACCCCAGCATCCTGGAAATCCAAGGTAATCCAAGGAAATCCTTGAGATACAGTCCTCATCCAGTTGACAGGGGACCCTAGTGGTCCGGCCCACCACCCCTCCTCACTGGAGACCTCCAAGCTATCCTCTGAGGGGCCGGCGGGAGCCTGGGCTCCTTACTGCCAGCCTTCAACAGAAGCTGGAAACCTGGATGTTTAAAATGCAACTCTCTTTGATTTTTATTGTTAATGCTCTCGAGGATATTTTTCCATTGACTTTTAGAGAGAGTAGAAGAGAGAGGGAAAGACAGAGAAATATCAATGTGAGAGAAAACACATCGATTGGATCTCCTTGATTTTTAAATGTTGGCAACTAATTCATATTCTTTTTAAACTGCATGTCTGGGCCCTGATCCCCTCTCAGCTGCTGTTTGCAGCCTCCGCTGTGGGCTGTGAGCTCCTGAACCGAAGCAAGGCCAGAGGGAGGGAGGGAAAGGGACATAGGATCGTATGGGGTTCTGGGGTGTCAGCCCTATTCTTGTCTGCAAGGTTCTGGGATATCTGGGCCCATGTCTGTGGGCTTCCTGGGAGTCCATGGCCCTGACTATGCTTATAGGTTTCAGGGGGCTGGGCCTGCTGGTGCCCTGGCATCCTTGGAAGATCTCTACCCTGACTGTGGGGACTGTTCATGCCCGAGGGGATCCCAAGGGTCTGTGGCCATGCCTGTGACTCTAGAGCTCTTGAGGAAGGAAGCTATAGCCCCAGAGCTTCAAGGGGGAGGGTGTCTGGACCATGCCCTTTCTCTGTAGTAGTACTAGAGCGGGGGCGTTTTGGAGATCTGTGGCTATGCAGTTCCTAGGGGTATCTGAGCCCGTGATTCATCTTGGGGGAGACTGAGCCTTGCCCATGGCTCCAGTGGGTTTCTGAAGGCTTTCCAAGGCTCTGGGACCCCATCTGAACCTGCAGGGCCTCTGGTGGGGGCGGCAGCCATACCTCCTGTGAAGGTGCGCTCCACGTAGTCGATGATCTGGTCGTAGTCACTGATGATGTTGTCGCGATGGATGATGACGGGCACCTCCTCACCCAGGTTGAGCCGCATGAACCAGGGCTCCTTGTGCTCACTCTGAGGCAGGCTCACGTCCCGCTCCTCACATGCCAGGCCCTTCTCTGCAATCACCAGCCGCACCTGCAGGGGCCAGGGTCAGAGCGGGGAAGGCAGGTGGACACACAGGGACACTCTGCCCAGGTGGGATTGGGCATGTGGGGAGGGAGGTCAGAGGTCACACACAGGAGGGGACACTGTTTCTTCCAGGCCATTCTTGGGCCCCTGGGTAGGGGGGGCTATCTCCCAGGGGCCTAGGGCCTGGTGGTTATGGGGCTGGGTTTCACAGCTGGGCATACCTGGGGATAAAATTCCTGGTTCTGCTGTGTTTGAGCAGATTCCTTAAACTTTCTGAGCTTCAGTCTCCTTATTTGCGAAATGGAAGTATTAATAGTACCAATCCAGTGTCTGGTGTATAGATGACACTCAATTCCCAATTATCATTATCATGATTGGATTCTCAGCCTGGTCTCCAGGGGTGGAGTCGGCCAGGAAATTTGCAGAAATTCTTATCGTCAGCAGCTAAATTTTTCAAATTATTTGAGGGGAAAAAATGAGGAAAAAAAGAACTTGCCAACATCTATCGAGCCCTTTACTGTCCCCAAATACCTTCCCATCTGGTTGCTGGATGCTCATAGTAGCCTCCCAGAAGAGGGCAGAGCAGGGACTATCTCCTTATTTTTATTGATAAGAAAACTAAAGGCCAGAGAGAGTAAGTAACTTACCCAAAGTCACACAGCAATTTAGTGGCAGACCTAAACCTGTGAGCAATGGTTCTTGACCCTCCAGACCAGTGCTCTCTGCCCTGGGGGCTCCTTTCAGGGAATCCTGGATCTGCCCCCTCCTTAGCTTTTCCCCTATGTCTCCAGAGGGTCCCAGACAAACATTTGAGCTGGTAGAAGCTAATGGAGAGCCTTGAAGTAGGGGCATGTCCTAACCCAGCCCAAAATTTCTGAGCTGGAAAACAGCAATCACCTAGTCCAACTGTCCCCTTCCTGTGGACTGAGACTCAGAAAGAAGGCTGGACTTACCCAAGGCCCCCCCACAAAAAGATGGCAAGTGCCTCCACCCCTCCTGAGCATCAGTGTCCCCACAGCCAATAGGAAGCTCTGGGAACTGGGCATCCCCAGCCTCCCTCCCTGATGTCCGGAGTTAAAGACCCAGAAGACACAACATGGGGTCATGTTGGGCTGGGTGCCAGACTGTGTCAATTCAAATCCCTATAGCACTTACTTGCTGAACTTGGCTTTACAAATAGCTTTACATCTATGTGCCTCAGTTTCCTCACCTGACCAATGGGAGTCCCAATGGCAATTCCCTCAGAGGGCTGTTGTGAGAATTAGATGATTAGTTCCTGTGGAACAGTGCCTGGCATACAGTAGAGGTAATGTATCTTAGCTACTTGCATTGGACTAGGTTTCGAAGGCAGACAGACATGGACTTAAAACCTGGTTCTGTTGTTTATTTGCTGTGTGACTTTGGGCAAGTCACTGTACCTCTCTGATCAGTTTCTGTGAAATGAGGAATGTAATCCACTTCAAGGCTGGCTCAAGGTGGAGATGGGATGATGTGGGTAAAGTCCCAGACAGGAGGTTAATACATGGTTTTTAACCTGTATCACTGTTATCACACACACACACACACACACACACACACACACACACCACAACCCCTGGTTGATGTCTTAGAGTGCTTCATGCCCCATGCTCACAGCTAACATGAACACCCCCTTCTGTTTAGTGAACTGTGGGGAGGGAGAGGTAATTGGCACCGAAACCCACAACACTCATTCACAAATTCATTTGCTGCCTTAGCCAGAGCAGGTCCTGCAGACGGCACTGGGAGGCAGGCTCTCAAATCCTCACCCTGGCTCTGCCATGTCAATGCTGTGTGACCTTAGAGCTATCACTGCCCCTTCCTGAGCCGCCTCTTTCTCAGCAGTAAAACAAGGGGCTGCAGCCCTGCAGGGAGCTGACACTACATTCAGACCACGCAGGAGACAGGCCGTGGGAGGGAACTGCTGGGTCTGTCTGAGAAGGGGAGGAACCGTGGCAGAGAGTGAGCACCCGGGGGTGTATCTGTTGGGTCTGGGTGTGTTAGTGTGTGTGCCTGAGCGTGAGTAGCAACTGTGTGAATGAGCAAATGTGTGTGTGTCTGTGTGTGCATATGTGTGCATGAGTGTATATGGATGAGTGTACCAGTAAGTGTGAGTCTTCAAGTATTATATGAACACGTGTGCATTAGTGTGGACAGGAGTGAGTATGCATGAGTGAGAATGCCTGTGCACGTGTACATTTGAGCTCATGGGCAGTGACTGCCCTGGAGAAGCCCCAGAGTGGTTGAGGCTGGAGTTTGGCTGAAGCCAAACCGCCCCGTTCCCTTCCGGCCTATCCTGGCATCCTCCTGCCTCGGAGGTCAGGCTCCGCCCAGTCATCCAGCCTCAGGGCCAAGCTGGGGCCTCTGAATGGATGGAAACAGAACCCAAACCAAGCCCTTGCCCTTGGCAAGTCCAGACATTTGGCCTCTGTCCTGGCAGGGCATCTGTCCTGCCCTGAGATTCCAGTGAGGGTGCCAGGTGGGGCGGCTGCCTGGGAAGGGGACTATCTTTAGAGGCGTAACAGTCCTGCTTGGAGCTGCCTCAGGTCACATGGGCAAGCGGCCAAGGAGACTTTCTCCTTTAGCTGAGTTGAAGGCCAGAGCCCATGCGCCATCCTGCAGGGGAGGGGAGGCAGGAGGAAGCCAGGCCCAGGGGAAGGGCATGCAGTTGCCAAGGCCATCTGCCATCTCTGCCTCCTGGGGGCTGGAGCAGACTTAGGTGGTCACCACTCAGTGTGACCAGACATCAGCCATCTCTGGGCAAATTCTCTTCACTGTCATGGTCAGGCACTGTCCCTCCTCACCAAGCCCTTGTTTCCGAGGCAACTGTGATGGGTTGAATTGGTGTCTCTTCCCAGGCATTTAGTTGCTGTGTGATTTTGCAAAAGACACTTAGAGTCTCTGAGCCTTAGTTTATTTATCTCAAATACCTTGGTTTTAAATTAATAAACTTTATATTTTAAAGCAGTTTTAGGTTGACAGAATCAAATACCTTTTTTTAAAAAAAATGTAACACCTATGGCTTATAAATTCATCATTTTCCAACACTTATTTATCAAGTGCCTACTCTGTGCCAGGTCTTGTTCTAAGTATGGGAGACTCAGCAGTGAACAAGGATCTCTGTCCTCAGGAAGCTGGCATTCTAGTGGGAGAAGACAGATAAGCAGTTAATATGATAGGATATGTTAAAAGATGGTGAGTGCAACAGAAAAAAGAAAAAATACATCAGGGTAAGAATTGGGGATGTCAGGGTACAAGGGAGACAGGTGATCATTTTAAATAGGGTAATCCATTGGGGCAGCCTCTTTGAGAAGGTGACCTTTGAGCAAAGGTTTGAATGAAGTGAGGCAGTGATCCACACAGGGATCTGGGGAAGACTGTTCCAGGCAGAGGGACAGACAGTGCAAAGGCCCTGGGGTGGGAGCATGTCTGCAGTGTTTGAAAAGGATGTGTGGGAGGAGGCCAGTGTGGCTGGAGCAGGGTGGACGGGGAAGAGGACAGAAAGGACCATGCACAGGGGCTTATAATTGAGACTCCCAGACCCAGGGGTCTAGGATTAAACTTAGAGAGTCCTTGAACTAGGATGGAAATATTGCATGTTTATTTTCAGTAATCTCAAACTGACATGTAGCTTTCTCTTCCGTTACGAGTGTAGGCGATAAAGCATGGTAGTGTGAGCGTGCCTGGAACATTGTCAGCCCTAGGAGTCAGATATCTTCATAACTTCACAGTTGTGCCAGTTACACTTATCACGACTTCAGTATCACAGCTGCTATCAGTCCTGCCACTAGATGTGTTATATAATGGGTTAATATAGAAACATGTCATTACATAACAAATTTGTTTTAAAAATATGTCAATAGCTGCACTTCAATACAATTGGTTTCCCTTTTAACCCAATGATCCTGTGTATATAATTTTATTCAGTTAAAAGCATTATTCTGAGAAAGGTCCAGGGGCTTCCCCTGACTGACGAGGGGTCCATGACCCAGCAAGGTTAGGATCCTACAGTAGGGCCTGAGGCCATGATGAGGACTCGGGCTTTTTCCCGGAGGGACCTGGGGAGCCACTACAACAGTGGTTCTCAACCTTGGCTGCACATTAGACTACAGTAGGGCCTGAGGCCATGATGAGGACTCGGGCTTTTTTCCGGAGGGACCAGGGGAGCCACTACAACAGTGGTCCTCAACCTTGGCTGCACATTAGAATCTTTTTAAAATCCTGATTTCTGGATTCTAATGTGCAGCCAAGGTTGAGAGCCACTGCACTACAAGCTTCTGAGCAGAAGGGTGAGATTGCAGTTTTCACCTGTGGGCCTCCTGCGGGTGGGGTAAATGGTCAAGTGCAGCAATATGGACATAGCTGGGGGTCAGTGCCCAAGAGCTTGAAAGGCAAAGGTAGAGGTCATTTACTTCCCTGCTGCCACATCTGGGAGGGGGCTTCTGGGAGACCTGCTCCATCTTGGGTGTCAGGACTGGCCCACGGCAGGACCCAGACCTGGGCCTATTACTCCTGGCAGGGGCTCCCCACAAGTACATCCAAGACAAGGGCAAACTCTGAGAGGATGAGGACAATCTTGAACCAGGCTCTCATACCATCCCTCTGTCTCCCATCCAGTTCCCACTACTAGGGCCTGGCTCCTGAGGTTCTGGGTGGGAGGAGATTCTAACATCTGGAGATCAGGCTGATTCACCTCCAAACCCCCCAACAACCTGCACAGAGCCTGGCACACAGTAGGTGTTCACCATGCATGTATAAAACTTATGGACGAGTCCCAGTGGGACCTTGGTTAATGTGACCTCTCCTGTACCTAGTACTTTATCGACATCCTAACACCTATTAGTAACAGAGCCTGACTCCATGCCAGGCACTGCTGTCAGCACTTTTTGTGCATCATCTCATTTCACCATCAAAATAGCCCTCTGATGAAGGTACTGCCATTAGCTCCATTTTACAGATTATAAAACTGAGGCTTTGGAGAGACAAGCGACCTGTCCAAAGTCCCATAGCAAGTTACTGGGGACGATGGTAATCCCACTAGAGATTGTCTGGCCTCAGAGTCTATACCCGAAACTGGGATCACTCAAAGGGAGACCGTGGACCTACAATAGGGCCTGAAGCCCTGATGAGGACTCAGGCTTTTTCCCGGAGGGACCTGGGGCGCCACTACAAGCTTTTGAGTAGAATGGTGAGATTGCAGTTTTCACCTGTGGGCTTCATCAGCATCACCTGGCAGCTTGTTAGACATGCAGTACGTTGGGTCCCACGCCAGAACTACTGAGTCAGAATCTCTGGGGTGGGACCCAGCAGTCTGTGCTTTAACCAGGGTCATGCAGTGATTACAATGCACGACCAAGTTTGAGCAGTGCCATTCTAGAACAGTAGTCACACTGCCTCTTCAACAAACCTCTCAGCAACCCTCAGAGGGGTTGGAATTAAAGTAGCTATCATTATTATCCCATTTTCCAGAATATAAAACTGAGCCTTGACCAACACTCAAACTCAAATCTTTTGGTTCCAAGGCCCTTTTTCTTTATAGAATCCGTTTCTCCATCTGGGAAATGAGTGAATGGAACAAAAGGATCTTCCAGGGACAGGCAATGGGGCCTAAATGCTGGGCCCTGACCATGGTGCTGAATCCATGCCCCACAAACACTACGGTCACCCTGAGTTAGAAATTACGCCCCTAGAGGCACTCCTGTCTTACAGGCGCAGTGCTGGGCCCTCACCCCGACTCCCCCGGAAGCGGGAACCCCAATAACTCAGCACCAGACTGTATTACCAACTGCCCCCTAGGTCCCCTGAGTCTGAGAAGTGGTCGAGAGGCTATCTGTGCCTTTAAGAACAAAACACAGCTCTACATCTGGACTGGTCTAAGAATATGCGTTAACTCCTTCCTTCTCAAGCAAGGGGCTGGGGATGGGGGGCTACAGACAGATCCCCCAACCCTCAGGCAGAGGAAGGCCCCAAACCGTGCAGAGGGGCAGAGGAACTGAAACTTGAAAGGCCTGTCGTGTCTAGGACAGCAGCTGGGAGGCCTGGCCTGCGAGGGGACTACCCGGCTGGAGGCTGGACCCCAGGAAGTGCTCCTCCTCCCTCCCGCAGCCGCCCCTCCAGCAGGCGGCCTTCCCAGCAGTGCCCATTCCCTTCCCCTTGCCTTTGTCTCTCTTCTCCACCCTCGAACAGATCTGGCCTTTCTGGGAGGGGAATAGGATGGATATTCCTAGAATTGGGGGTCGGTGCTCCTGGCGCCCAAGACAGGGCCAGTCACCTCCAGGGGGAGCAGCCCAGTGCCTCTGTCCTCTGGCCTGGAAACCCCAGATTCCACCCTCCAGTCTTACACCAGGTCCCCAGGCCCCTTAACCCCTCCCCCCAAGCCTCCGAGCCACCAGGCGCATACAGTTCCTCTGCTTGCTCTGGCTATACCTTCTGGGAGCTGAAGGACTGGGTCCAGTGGTACAGTACCAGGCTCTCCTTGGGCCAATGGGCGGGGCTGGCCGCTTGGGGAGCGTCGGGGGCCTCCGCAGGCTTGGCTGCATCGCTCTCCAGCGCCGAGATGGGCCACCAGCTGCAGTTGGTGGGGGTCAGGTTGTTGGGGGTCGCCATGACAGCCGGGATCAGAGGGAGGAAGGAAGGAGGCTCCGGCAGCGCGGCTCTCTCTCGCTCAGCATCACATGGCCTCGTGGAGCCGGCCCCTCTCCTTAGCTCCCTCCCTCCCTCTCCGTGAATGTCATCACTCACCGGGCGGTGGGGGAGGCGCTAGGGGGATCCCGGGAGCTCCTTCCCTCCTCCTTGCCGTGGCCCGCCCCTGGCCCAAGAGAGACAAGCTACCAGTCCTCTCCATCATCCGGCTCCTTGGAAGGGTGCTTGGAGCCCCGGGGAAGGAAGCCATGCCACCCAGGTAGCTCCTATCTGGTCAGTCCCCTGCTGATAATTCCACCATTGTGAACAAATTCTGCCTTGATCTAAGAAGCAAATATTTCTTTAGGAGAACTGGTGTTATAAAGATTCGTTCCTTCTATAAATTAGTGTCTGGAAATAGTTTGTCTCTCTTTGAAGCTGTTATTTTCTAACTTTTCTCCTGAGGGACCTCTAAGAGCAGAAGAAGAGAACAAACTATGGTTTATTGTGCATCCCGGCACTGTTCTAAAGGCTTTACAACCATCTACCCATTTAACCCTCACAATAATCTGAATAGCCTCATTTTACAGAGGAGGAAATTGAGGTACAAAGAAGCTAAATGACCTTGCCCAAGGTCACCTAGCTAGTAAGTGGTGGAGTTGAGATTCTAACTCAGGCTATCTGGTTCCAAAGTCTTAGCCAATACGCTCTTAGCCATAAGACCATGAGAACATATTAATATAAACAGCAGCACAGCAAGCAGTTATCAACCCACATGCTTTATATGCATCATCTCATTTCATCTGCACAATAATCATTTTTCCCAGATGAAGAAGGGGAAGGTCAGAGATGTAAATCATTGGTCTAAGGCAGGGGTGGGCAAACTTTTTGACTTGAGGGCCACAATGGGTTCTTAAACTGGACCGGAGGGCCGGAACAAAAGCATGGATGGAGTGTTTGTGTGAACTAATATAAATTCAAAGTAAACATCATTACATAAAAGGGTATGGTCTTTTTTTTTTTAGTTTTATTCATTTCAAACGGGCCGGATCCGGCCTGCGGGCCGTAGTTTGCCCACGGCTGGTCTAAGGTCACATCTTCACCCCAGGAGACTGAGGCACAACCAGAGGAGCCCAAAGAAACAGAGGTTATCCTAAACATTCATGAGAACTTTACATAGAGTTCCTTAACATCCCCTTCTTCCCTTACTATAAATATTATTGTAATTTATTTACCATTGAGCAAATAGATGCACCGGAAAAATAAGCTTCTAAGTTTCCAACCCCTCCCCCAAGTCACACTACCAAAGACCCCTGGCCACATCACCCTCCAGGCAGATAATCATGGCTCTTGAGGAATCAATGGCGTTCCTTTCGCTCATTAACAAAAGTTCTGTGGCTCATGGGTTTCTCTTTTTTTCTATGGCTGCCAAGGAAACTTGGAGCTACATTTTCTGCTAAGTCCCAGTCACCACATTAAGCCAACCTCGTTTAGAAAATTCTCTTTTTCAAACTGTCTTGTTCAGTTTTATTGTGCAAAGAAGGATATACTGTGTCTTGAGGGAAAATTCAAATGTTTGTGAATTCAGGGGAATAAGGCTTTAGAATTCAATCAAGGTGGAAAATCTGGCCCCTGACTGTGTCTTCCACCTGATGTATCCAGGGAGCCAGACTCAGCATCACACTCAGTGTGTGTTCATCCCCTCAACAAATATTAATTGTGCACCCACCATGTACTAGGCACTTCAATGACACAAGAGATATAGTGATAAATAGACACTGGTCTGCTCATTGTATTTTTTCCTTAGCAATACATTTTGTTAAGAGTTTCTTATCAATACAGGTCTACCCCATACTTTATAAGATCCAACATTGTATAGATGCACCATAATAAATTGAACAACTTCTACTGATGGACATATATAGCTGTTTCTAATCCTTTGTTATTAAAAACAATGCTGCAGTGAGCATCTTTATTCATATGTATTTGTGCACATATTTGAGAATAATCTGTATGATAAATTCTTAGAAATGGAAATGCTGGATCAAAGAATATGTCTTTGTCAAAGTTCCTTCAGAAAAGGCTGTCCCAATTTATACTCCCCACTAACAGTCTATAAAAGTGCCCATTGCCCTACACCCTTGCCAACACAACATATTTTAAACATTTTTAAAAATCTATGGGTGAAGAATGGTATCTCACAGTTTTTATTTGCTTTTTGCCTTATTATAAAAAACATTTTCAGCCCTGGCCAGTTTTCTCAGTGGTTAGAGCATAGGCCCATGGACTGAAGGGTTGTGGGTTTGATTCCTGGTCAAGGGCACATACCTTGGTTGCAGGTTCCCCAGTCCCAGCAGGGGCCTGTGCAGGAGGCAACCAATTGATGTGTCTCTCTCATGTCAATGTTTCTGTCTCTGCCCCCTTCCCCTGCTCCTTCTTCCCTTCCACTCTCTAGAAATCAATGGGAAAAATATCCTCGGGTAAGGCTAAAATTTTTAAAAAATATTTTCAAACACATGAAACAGCAAACAAAAATAGCTCAATGAGCACCCATCATCTAGATATCATCATTCTAAAAACTTGCCAAATGTTTAATTTGGGGGAGAGGGTTTGAAGTATTTTGAAATAAAGTATAGGCATCATGATATTTCACTAACAACTTCAGTATTACTTTATATCTAAAACAGGTCATTTTCTTACATAAACCAACACATTTTTCACATTTAAAAAAAAATAACAATAAGGCCCTAATATCTAGTGCATAATTAAATTTATCCAGTTGTACCAGAAATGAATGTCTTCATTGCTGGTTTCAACCAAGATCCAATCAAGGACCATGTGGTAAATTCTGTTGTTACACCTTATGTCCTAGAATGGTCCTCACTCTTTTTAATTTTTTCCCCATAACCTTGACTCATGAAGAGGCTGGTCAGCTGTCTTGTACAATGCTTCACTTTAGGGAGCATTGGTTGGTCATTGTGGTATGTCCTTTAACTTGTCATACTCGGCCTTGTATTTCCTATAAACTAGTACTTAGATTTAAAGGATAGATTAGATTCAGGTTAAACATTTTGGGGGCGAGAATTTAATACTTGATAGGCTGTGCTGTGTGCTTCATTTTGCCTCACTTCAGGAGGTCCATAATATCTTGTTGTTCCACTATTAACGATGCCAAGTTTGATTACTGGGTTACGGTGGTGACCACATCTTTCCATGTTAAATGTTTATTTCTCCTCTCCCCATCAGAACCTTGTGGGCATCCAGTTCCTCATCAATTGATGGTCCTTGACTGAACCAATTGTAAAACGATTTTCTAATTTTGTCTTTTCATTTGCATTTATCAGTTGGCATTCTCTATTTGAATTTCATTAATTATGAATGAAGCTGACCATCCTTTTAAATGCTTAAAAGCCATTTACATTTCTTTCCCAGCAAATTGTCTGGGTTTCCATGGGACCTGGGCAATTATAACACAGCATGATGAGTGCTGACTGGGGTGAGGACAGGGGTTGTGGTAGAGCTGGGAAGGAACATCCAGCTTGCCCTGCCTCCTCAGGTGCTGACCATGCCAGTCAAGGCTTTCAGGTGCAGTGGCTCTCAGTATGAGTTTCTCTGAAGCAGATCCTGAGACAACAATTCAAAGACAAGCAATTACTTTGGGAGAGAAGGGAAATCCCGGGAAATGAGACAGGAAAGGCAGCCAAGGAAGGTGTGTTGTCAAGCAAGTTAGCACTGTGAGCAGCTGGAGCTTAATCACACAGGGAAATTCTGAGGCTGGTATAAAACACCTTGGCATTATCCCACCTGAGGAGGAAGAGAGCTGGGGAATTTATATACCCAGTTGTCAGTCATTGCTCTAGGAGTGCTCCCAGGAATGTTAACTCCCCAGCAGTTCAGGCTTGTCCTGCAGTTGGCAGAGTGGGTTCCAGTGACGACAAAAAGCCCCCTGGCAATAAATATGGGTGCTAGCAGCTGGGGGTTAGGTTGTGTGCACTGAAATGGTAAAAGTGTGTGTGTGGGGGGGGGGATTGGGGGAGAAACCGGTAGGACATCTGTTCAGGGGCCTCCAAGCAGAGATGCTAAGGATGAAGAGGAATTAGCTAAATGAAGAGAAGATGGGAAAGGGATGCATGCTCCAGGCAGAGAAAGCAGGTGAAAAGGCCCAGAGGTGAGAGTGTGGATGGTATATTTGAGGGACTGACAGCTATTCATCTGGCTGGAGGCAGAGGTGAGAGTTGAGGCTGAGTGGTGATGCCAGGCCTATTAAGCCACCTTTAGGAGTTATCACATGTTGAGGGTACTGGGAAGTTTTAATTAGGGAAATAACATCCAGTTTGGGTGCCAGAAATCTTAAACGGCCTGAAGTACTTATACTGACAGTCCCATGTATTAATTCACACTGGGAGCTAAATGTTCCTTCTCAGTGATGGGATTATTCATGCCCTTTTTCCATTGGAAATAGGGATGGACTTGCCACCAAGAGGTTGCCATTGAATGTGAACTCGGCACAGTGAGATGGGAGCCTCAAGGAAATATTTCACTTGGGTCCACTACTGGTAGATTATAATATATGCCACTATCCTATATAATAAAAGGCCAGGGACCATAAGCATAACGACCGGAACAACTGCTCAACCAGTCGCCATGAGGTGCATTGACCACCTCTCGGTCCCTCCCCCCGCTGCTGCCCCGCAGGCTCCGATCGCAGCATGGCGAACAGGGAACCACGGGGAACCAGGTGGGTGGCAGCAGGGTGGGACTGGGGACTGGCGAGTGGGCTGAAGATGGTCCTGATCACAGTCTAGGGCTAGGCCTAGGGACTCTACCCACCCATA
>NW_005362842.1:676636-677540 GCF_000412655.1 Myotis brandtii
GCGGCGAGGCGGTGGCAGCGAGCATCGTGGGGAAGTGGCAGCGAGTGGCATGGGGCAGCGGACATGGCCCTGATCACAGGCTAGTCCTAGGGACTCTACGCAAGCACGATTTTGTGCACTGGGCCTCTAGTCTATAATAATAAAAGAGTAATATGCTAATTAGACCAGACAGCCGAATGACCTTCTGGATGTCCTTCTGGACAAAGCTGTGGCAGTAGGGGCCAAGGCAGAGGCGATTAGGGGCGATCAGGCAAGCAGGCAAAGTGGTTAGGAGCCAGTGGTCCCGGATTGCAAGAAGGATGTCTGACTGCCGGTTTAGACCCGATCCCACAGGGATTCCTGTGGGATCGGGCCTAAACTAGCAGTCGGACATCCCCCGAGGGGCCCTGGATTGCGAGAGGGTGCAGGCTGGGCTGAGCCCCCCACCCCCACCCCATGCACAAATTTTGTGTATTGGGCCTCTAGTAATATAGTAACAGCCATGAGGGTTTTCCTGTGAAGCACTTTACAATCATTATCTGAGGTGATATTTTTATTATCCTGATAACACAGATTAGGAAACTGATGTTCAGATGGATGAAGTTATCATTGGCCCAAAGTCAAGAGCTAACAAACACCCAAGTCTATAGACAATAGAATTCTAAGTGTCCAGACAGATAAATGAGAGTATATTCATTCCATGAAACAATTTATATCCACTAAATGAGAAAAATTACAATTAAAAGATTACAATTAAAAACAGGTTATCCTATATAATAAAACCCTAAAATGCAAATCGACCAAACAGTGGAACCACTGGTCACTATGACATGTACTGACCACCAGGGGGCAGATGTTCAATGCAGGAGCTGCCCCCTGGTGGTCAGTGTGCTCCCACAGGGGGAGTGCTGCTCAGCCAGAAGCC
>NW_005362842.1:677969-687470 GCF_000412655.1 Myotis brandtii
TGAAAGGTCCCAGGTTCGATTCCGGTCAAGGGCATGTACCTGGGTTGCGGGCACATCCCCAGAAGGAGATGTGCAGGAGGCAGCTGATCGATGTTTCTCTCTCATCGATGTCTCTAACTCTCTATCTCTCTCCCTTCCTCTCTGTAAAAAATCAATTTAAAAAAATATTTTTTAAAAATTGGATTTTCTGGTTTTTCTAGTATTGTGAACTGAATTATAGCCCCACAAAAATCCGTATGTTTTAGTCCTAAACCTAAATGTGACAGTATTTGGCTATAGAGCCTTTAAGGAGGTGATTATGGTTAAATTGGGTCATAAGGGTGGGGCCTTAATCCAATAGGACTGGTGTCTTTATCGGAGGAAGAGACACCAGAGATCTCTCTTCTCAATCAAGCACCAAGGAAAGGCCATGTGATAACATAGTGAGAAGGCAGCCATCTGCAAACCAGAAGAGGTCTCACCAGAAACCAACCCTGGTGGGACCTTGATCTTGAATTCCAGGTTCTAGAACTGTGAGGACAATACATCTGTTACTTAAGCCACCCAATTTGTGGTATTTTGATATGGCAGACCAAGCAGACTAACACACCTAGATAGAAGTACATTATTTCTATCTTAAAAAAATATTCAAAATTGTTTAAAAAAAAAAGAGAGAGATACTGCTTGATTTCTGCCTTATATTATTAGGGACAAGCTGGCCCTGGTCTTTGAACTACAGGAAAAAGGGAAGGAATTAACATGGTCTGAGTGTCCTTTAGCCAGATCCTTTACAGAAATCCCACAAGAAGAGTACTAAATTCCACACCTGACAGATGGGAAAACTGAGGCTCAAAAAACACTAAATGCTTGACCCAAAATCACCAGCTAGGAGGCAGCAGAGCTGGGAATGGGGTCCAGATCTATCTGATCCTGATACACCTGAGCTCTTTCTCCTCATGCCACTGCCCCCATATGCAGATGCTGAAATGGTCACAGACACAAATGGGGTGCGTGTGGGTGACATCCTTCAGCCTGGACGGATCACTCAGGAGACTTTGCTTCTAAGTTCTGAGCAGATAGATGGCTCTCCTGGGAGTTAGAAGGTGCCTGAAGGAATTCATTGTGAAAATCCTACTGGCTAATGCATCTAATTTCTACATCTGATACATCAGGGCCTGCTGACTGAAGAAGCTACAGAAACCAGAGAAATGCTATAAACATGAGGGGGACCAGGTATGAACCCACAAGATGTGGTGGAGACTGTGAAGACCAGAGCATGAGTTCCACTCTGCAGGGACAGCTGCTCCTGGCTCTAGCCAATAGCTATTCTGGGTTTTCAAGAACCTGGGAATCCAGATATTTGTTTTGAAATTGCTCATTTTAAAATTTGTTGATAAATTTTTAAGAATCAGGCATAACAAAATATATTTGTGGGTTGCATCTAAGCCTTTACATTGTCCGTTTGTAGTTTCTGCTTTAGATAATTGTTGTCACAATCCTGGAGGCAGTATGCTAGTTAACACAGCCCTGTAACTCATAAACTGCTCAATCACAGCAGCTTTACACAGAAGCTCATTTTTCAATCACATAAAGTCCAGTTAGCAGCATGGGGGGGAGGAGCAGGGAGTTCTGTCAATCTTCCCATGTGGCATCCAAGATCACCAAGGCACTGATATCCAATGGTCATTGAAATCCAAAGGGCAGATAATGAAGAAAGAGAGCAGAGGACCATGGAAGCACTCCTCCTTCTGCCCACGTTCCCTCAGTCAGAATTCAGTCCTGTGGCTGCCCCCCTAAAAGGCTAATCGGAGCTGGGAAACATAGTTCCTGGCCTGTGCAGCCCCTTTCCAACAACTCTATCCTATGGACTGGGGACACAGATATCTGGGGGATGGTTACCCATCTCTTCCTCATGTAGTTATTATCATCTCCATTTTGCAGATGAAGAAACAAATCTCAGAGGAGGCTAAGTGAGCTATGAGAAGTTATGCAGTCAGGAGCGCTGTCTTTCTGAGACCAATCCAGGGACATTTTCTCTATCTCCGTGTTTCCCAAACTTGCCATCTCATAAGGATCAACTACACCACTTGTTGCACATACAGATTCCTGAACCTTGCCCCAGACCTTGAATCTGAGTCAAGGAAGACTATGGTAACCTGTATTTCCATCAAGAATCCCAGATGATTCTTATAGCAGGCTCTACACCAGGGGCTACAGCTTAGACTCATCTGGGGAGCTTTGAGAATGCTAATCTCTTGGTCCCAACCCTAGAAATGCTGACACTGACATTTTGTAAAACTTCCAGGTGACAGGTGACTGTAATGTGCAGCCTGGACTCAGAACCACTGCCTCTGCTCCCACACCACACTGGATGGTTGTCAGAGCCACCTGAAAGAGCTTTTCAAACTAAAGCAACTAGAGAGAAAGAGCGAGACAGAGAGGAAGAGGGGGAGAGAGAGGGATCAAGGGGAGTGAGAGAAATAGATATAGAGAGAGATACATGAGTGGGAATTAGCAGTAAAAAAAAAACCTCTTCAAAAGATTCTAATGTGCAGTCTGGGTGGAGACCTACTGAAGAAATAGATCAGAAGATTCTTAATCAGTATGTTTGGATAAATCTAACTTTCCGAATTTTTAAAGCATCCCAAGGAATTGTGATACCAATCCCTAAGGCTCTGCTACTCCAAGTGTGGTCTAAAGTATCAGCACACTGCCCTGGCCAGTTTTGCTCAATGGTTAGAGTGTTTGCCCTTGGACCAAAGGTCAATGGTCCAATTCCTGGTCAAGGGCACAAATCTCAGTTGCAGGTTCGTGCCCCAGGGGTGCATGCAGAAGGCAACCAATCGATGTGTCTGTCATATCAATGTTTTTCTCCCTCCTCCTCCTCCCTCCCTCCCTTCCACTCTGAAAATCAATGGAAAGAATATCCTCGGGTGAGAAATAAATAAATAAATAAATAATCAGCACATCACTAGGAACTGGTAAGAAATGCAGAATCTCAGTCCCTACCCTAGACCTGCAGAATCAGAATCCACAGTCCAACAAGACCCCTGAAGATTAGCACACAGCTTAGTATGAGGTGTTGATCTAAGGCACACAGGCTCTTTCTAGGAGGACAGCAGACCAGGTCCTCCAATCAGGGCTGGCTCATCTGTTCTCCCTCCCCACCCACCTCCTGAAGCTGTAGAACCCTTTCAAGTGTTACCAGCATAGTCTGTCCTCAAAGGTTTGGGCCTCACTGTCCCCATGCTGTGGCCATCTGTTCACGGACACTTTGTTGGAAGGTCTGGGCACGTGCACAGTGTGATGAATCAACAGGGAGCTTGCAGGCCCTTCCTGCCAGGGAAGGACAGCACAGACAACTGGGTGCTTCACCTGAAGATGTAAAGATCTGTAAGTTGAACAGGCAGACAGACTTGCTTTATGAATTTCTGGGGCCAATCAGAGGAAGTTAGGGGGAGGGAGGTTACAGTTTACTGTGCCAATCAGTCATGAAGGCAGTTTGGTTAGACACAAACTATTGTTCATGCACAATTTCTGTGTTGATCTCTACTAGTTTAAAAGCTCAGTGAAGTCAGTGGCTGAACTACCTGTGGAGTTCATATTATATGGTCTAGCATACTATAGCACCTGCCCAGTAAATATGTTTACTTAAACAGCTGAAATGCCCATTAAGCTCTTGTTTGTCTCTCACTGGTAATTTTTGTGCATTGTAGGATAATTAGGCATCTTTTTGTGCTCTTTAAAGTATTTCTGTCAGGTGTTCAAACTACCCATTTTTTCTTTTTGTTTTCTCAAGTTCTAATTCCTTTTCATCCAGCTTATATTTGCACATTTTTTTTTGTAATGGCAAAACTACTAAAGTATCTCAAATGGCCAATGAAAAGGGGTTTGTTAATAATCCAGGAGCTCTCTCCCACCAAAGTCCACCCATCCACCAATTAAGAACCGCTTATCTGAACAGATCCCACTAAGACATCAACAGTATGGTTTCTGAGTGGGTGGAATTACGGGTATTCTCTATGAATTACTTTTTGTTTGGCTGTATCATCTGACTTTTTCCTCCTGTTCTGAGCATCTATTACTTTTGAGTAGGAAAAACTAACCAATAGGAAGTGGATTGTTTCTAAATGCTATTTTAAATCTCTAAACCATTGTAGCCAGCTTTATATAATTGGTAATACTTTTGAGAAACATGCAAGTTTTGAAAAAAGAGGGAATGTTTCCAATTACTAGTTAGCAAGGAAGTTGAGGCACAAAGTAGTAAAGTGATTTATCTGTCTCAGGGTACACAGCCAGGCAGGAGCAGAACTCAGGCCCTGACTTGCAGACTGGTGTTCTTTCCTTCTATCACTCCCTTCCCTTCCCACTGTGAACCCCTTACTGCTTTCTCTTTCACTAAGTCAGCAGTGCAGGGGTTATCTCAGCCACTCATGGCCTCACAGATTGTACACTCCATTCCATTGTCATGATTTGTGTGCATTCTAGAGAGTGGAGATCCACTAGACCAGGCAGGCAGCCTCCACATATGCCTTTGCTTACTGGAAAACCATAGCACAGATCCAATGCACAGAACTGCTGGCAGAAGTCCTGTTCCTGGGACCAGGGCAGGAGCTGTATGCCCACTTGCAAATCTGCTACTGGGTGATCTGCAAAGGCTGCAGGTAAACCCAGGCCATTTTGGCCACATGGGACATTTTCTTGGGAGAATCCAGTTATTACTGACAGGTCCTCCATGGACACTTCCTCCAGGCTGGCTTCAGCTTGCTCTGAACCAAATGAAAGGAGGGGGGCACTTCTCCAGGAGTCCTTGCCATGTTGGGCAGGGCTCAGGACTGGGCTCCACCTTTTTTCCATTTGACAGGACATATTGGAGGGTGTTCGAACATATTCATGCTGCACCTGAGCCTATGCCAGCAGCTCTGGGCTCCACAGAAGCCCCAGGGGCTTGGCTCAACTGTGCCAGCCTGGGAAATTCACAGGGTAAATAGACCACAGGTTTCACAGAGAGAAATGAGACAGGGCAGGAGCTGTATGCCCACTTGCAAATCTGCTACTGGGTGATCTGCAAAGGCTGCAGGTAAACCCAGGCCATTTTGGCCACATGGGACATTTTCTTGGGAGTATCCAGTTATTACTGACAGGTCCTCCACGGACACTTCCTCCAGGCTGGCTCCAGCTTGCTCTGAGCTAAATGAAAGGAGGGGGGCACTTCTCCAGGAGTCCTTGTCCTGTTGGGCAGGGCTCAGGACTGGGCTCCACCTTTTTTCCATTTGACAGGACATATTGGAGGGTGTTCGAACATATTCATGCTGCATCTGAGCCTATGCCAGCAGCTCTGGGCTCCATAGAAGCCCCAGGGGCTTGGCTCAGCTGTGCTAGCCTGGGAAATTCACAGGGTAAATAGACCACAGGTTTCACAGAGAGAAATGAGAATGAGAATTTCTTTCTGGTGTTTGGGAGATGAATCCATGGTGGGTGTTGTAGGCCAGTGCAAGAACATTTTTTCTGGAGCTGTGGTCTGTGGTCAGGAGTATCTCTGAGCTGTGATGATGATTCTTGGAGGTGGCTCCTGGGTCTTGGTGTCCACTGGGAGAACGTGCTTTGTAAGGGCAATAGAGCAATTCTGAAGGCCAGAGGATGGAGACTTAAACCTGAAGTACTGATAACTTCTTAAGGTCTATATTGAGGATTATTTTCTATACCTTATCAGGGAAAAACCAGCAGGCATGTACATAATTAAATCTTAAGAACAGACTGCATAGTGATAATCAAAGACATAGATTTTAAAAAAATCTTTAATGGTTTTTTAAAAACAAAACAAAAATAATACATGTTCATTATAACAAATGTAAATAATATATAAAGTAAGAAGTAAAAGTAAGTCTATTCTCCAGAAGAGGTACAAAGTAAAATAAGGTATCATTTTTCAAATGACCAGATTGGCAAGTTTAAAAAGAATGGCAATATCCAGCACTGGCAAGGTGTGGGCCAGGGTTTGCCAACTCCAGCATTACTAACAATTTTTTGTTGTGAGGGGACTTTCTTACTTTAAGATGTTTAGTGGCAAGTAAATATATCCCCAGACACTGTCAAATGTCTACCCCAAACACCACTGGTGTGAGTGGAATCTGGCATTTGATATATCTATTAAACATTAAAATTTGTGTCACCAGCAACTTTACTTCAAAATACATTTATAGAAGTAGAAACTTGTTTGACAAGCATTTTCATGCGTCACTGATAACGTTTAAAAAAATTAGTAATGATCCAAATGACATCTGTTCCTAGACTATATACATGCTCAGATATAGAAAAAATTAAATAGCTCTGATGTAGAGAGCTCTTCAAGATAAAACTGTTAAGGGTGGAGGGGAAGGGGAGGAAAGGTGCTAAACAATGTAGAGGACATTTTTGTGAAATCTAAAGAATAAAGTTGTATGAGCAAGTGCATGTGTATTGAAAAATATATATGTAGATACTTATACACATATATTTTTTTAAATACTCACCTGAGGATGTTTTTATTGATTTTTTTATTTTGAGAGAGAGAAACATCAATCAGTTGCCTCCTGCATGTGCCCTGACTGGGGATCAAACCTTCAACCTAGGTATGTGCCCTGACTGGGAATCGAACCCACAACCTTTTTAGTGTATGGGACGACCCTCCAGCCAACTGAGCCATCCAGCCAGGGCGGTGTGTGTGTGTGTGTGTGTAATATTTTTTTAAAGCCTGGCAGGAGGTGTACTAATCCACAAACACTGGTGATCTATCTGTGCAGTAGGATGGAGGGCTACAGGCAGGTAGCATATGGAATTTTCCATTTCTACCTTAAATATTTCAGCATCACTTGTATCATTTTACAAGGACATTGTAAAATAATATAGATAAAAATACGAAGTAGAAAAGAAAAAAAAGAGAAAAGGAAAGAAGCCCTCATTAGAGTCCTGCCTTCCCTCTCTTGGGATAAGTAAACTTGGCTTCAGGGGTTCCTCATGCTGCACACTTTAAAGTTCTCAAGGCAGCTTCATATGCACCACCTCATCAGATCCTCAAAGCAATTCTCCTAAGTTGGCAGAGAGGGGTAGTTATTTCCATCTTGCAAATGAGGAAACTGAGACTCAGAGAGTGCAGTGACTTGTCCAAGGGCCAACCAGCAGAGTGGGTGGCCCAGGAGAAAGCAAGTGGGAGCCCAGCCACACAGTAACAGGAGCACCCCAAAGTAACAGGAGCAGGTCCACACACACAGGCTCTTATAACCATGGGCCTAACATGCTTGCCCTGCTGAATCACTCCTACCTGTGGTTCCAACTCCTTTAACTTTTCTTCGGTTCTTATTCCTTCAACCAAAGCTGGTATTCATCTCCCAAAATAATTCTCATCCTTCTGGCTCTCCTTTGCTGAAGGCATCATGCTTTGGGAAGAGCAGGGATTTGAGATCTGACTCTGTCACTCCTCAGTTCAGGAAGTGGCCTCACCTCTCTGGGCTTCAGCTGTAAAATCGAGATAAACATAATAAACTCTGAGTTGTTTTAAGGGTCTAAGCCAGGGGTGGGCAAACTTTTTGACTCAAGGGCCACAATGGGTTCTTAAACTGGACCGGAGGGCCGGAACAAAAGCATGGATGGAGTGTTTGTGTGAACTAATATAAATTCAAAGTAAACATCATTACATAAAAGGGTACGGTCTTTTTTTTTTTTTAGTTTTATTCATTTCAAACGGGCAGGATCCGGCCCGCGGGCCGTAGTTTGCCCACGGCTGGTCTAAGCAATCATGTGTGTGAGTGCATTTTATAAATTATAAAAGACTTATAAACATTAGTTAATTTTGCCTGGCCAGAGTGGCTCAGTGGTTCTTAACCTGGAGTTTAGGTCAAGAACTAAAGGGGTAAAAAGAACAGCTCACCCTAATCTAATAAGCATATCTGTGGCATACACACAAAGATTTGTTTAAAGCTTTTCACTTTTAATTGACATTTAACATACACACAGAAAAAGGTGCATATTCGATGTGTACAGCTTGTGAACTGAACACACTATGAGCAACATCAGATCACGAAAGAGAATGTTACCAGCACCCCTGAAGCCCTGCTCAATACTCCCTTCCAGTCCTTACCATTTACCCATTTTCTTCTGTAGCTTTACTGCTAGATTCTATATTTTGGCCTTAACACCTTCCTGATGTCATCATACAGATTAAAGTTCAAATGAATGAACATTTGAGAGAAGGCAAGACCCTGGGTCTTTAAGTTTTAAAAACTCACTGTCAAGGGCCTTATCACAATGAAGGACAGAGAATCTGTAATCCTGGGCTCCCTCTGCAAGTGATCAGTAACTATCAAGAAAAGCCTCCCATTCCTCCTGGAGCGCTGAGACTAGGACTGAAGTTGCTGCAGACTTAATCCAAACCAGTGCAGAGGGATGTGGCCAAGTCATTTGTCAAGCATTCCAAAGTCCTCATTCATTCCCCACTCTGTGATCCAACATTTCAGAAAGACAAGTATCAAATAGCAGACAGCTTTGGGGCTATGTAGAGAATGCCAGTTAAGTGCAGTTAATCTCTTCCCCAACTTTCACCAATTTGTCCCCCCCGCCCAAAAAAGAGAATGTTATAGTAAAAGGCCCTGCTGCTAAAATCAGTCAAAGGAGTCGAGATCCCAGTTATGGTTCTAAAAAGCCAATAGGCAACTGTAAGTATTTGCTGAGATGACTGACTTACTGATGGATTCACTCACTCATTCAATACTTATGGTGGCAGGCCCTGTGCCAGGTACCAGGGATACAAGATGCAGCCCCTGAGATGATGGAGGAAGTGTGAAGTACTATGGATGCACACAGTGTGGGGGCATTTAACCTACACCGAGAGAACAGGAGCTGAAGGAGGGAAAGTTGAGAAAAATGTAACAGATAATTCTTGCCCTCCAGAAGCTTAGAATCCAACTGGAGACACAAGAAATGTATGGGCACCTGGCCACACGTATGGCTCAGTGGTTGAGCATCTATCCATGCACCAAGAGGTCACCAGTTCGATTCCAGGTCAGGGCACATGCCCGGGTTGTGGGCTCATTCCTGGTATGAGCCATGCAGGACTGCCTCGGTTCCAATTCTAGCTCCACCACTTACTAGCTGTGTAATCTCAGGCAAGTTACTTTACTTCAGTTCCCTCATTTGGAAAATAATTGTACTAGTAATCTCATAGGATTGTTGTGAAGATTAGAATGACATCTCTGACACACAGTATGAGCTATAAAAGTACTATCTTTTACTATTATTTTCCATTTTAATGCTGTTCTGCCCAGCCAGTGTTGCTCAATGGTTGAGCATCAACCTATGAACCAGGAGGTCATGGTTTGATTCTTAGAGCACATGCCTGGGTTTCCAGTTAGATCCCCAGTAGGGGGCAAGCAGGAAGCAGCTGATTAATGATTCTTCCTCACCATTGATTTTTCTCTCATCATTGATGTTTCTATCTTTCTCTCTCCCTCTCCCTTCCTCTCTCTGAAATCAATGAAAAATTATATA
>NW_005362842.1:687537-690006 GCF_000412655.1 Myotis brandtii
TATAAAAATTGTATATAAGATTATATATAAAAATTATATATGTTGTTTTTCATCTGCTCCCTGTCAGCTAGGTTCAGTAATTACACGAGAAATAGGCAACAATACCCATTCAGTTGCTCAAACTAGAAAGCAAATTGTCAGCCCACTTTCTCCCACTGCTCCTTCTGCACACAATCTCTCACCAAAGTCTCATCTATACTAGTTTCAATTGGTTCACTTGTTCTCCATTCCCACCGCCACCTGCTCTTGAGAGCACTGCCATCTCAGGCCTGGGTCACTGTGCCATCCAGGTGGAAACCAGAGTAATCTTTCTAAAATAACACAGTCCTTCCTCTTCTCATTCACAGCTTCCATGGTTCCTAGAATAAATCCCTTGGTGTGGCCTTTAAGACCCTTCCTAACCTGATTCCTACTTTCATTTGCACTTCAAATTCCTTGTGTCCAAAACTGAACTCTCTGCCCAAACTGGCTGGCTTCCTGGATTTCCCGCTTGAGTGAATGGTGCCACCTACTGACCTCTCGAGGGATCCTGCCTTCCAAATACTCCGAGTAATAAACCACATTCTCAAAAAAAAAAAATCTAACTTCATGATGGAGATATGCTTACATGAAGCACTTTAAAACGTTTGGGGCTTTAGTATTTGATGCCATAATGGGTAGAAGTTAAGGTAAACTGAAGAATTCACCAAAATTACATTTAGCACTTACTAACCTCCAGGAATTCATTAATCTAGACCAGCAGTTCTCAACCCTTTGGGAGTTGAAAGACCCTTTCACAGGGGTCGCCTAAGACCATCGGAAAACATATATATATAATTACATATTGTTTTTGTGATTAATCACTATGCTTTAATTATGTTCAATTTGTAACAATGAAATTGGGGGTCACCACAACATGAGGAACTGTATTAAAGGGTCACGGCATTAGGAAGGTTGAGAACCACTGATTTAGACAGTCTTTGCCCTCAAGGATGTGTTTTATCTGAAGAAATATTTTGAAATGATAGTTTAAAACACATATTTCATCTTGATGCAGGTCACTTGGCAACTCCTGAGGGGAAAAAATGTCTATTTTCCTTTTCTACTCTTTTCTAAGAGATGTTGAGAGATAGGCGTTCAAGAGATGAAATCCCAGTCACTTACTAGCACTATGTGACACAGGCCAAGGGGAGCAAGAACAAGTTCCCTAACCTCTGGGCGTCCCAGTCATCCTCAGCTGTAACAGGTGTAAAACCGCAGGACAGTAAATGAGAGAACGTGTACATAGCTGCTGCACAGCAGAGGGCCGCCATTATTATTACCGTCGTTAGGTTTTACGTTGGAACTTTACCATGAACAGGTAGCTATTCTTTCGTGCCCGATCAGTGGGGCCTCTGGTGTGAACAGGAGACTTCTCAACGTTTCACCGAGGCCGCATGACATGCTTTGTGTGTGACCACCTTATACAATATCCTGTAGATTCCACTCCCTGACGGGGTCGGGCGCTCCAAGGTCTGTCCAGTTAGGTGACGGCACCTAAGTACCGGGGAATGGAGGTGGGAGGGTCCAGTTGGGGTTCAGGCAACAACTCCCACCTGAGGCTGAGCCGAAACCAACTCTACCCAAGTCTGTCGAGGAAAGCCATTCTTTCCCACGAAGCTCAGAGAAGCGGAGACGTGGAGCTGGTGAGTGAGGGGAGGAGGCACAACCAGATCAGCAGACTCAGTCCCAGTGATGGAGGGGCCGCCAGCTGTTGCCCAGCTCACCCCTTCCCCGCCTGCCATCGGGGCAACCATCAGAATCATAAAAGTGGAAAAATCCCTAAAGAATCACCTACTTGGGTGGACTGTCTAAAACGTTGCTAAACATTTAGTGCATTTCTCTTCGAAAGGGTCTATTATTTCTCACCAGGTTCTTAAAGGAGTCCATGCCTGAGAAAAACGACACTGGCTGTTAAGATTCTTCACTTAACAGATGGAGAAACTGAGGCGGAGAGAGGTGAAAGCGGTCGCTCCAGTCAAACAACAGGGGCACTAAAGCGAAGCCTTTTCAGTGGCAATTCCGGCCTCCATTCCTGGCCTTGGCCCTGGTCTGGTACCGCCTCGCTTCTCCGCAGGCCCTGAAGGACCCCCAGGAGGTGTGGTGTCCCCGTCTTGGAGACGTTGCAGGCGGTCCAGATTCTAACACCCAGGGGACGGGCTAGGCGCTCAGAGGGGCTCCGGAGCCGTGAAGACGCCCACCCTGGCCTCACCCCAAGGAATTCCGTTGCCTTGGTGGCTCAGCTAGAGCTCCAAGCACAGTGAGCCTCGCGAAGTGGAGGCTGCTTCGCGACTGTGAAGAGCAGCGCCTACTCACGCGCCCGAGGGAGGAGGAAGTAGACGCGCCCCGCGAGCCGGTCCTGAGCGAACCCTCTGCGCACGGAGGAGGGAGCAAAGAGAATAACAGGAAATGACGCAAGCGCACGTGCTTCCGAGAGGGCCGGTGCGAGGC